>NW_027269350.1:336509-677732 GCF_023055355.1 Agelaius tricolor | reverse complement strand
CAAATTTCCCTTGCAGGAGGCGCGGGGCAGCCCCCCCCCCATCGCGGCCCCCCCCCGCGGAGGTAAGGGGGGTTTTTGGGGTGATTTTGGGGTGAATTTGGGGTTTTTTGGGTGATTTTGGGGGGGCTGACGCTCTGTGCTCTCTCCGCAGCCCCCCCGGCTTTTCCGCTCCCCCCTGGGGCTGCCCCTGTCCCAGCACCTGCTGCTCTGGGCCCGGGTACGTGGGGCTGTCACTGTCACCTGTGTCACCTGTGTCACCTGTGTCACCCCCTGGCATTGCCATTGTCACCCCCTGCCACCCCCTGGCACTGCCATTGTCACCCACTGTCACCCTCTGTCCCAGCACCTGCTGCTCTGGGCCTGGGTACGTGGGGCTGTCACTGTCACCTGTGTCACCTGTGTCACCTGTGCCACCTGTGCCACCCCCTGCCATTGCCATTGTCACCCCCTGCCACCCCCTGCCATTGCCATTGTCACCCACTGCCACCCCCTGTCCCAGCACCTGCTGCTCTGGGCCCGGGTACGTGGGGCTGTCACTGTCACCTGTGTCACCTGTGTCACCTGTGCCACCCCGTGCCACCCCCCTGCCATCCCCTGGCATTGCCATTGTCACCCATTGTCACCCCCTGTCCCAGCACCTGCTGCTCTGTGGGCCCGGGTACGTGGGGCTGTCACTGTCACCTGTGTCACCTGTGTCACCTGTGCCATCCCCTGCCACTGCCAGCCCTTGTCACCCCCAGCCACCCCTGTCACCCCCTGTCACTGCCACCCACTGCCACCCCTGTCACCGCCACCACTGTCACTGCCACCTCTGCCATTGTCACCCCTGCCACTGCCACCCTGGCCATGTCCCCAAGGCCACCCCTGTCACTGCCACCCCCAGGCTTGCCTTGTCCCCAGAGCCACCCCCTGTCACTGCCATTCCTGCCACTGCCACCTCTGCCATTGTCACCCCTGCCATTGCCACCCCTGTCACTGCCACCCCCCTGTCACTGCCACCTCTGCCATTGTCACCCCTGTCATTGTCACCTCTGTCACCGCCACCCCTGCCATTGTCACCTGTGCCATTGTCACCTCTGCCACTGCCACCCTGGCCATGTCCCCAAGGCCACCCTGTCACTGCCACCCCCCAGGCTTGCCTTGTCCCCAGAGCCACCCCCTGTCACTGCCATTCCTGCCACTGCCACCCTGCCATTGTCACCCCTGCCACTGCTATCCCTGCCATTGTCACCACTGCCAACCCTGTCACTGCCACCCCCTGCCATTGTCACCTGCCACTGCCACCCCCTGCCATTGTCACCTCTGCCATTGTCACCCCTGCCATTGTCACCCCTGTCACCGCCACCCCCTGCCATTGTCACCTCTGCCACTGCCACCCCTGTCACTGCCACCCCTGCCATTGTCACCACTGCCACCCCTGTCACTGCCACCCCTGCCATTGTCACCACTGCCAACCCTGTCACTGTCACCCCCTGCCACCGCCACCCTCTGCCATTGTCACCCCTGTCACCCCCTGCCACTGCCATCCCCGCCCGTGTCCCCAGGGCCACCTCCCAACGGGGAGGGGACAAGCACGGCCGGGCCACCGCGGGCACCGCCACCAGCGCCACCCTTGGGGACAGCGCCACCCCTTGGGGACAGCGCCACCCCCTGGGGACAGCGCCACCCCTGGGGACAGCGCCACCCCCTGGGGACAGCGCCACCCCCTGGGGACAGCTCCACCCCTGGGGACAGCGCCACCCCTGTGTCCCCATGTCCCCAACCACGCGGGGCGGGGCGGGGCGGGGACCTGGGAGGGTGACACGGCCTGGGGGGGTGGTGACAGCGCCGGTGCCACCCGCGCGTGTCGCTGTCCCCAGGTGCCACAGCCCGGTGCCACCAAGGATTGTCTGCTGCTCTGCGCCGCCGGCCTGCGCCCCCCGCCCGCGCCCCCCGGCAGCCCCCCCTGACCCGGGGCTGTCCCCAAAGTGTCCCCAAGGTGTCCCCGAGGTGTCCCCAAAGTGTCCCTGAGGTGTCCCCAAAGTGTCCCCTCCTCCTCCCTTTTGTTGCACTTGACCCCCCCTTTTCCCATGGGGGGGTGACCCTGTACAGAGACCCCTCCCCAAAATCCGAGACCCCTCCCCAAAATCACGGGACCCCCCCGAAAAAATGCACTGGGCACTGGGTGGGGGTCCCCAAATCCGAGACCCCTCCCCAAAATCACGGAACCCCCCCCCCCCCCCAAAAAATCTCATAGGGCACTGAGGGGGAGGTCCCCAAATCCGAGACCCCCTCCCCAAAACCCCACCAGAACCCCCCAAAAATCCCCAAAATCACGGAACCGCCCCCCCCCCCAAAATCACGGGACCCCCTCCCCAAAATGAGACCCCTCCTCAAAATCCCACCGGACCCACCCCAAAATCACGGGACCCCCCCTAAAATCCCATCGTGCACTGAGGGGGGGTCCCCAAATCCAAGACCCCCCCGCCCACGCGCGTGTGTCCCCCCCCCTTACCCCCCCCCACCCCATTAATTTGGGGAGGGGTCGCCCCGGTGCCCCCATGACCCTCCCCGAGGGGCAGCGGGACGCGACCCCCCCCCCCATAAAAAAGGGTGGGGGTCTCCCCCCCCCCAAATAAAGGGTGGGGGTCCCCCCTGTTCTGACCCCCCCCAAATAAAGGGTGGGGGTCCCCCCCGCCCCTCCCCCCCCATTAGTAATTTATTTGTAGGGATTTTGCACTGCGGACCCCCCCCCTTATTTATGCCCCGCCCCCTCCGCCGCCAGGGGGCGCCGCCCCCTCCCCAAACTGACCCCGCCCCCCCCCCCCATCCCCCACCCGGTTTGTGACGCCCCCCCGGGGGGGGGAGGGGTGAGAATAAAGTTGTGTTAAGGCCACCAATGTGTCCCCAAATTGTCCCCAAATTGTCCCCTGTGTCACCCACGTGTCCCCACATTGTCCCCAAGCCCCTCTGTGCCACCCACCTGTCCCCAAGTGCCACCACCATGTCCCAAACTGTCCCCAAATTGCCCCCAATTGCCACCCAGTGTCCCCAAATTGTCCCCAATTGCCGCCGCCCTGTCCCCACATTGTCCCCAAGTGCCACCCACCTGTCCCCAATTGTCCCCAATTGTCCCCGAGTGCCACCGCCGTGTCCGCAACTGTCCCCGAATTGTCCCCTCTGTGCCACCCAGTGTCCCCAAACTGTCCCCGAATCGTCCCCAAGTGCCACCCCCTGTCCCAAATTGTCCCCAAGCCCCTCTGTGTCACTGCCATGTCCCCAAACTGTCCCCAAGTGCCACCGCCATGTCCCAAACTGTCCCCAAATTGTCCCCTCTGAGTCACCTACGTGTCCCCAAATTGTCCCCAAGTGCCACCCAGTGTGTCCCCAATTGTCCCCAAGTGCCACCCCCGTGTCCCAAACTGTCCCCACACTGTCCCCTCTGTGCCACCCAGTGTCCCCAAATTGTCCCCAAGTGCCACCCGCATGTCCCTAAATTGTCCCCAAGTGCCACCGCCATGTCCCAAACTGTCCCCACACTGTCCCCAAGTGCCACCGCCATGTCCCCAAATTGTCCCCAAGCCCCTCTGTGCCACCCACGTGTCCCGAATTGTCCCCTCTATGCCACCCCCATGTCCCCAAATTGTCCCCAAGTGCCACCCACCTGTCCCACACCATCCCCAAGTGCCACCCCCATGTCCCAAACTGTCCCCAGGTGCCACCCGCGTGTCCCCACACTGTCCCCAAGCTGTCCCCAGGTGCCACCCGGGTGCCAAAAAGTCTCTTTAGTATAAATAAGGGGGGGGGGAGGGGACAGCGGTGGCCCCGTGGGGACAATAAAGTGACAATGGGGGGGGGAGGGGCGCGGTGCCACCCCCTGGGGACACCGCGGGGGGGGGGGGAGGGGACAGCGGTGACACCGCGGGGACAGCGCCGGGGGGGGCTCAGTAGTACGGGGGTGGCACTGGGGGTGACACAGGTGACACCGGCGTGTCCTGGAGAGTGGCACAGGTGACACAGGTGTGTCCTGGAGAGTGGCACAGGTGGACACTGCCATGTCCCGGAGGGTGGCACAGGTGACACAGGAGGTGACACAGGTGACACAGGTGTGTCCTGGAGGGTGGCACAGGTGACACAGGTGACACTGGCGTGTCCTGGAGTGCGGCACAGGTGACACAGGTGTGTCCTGGAGAGTGGCACAGGTGACACAGGAGGTGACACAGGTGGCACAGGCGTGTCCTGGCAGGTGGCACAGGTGACACAGGTGTGTCCTGGAGAGTGGCACAGGTGACACTGCCGTGTCCTGGCGGATGACACAGGTGACACGGGTGACCCGGGAGGTGACACAGGTGACACCGGCGTGTCCTGGAGTGCGGCACAGGTGACCCGGGAGATGACACAGGTGACACAGGAGGTGACACAGGTGACACTGGCGTGTCCTGGTGGGTGGCCCACACAGGAGGTGACACAGGAGGTGTCCCAGGTGACACAGGTGGCACAGGAGGTGGCCCAGGTGGCACAGGAGGTGTCCCAGGTGACACAGGAGGTGGCCCAGGTGACACAGGTGACCCGGGAGGTGGCGCAGGTGACACAGGAGGTGTCCCAGGTGACACAGGTGACACAGGAGGTGGCCCAGGTGACACAGGTGACCCGGGAGGTGTCCCAGGTGACACAGGAGGTGTCCCAGGTGACACAGGAGGTGGCCCAGGTGTGTCCCAGGTGTCCCAGCTACACCACGGTGCCGCTGGGGGAGCCGCCGTTCTGCGAGGACAGGCCCTGCAGGGGGAGGGGACACAAGCCACGCCCTGTGACGTCACCGCGGGGACACCCGGGGGATTCCCCCCATCCCCAAAATCCGAGATTTGTGCCCAAAAATTCAACCTGGACACCCCAAATGGCCCCAAATCCCCCTAAACCACCCCAAACCACCCATCAGGGCACCCCAAAATCCCTCCCAGACACCCAAAATCCCCTCTGAGACCCCCCAAAATTCCTCTGAGACCCCCCCAAATCCCCCTAAACCACCCCAAATCCCTCCCAGACATCCCAAATCCCATCCAGGACACCCCAAATCCCCTCCCAGACCCCCCAAGTCCCATCCAGGGTACCCCAAAATCTCTCCCTGACACCCCAAATCCCCTCCTGGACACCCCAAATCCCATCCCAGACATCCCAAATCCCATCCAGGACACCCCAAATCCCATCCTGGGCACCCCAAAATCCCCTCCCAGACACCCCAAATCCCATCCTGGGCACCCCAAAATCCCCTCTTAGACCCCCCCAAATCCCATCCCAGACACCCCAAATCCCATCAGGGGCATCCCAAATCCCTCCCTGACACCCCAAATCCCATCCCGGACCCCCCAAATCCCACCCAGGGCACCCCAAAATCCCTCCCTGACACCCCAAATTCCCATCCTGGAAACCCCAAATCCCCTCTGAGACCCCTCCCCAGACTCACAAAGACCCCAGGCCATGCCCAGGTGCGGATGAGCCCCTCCTGGCACCCCCAAACCCCATCCCAGCCCCCCCAGATCTCCTCTAAACCCCCCAAAATGCCCCCAAATCCCCTCGGAGACCCCTCCCCAGACTCACAGACACCCCAGGCCGCGCCCAGGTGCAGATGAGCCCCTCCTGGCACCCCCAAACCCCATTCCGGACCCAACAAATCTCCTCCAAAGCCCCCCAAATCTCCTCCAAACCCCCCAAAATGCCCCCAGATCCCCTCGGAGACCCCTCCCCGGACTCACAGACACCCCAGGCCGCGCCCAGGTGCAGATGAGCCCCTCCTGGCAGGCTGTGACGATGCAATCCTCCAGGAACAGCAGCACCGTCAGCCTCTCCTGGGCGATTTTCTTGCACACCAGCGGCTCCAGCAGGGGCACCTCGTGCAGCCGCGGGCACAGCGCCGTGCCCAGCACCTTGGCCATGTCCAGAGATGCCCCCCGGCCCCGAGAGGAGCCCCCCGTTTGGGGAGGGGCTTTCTCGGCGTTGCCGCCCCCAGCCCCTCCCCGGCTGATGTTGCCCAGGCTGTGGTAACGTTTGTGCTCCTTCTCGGCCGCGCCTCGCGGGTCCCGCAGGCTCAGAGTGGCGAAACGCCCCACGCTCAGCACCGGCGGGACCCGCGGGGACGTTTGGGGACCCCCGCCCGGTTGCGGGAGGCTGTTGGAGCGGGATAACGAGCGGGGCAGGCCCGGAACAGAGGAGGAGGAGGAGGAGGAAGGCGGTGCCGGCGGCTCCTCGCCGGGAGCGGCGGCGGGGCGGGAGCGGGGAAGGGGCGGCCGCAGCTCCAGCACGTCCTCGGTGAGGTCCCACAGGCAGAACTGCGTGTCCTGGCCGGCAGAGCCGAAGCGGTAGGCGACGCTCGGGGGCTCCTCGGCGCCGTCGCCGCCGTGTCCGTCGGGAGGAGCGAAAGGGTCGAAAGCCACCGCGTTGACCCAGGACTTGTGGCCGTGGCCCCGCGCCACCACGCGGCCCTCGGCGAAGGACCACACGGTGACCAGGTCGTCCTCTCCGCCCGTGACCACGTAGCGGCCGTCGGGGCTCCAGCAGACGCACAGGAGGCCCCCGAAGTAGCTCCTCATCATGCCCTGGAGCAGCATGGAGGAGAAGTGGAAGACCCTGAGGACGCCGTCCTGGCTGACGCAGGCCAGCGAGCGCCCGTCCGGCGAGAAGGCGAACTCGTTGAGGGGCCCCGAGCCCACGGCCCACTTCAGCAGGGGGTTCCTGGGCGTCTTGCTCTTGCAGGAGAAGACCCTGAAGCCCTCTCCTTGCGTGAGCAGCGTGTACTGGGGGCTGCTGGCCCCGCAGGGCTGCTCCGAGTCGTACAGGTACAGGTGGCCGCTGGCGTGCGACGCCAGGAACAGGCGCTCGGTGTCCGGCAGCCACTTGACCAAGGTCACCTTGGATTTGTCGATCAGGCGCTGCGGGGGGAGAGAGGAGGAGGAGGGTGGGAGGTGAAGGGTTAAAAGATTAAAATTAAAATTAAAAAAAAATTTTTAAAAAAAAGGTGGTAATGGGGGAGGGTTGTGGTGGGTCTAGGGAGGTTCTGGGGGTTCTGTGAGGGAAACCAAGGGGTTCTTGGTGGTTCCATGGAGGTTCTGGTGGTCCCATGGGGGTTCTGGTGGTCCCACAGGGCTCCCAAAGGGGTTCCTGGTGGTCCCATGGGTGATCTTAAGGGGTTCCTGCTGGTCCCATGGGATTCCTGGTGGCCCTGGGGAGGTTCTGGTGGTCCCCTGGGTGATCTCAAGGGGTTCCTGGTGGTCCCATGGGGGTTCTGGTGGTCCCACAAGGGAAACCAAGGGGTTCCTGGTGGTTCCATGGAGGTTCTGGTGGTCCCACAGGGGAAACCAAGGGGTTCCTGGTGGCTCTATGGTGGCCCTGGGGAGGTTCTGGTGGTCCCACGGGGGAAACCAATGGGTTCCTGGTGGTTCCATGGAGGTTCTGGTGGTCCCACAAGGGAAACCAAGGGGTTCTTGGTGGTTCTATGGAGGTTCTGGGGATTCCATGGAGGAAACCAAGGGGTTCCTGGTGGTTCTATGGAGGTTCTGGGGGTCCCATGGGGGTCCTGGTGGTCCCATGAAGGATCCCAAGAGGTTCCTGGTGGCCCTGAGGAGGTTCTGGTGGTCCCACAAGGGAAACCAGGGGGTTCCTGGTGGTTCCATGGAGGTTCTGATGGTTCCATGGAGGAAACCAAGGGGTTCTTGGTGGTCCCATGGGGGTTCTGGTAGTCCCACGGGAGAAACCAAGGGGTTCTTGGTGGTTCCATGGAGGTTCTGGGGGTTCTGTGGGGGTTCTGGTGGTTCCATGGGGGAAAACCAAGGGGTTCTTGGTGGTTCCATGGAGGTTCTGGTGGTTCCACAGGGGAAACCAAGGGGTTCCTGGTGGCCCTATGGTGGCCCTGGGGAGGTTCTGGTGGTCCCACAAGGGAAACCAAGGGGTTCTGGTGGTCCCATGGGGGTTCTGGTGGTCCCACAAGGGAAACCAAGGGGTTCTTGGTGGTTCCATGGGTGATCTCAAGGGGTTCCTGGTAGTCCCATGGGTGATCTCAAGGGGTTCCTGCTGGTCCCATGGGTGATCTCACGGGGTTCCTGCTGGTCCCATGGGTGATCTCACGGGGTTCCTGCTGGTCCCATGGGGTTCCTGGTGGCTCTATGGTGGCCCTGGGGAGGTTCTGGTGGTCCCATGGGTGATCTCAAGGGGTTCCTGGTGGTCCCATGGGTGATCTCAAGGGGTTCCTGCTGGTCCCATGGGGTTCCTGGTGGCCCTAGGGAGGTTCTGGTGGTCCCAAGGGGCTCCTGGTGGCTCTATGGTGGCCCTGCCGGTCCCACATGGCTCCCAAGGCTCCCCGGTGTCCCCGAGGCGCCCCCGTGTCCCCTCACCTCCTCGTTGAAGAGCCGCCCGGCGCTGTCCTTCTTGGCCAGGTCCAGGTACTGCACCTGCCCGGCGGAGAAGCCCACGAGCAGCGCCAGCGTCTCGGTGCCCGCCGTGAACTGGTTGAAGTCGTGGCACGTGGGCTGCGTGCCCTTGTACACGCGCTTGTCGATGGGACGCTGCAGGTCCAGCACCTGCGGGGACACGGGGACACCGGCGCTGGCACCGGGGAGGTGGCACTGGCACCTGAGGGGTGGCACTGCCGGGGGATGTCACCCCCGGGGCTCTTCAGGGACGCTGTGCCCACCCTGGGTCACCACTGGGGCTGTCCAGAGGGTCCTGGGGTCATTGGCATTGTCACTGTCACCAGCCCTGGGGTCACTGCCACCAACCCTGGGGTCACTGTCACTGTCCCTGGGGTCACTGTCACCAACCCTGGGGTCACTGTCACCAGTCTTGGGGTCACCTTTGCCCCTCAATCCCCCCCCCGTTATTCCCCTGGTTCTCCCCCGTTTTCTCACCCGGTTCTCCCTCCCGCTTCTCTCCCGTTATTCCCCCGGTTCTCTCCCGTTATTCCCCCGCTTCTCTCCCGGTTCTCTCCCACTTCTCCCCCCGCTTCTCCCCCGTTATTCCCCCTGTTCTTCCCCGTTTTCTCCCTCACTTCTCTCCCGTTATTCCCCCGCTTCTCCCCCGCTATTCCCCCGCTTCTCTCCCGTTATTTCCCCCGCTTCTCTCCCGTTATTTCCCCCGCTTCTCCCCCGTTATTTCCCCCGCTTCTCCCCCGTTATTCCCGCGTTACCCTCCGGCTGCCGCGTCCCCCGCTGCCGGCCCCTCCATAGAAATGCAGCTCCCTGCCGAGGTTGCAGCACACGCGGCTCCGTTCGGCGGCTCCCCCGGGCGGGCTCCGGCTCCGGGCCAGCCTCACCACCGAGAGCCGAACCGGCGGCAGCGCCCCGGGGCCCGGCGGGGCAGGCCCGGCCGGGGCTGAGGCGGAGGAGGCGGCGGCGGCGGCGGGGCCCAGCAGGCGGTAGGAGCCCTCGCGGGTACGGAAGCGGCTCTTGAGCTCCGGAGCGGCCGCGGGAGGCTCGGCCGGGCCCGGGCCCGCAGCCGCCGCCGCCGCCGCCGCCATGGCCGCCGGAAGCCGCCTCAGGCCCGGGCGGGAGCGGCCGCCGCCATGGCGGCGCTGAGTCAGCGAGGCCACGCCCACAGGAGAGGCGGGGAAGCCACGCCCATGGGGGTGGGAAGGGCCAATCAGCGAGCGAGGAGGGAAGGGGCGCGGCCAGAGAAGGTCCATATAAGGGATGGGCACGCCCCAAAAGAGGGGAAGCCACGCCCATAGTTGAGACCGCGCCCATGAGTGGTGGAAGCCACGCCTCAAAACACGGAGACCACGCCCCCAGCGGAGGGAGCACCTATAATTGGTGGAAACCACGCCCCCAAAACATGGAAACCACGCCCGAAAACACAGAGACCACGCCCCCAAACACAAACCCCACCCCAAACCCGTGACCACGCCCCATTGCTAAAACCCCACCCCAAATTCAATTCAGGCACAGCCCAAGCCACGCCCACCCATAACACCTCCACGTGGCCCCACCCCCTAATCTGCATGCCCAAACCCCACCCCCTTTGGGGCAAACCCGCACCCTACCACACCCACCATGAAGCCACGCCCCCTTTTTGGCATTGCCCCCCAAAAACCCCGCAAAAACCACTCAGGACTCTCCAAAGCTCCGCCCACACCTTTATTAAGCCCCTCCCCCACAGTCCGGGGGAGGAGTCTCGGGGGTCTCCCCGCCCCCCCCCCCCCCTCCCCTCAGCCCTCGCAGGGACCCTCGGGGACCCCCCCCGGGGGGGGGCTCTGGGTGCCGGGGGGGGGCGGCTCCGACGAGGGGGGGCTGGGGGGCGGGGCCTCGCCGGGGTGGGGGAGGGGCTGGGGGAGTTCCGTGCCCGCGGGGGGGTCCTGGAGAGGGGGGGGATGAGGGGAGAGAGAAAAGAGAAGGGGGAGGGGTTAGAAATGAACCAAACCCCGCCCTCCCCCTCCCCAATTTAAGGTCGGAAATGCCCCTCCCCAAATTCCCCTCCCCCTCCCCAAAATAGGGGCTGGAAATGCCCCTCCCCCTCCCCAAATGCCCCTCCCCAAACGGGGGGAGGGGGGCGTGGTCCGTCTGGGGGCGGGGCCGCCCCTCGCTCACCTTGGGGGGCTCCAGGGCGGGGTCCGGGGGGGACGCGTCCCCTCCCCCCCCCGAGCTCTCCTCATCCTCGGCGCCGCTGATGAAGATGGGGGGGGGCTCCAGCTCCGGGGGGGCTCCCTCGGGGAGGGGGGGGGGAGGGGAGCCGGGGGGACCCCCCCCGACCCCGACCCCTCCCCCACCCGGGACCCCTCCCCCCGCCTTGGCCTTGGGCTCCTCCTCGGAGCTCGGGGGGCGCTTGGGGGGCTTCTCCTGGGGGGACAGCGCGGGGCGGGCGTGGTGGCACCTGCGGGGACACCTGGGCAGGTGTCCCCCCCATGTCCCCCATGTCCCCCCTGGGCAGGTGTCCCCATGTCCCCCCCATCCCCCTGTGCCCACCTGGACAGGTGTCCCCCCCATGTCCCCTCCCATGTCCCTGTGTGCCCACCTGGGCAGGTGTCCCTGTCCCCACCCCTCCAGGTGTCCCTGTCCCCACCCCTCCAGGTGTCCCTGTCCCCACCTCCCCAGGTGTCCCCATGTCCCTGTCCCCACCTCTCCAGGTGTCCCCTCGGGCTCGTGGCGCGTGGTGGCCTCCAGGATGGCCATGGTGGACAGGGGGATGTGCGCTTGCTGTCACCGGGGGAGGGGACAGGTGTGACACCCCCGACATTGTCACCTGTCCCCGACATTGTCACCTGTCCCCCTCCAGGGGGTGTGACACCCCCGAGATTGTCACCTGTCCCCGACATTGTCACCTGTCCCCAAGGGATGTCCCCCTTCTCCAAGGATGCCCAGGAGATGTCACCTGTCCCCAGGACTGTCACCTGTCCCTGGGGCCTGTCACCTGTCCCTGAGGTTGTCACCTGTCCAAAACTTGTCACCTTTCCCCTGGGCATATCCCCTGTACCATGGGGGATGTCACCTGTCCCCAGGGGCTGTCACCCATCCCCAGGTGCTGTCACCCATCCCCAGGTGCTGTCACCTGTCCCCGGGAGTGTCACCCGCCCCCAGGTGATGTCACCTGTCCCCGGGGCTGTCACCTGGTGCGGGGTGAGGGCGCGCACGTGGCTCAGCAGGGGCTCCCGCAGCTCCGGGCATTGTCACCCCCATCCCATGGGATGTCACCTGTCCCCAGGTGATGTCACCTGCCCCCAGGTGTGTCACCCGCCCCCAGGTGTGTCACCTGTCCCCGGGGGTGTCACCTGGTGCGGGGTGAGGGCGCGCACGTGGCTCAGCAGGGGCTCCCGCAGCTCCGGGCATTTCTCGAAGACGGCGGCGAGCTGGGGCGGGGGCAGCTGCAGAACCACCTGGAAGGACTGGGGCTTGGTGCGCTGGCAGCACTTGATGAACCCCTCCCACACCTTGGGGTACTTCCACACCTGCGGAGACACACCTGGGTTACACCTGAGACACACCTGAAACACCTGGGACACCCCTGGGGCTTGGTGCGCTGGCAGCACTTGATGAACCCTTCCCACACCTTGGGGTACTTCCACACCTGCGGAGACACACCTGGGGTCACCTGGGATACACCTGAGATACACCTGAGACACCTGGGATACACCTGGGTTACACCTGGGACACCCCTGGGGCTTGGTGCGCTGGCAGCACTTGATGAACCCCTCCCACACCTTGGGGTACTTCCACACCTGCACAGACACACCTGGGTTACACCTGAGACACCTGAGGGTGACCTGAAACACACCTGAAACACCTGGGATACACCTGGGATACACCTGGGATACACCTGGGACACCCCTGGGGCTTGGTGCGCTGGCAGCACTTGATGAACCCCTCCCACACCTTGGGGTACTTCCACACCTGGGGAGATACACCTGGGTTACACCTGGGTTACACCTGTGAAACCTGGGATACATCTGAGACACACCTGGGTTACACCTGAGACACCTGGGACACCCCTGGGACTCACCTGAGACACACCTTGGACACCTGGGGTCACCTGAATCACCTGGGACACACCTGAGATACACCTGAAACACCTGGGACACCCCTGGGGTCACCTGGAGGGGGGTCACCTGAGACACCTGGGGGTCACCTGGGACACACCTGAGACACCTGGGGTCACACCTGAGATACACCTGAAACACCTGGATCACACCTGGGACACACCTGAGACACACCTGGGACACCCCTGAGAAACCTGGGGGTCACCTGAAACACACCTGAAACACCTGAAACACACCTGAGACACACTTGGGGGTCACCTGGGACACACCTGAGACACCTGGGACATGCCTGGGGTCACCTGGAGGGGTCACCTGAGTCACCTGGGACACACCTGAGACACCTGGGGCTCACCTGGGGCTCACCTGGGGCCAGCACTTGCCGGACCCTTCGCACTCCTTGGGGTTCTGACACACCTGGGAGCGCGTCAGGACTTTTGCAGGAATTTTGGGGTAATTTCGGGGGATTTTGGGGTAATTTTTGCAGGAATTTTGGGGTAATTTCAGGGGATTTTGGGGGTAATTTTGGCAGGAATTTTGGGGTAATTTTAGCAGAAATTTTGGAGTAATTTCAGGGGATTTTTGGATTAATTTCAGGGGATTTTTGGGGTAATTTTGGCAGGAATTTTGGGGTAACTTCAGGGGGAATTTTGGGGTAATTTCAGTGGATTTTGGGGTCTCCAGACCTGTTTCATGATGAGCCTGCTCAGGATGCTCGTGACAGAGCCTGGGTCTCCGTGCACATTTGGAATTTTGTGGCCAGTTTGGGGTGAATTTTGGGGTAATTTCAGAGGGATTTTTGCAGGAATTTTGGGTCAATTTCAGGGGATTTTTGGGGTAATTTCAGTGGATTTTGGGCTCTCCAGACCTGTTCCATGATGAGCCTGGACAGGACGCTCATGATGGGGGTACAGAGTCAGGGCCTGGATCACCGCGCGCATCGGGGATTTTGGGATGAATTTTGAGGTGAATTTTGGGGTAATTTCAGAGGGATTTTTGGGGTAACTTTAGTAGGATTTTTGGGTCAATTTCAGAGGGATTTTGGGGTAATTTCAGTGGATTTTGGGGCCTCAGACCTGTTTCATGATGAGCCTGGACAGGATGTTCATGGTGGGGGTACAGAGTCAGGGCCTGCATCACCGTGCGCATCGGGGATTTCGGGATGAATTTTGGGGTAATTTCAGAGGGATTTTTGCAGGAATTTTGGGTCAATTTCAGGGGATTTTTGGGGTAATTTCAGTGGATTTTGGGGTCCCCAGACCTGTTTCATGATGAGCCTGGACAGGATGTTCATGGTGGGGGTACATGGTCAGGGCCTGGCTCACCGTGCGCATCGGAGATTTTGGGATGAATTTTGGGGTGAATTTTGGGGTAATTTCAGGGGATTTTTGCAGGAATTTTGGGTCAATTTCAGGGGGATTTTTGGGGTAATTTCAGCGGATTTTTTGGGGGATTTTGGGCTCTCCAGACCTGTTTCATGATGAGCCTGGACAGGACGCTCATGATGGGGGTACAGAGTCAGGGCCTGGATCACCGCGCGCATCGGGGATTTTGGGATGAATTTTGAGGTGAATTTTGGGGTAATTTCAGAGGGATTTTTGGGGTAACTTTAGTAGGATTTTTGGGTCAATTTCAGAGGGATTTTGGGGTAATTTCAGTGGATTTTGGGGCCTCAGACCTGTTTCATGATGAGCCTGGACAGGATGTTCATGGTGGGGGTACAGAGTCAGGGCCTGCATCACCGTGCGCATCGGGGATTTCGGGATGAATTTTGGGGTAATTTCAGAGGGATTTTTGCAGGAATTTTGGGTCAATTTCAGGGGATTTTTGGGGTAATTTCAGTGGATTTTGGGGTCCCCAGACCTGTTTCATGATGAGCCTGGACAGGATGTTCATGGTGGGGGTACATGGTCAGGGCCTGCATCACCGTGCGCATCGGGGATTTCAGGGCCAGTTTTGGGGTAATTTCAGAGGGATTTTTGGGGTAATTTTAGCAGGATTTTTGGGGTAATTTTAGCAGGAATTTTGGGGTAATTTCAGTGGATTTTGGGGTCTCCAGACCTGTTTCATGATGAGCCTGGACAGGATGTTCATGGTGGGGGTACAGAGTCAGGGCCTGCATCACCGTGCGCATCGGGGATTTCAGGGGGATTTTTGGGGTGAATCTTGGGGTAATTTCAGGGGGATTTTTGGGTCAATTTCAGAGGGATTTTGGGGTAATTTCAGTGGATTTTGGGGCCTCAGACCTGTTTCATGATGAGCCTGGACAGGATGTTCATGGTGGGGGTACAGAGTCAGGGCCTGGATCACCGTGCGCATCGGGGATTTCGGGATGAATTTTGGGGTAATTTCAGAGGGATTTTTGCAGGAATTTTGGGTCAATTTCAGGGGATTTTTGGGGTAATTTCAGTGGATTTTGGGGTCCCCAGACCTGTTTCATGATGAGCCTGGACAGGATGTTCATGGTGGGGGTACATGGTCAGGGCCTGCATCACCGTGCGCATCGGGGATTTCAGGGCCAGTTTTGGGGTGAATTTTGGGGTAATTTCAGGGGATTTTTTGGGGGATTTTGGGCTCTCCAGACCTGTTTCATGATGAGCCTGCTCAGGATGTTCATGACGAAGCCCCCCAGGCGGGGGTACATGGTCAGGGCCTGGATCACCGTGCGCATCAGCAGCATGGGCAGCGGGCTCTGCTCCATCAGCTGCTGCATCACCACCGCCAGCACCTCCGAGGTGTAAACGTTGCGCTCCGCAAAGCACAGGTTGGTGGCTGAGGGGACACGGGGGGGATGCTGGGAGGCACTGGGAGGCACTGGGAGAGCAATGGGAGGGACTGGGAGAGCAATGGGAGGGACTGGGAGGGGCTGGGACAGCAATGGGAGGGGCTGGGAGAGCAATGGGAGGGACTGGGAGGGACTGGGAGGGACTGGGAGGGGCTGGGAGGGGCTGGGAGAGCACTGGGAGGGACTGGGAGGAACTGGGAGGGACTGGGAGGGGCTGGGAGGGACTGGGAGGGAATGGGAGGGAATGGGAGGCACTGGGAGGGACTGGGAGCGCAATGGGAGGGACTGGGAGGGCACTGGGAGGGACTGGGAGGCACTGGGAGGGACTGGGAGACATTAAAAAGGCACTGGGAGGGACTGGGAGGGGCTGGGAGGGATTGGGGGGCATTAAAAGGACACTGGGAGGGACTGGGAGGGGATGGGATGCACTGGGAGGGTGGGTAGGGTGAAGCACAGGTTGGTGGCTGTGGGAACATGGGGGATGCTGGGAGGCACTGGGAGAGCAATGGGAGGGACTGGGAAGGTGCTGGGAGGCACTAAAAGGGCACTGGGAGGGACTGGGATGCACTGGGAGAGCAATGGGAGGGACTGGAAGGGACTGGGATGTACTGGGAGAGCAATGGGAGGAACTGGAAGGGACTGGGATGCACTGGAGTCCATGGACAGGGGTCCCATGTCCCCCCCCAGCTGTGTCCTGTGTCTCCTCCATGGCCCTGTCACCCCTTGGATGTCCCCATGTCACCCCTGGATGTCCCCATGTCCCCTCCTGTCCCCATGTCCCCACCTTTGATGATGGATTTCATGTCACACTTGGAGGAGTCGATGCTGTGCAGGGCTCTTGTGTCCCTCTGTCCCTCTGTCCCCCTCTGTGTCTCTGTGTCCCTTTGGGTGTCCCCATGTCCCTGTCACCCCCTGGGTGTCCCTGTCACCCTCTGGTTGTCCCCATGTCCCCTCCTGTCCCCTGTCCCCACCTTTGATGATGGATTTCATGTCACACTTGGAGGAGTCGATGCTGTGCAGGGCTCCTGTGTCCCTCTGTGTCCCCATGTCCCTCTGTCCCTCTGTCCCTTTGGGTGTCCCCATGTCCCTGGCACCCTCTGAGTGTCCCTGTCACCCCTGGGTGTCCCCACCTTTGATGATGGATTTCATGTCACACTTGGAGGAGTCGATGTTGTGCAGGGCGATCAGGAGCTCCCCGGGGTTCAGGGGGGACACGGCCGAGGCGCCGTCACCTGTGGGGACACCGGGGTGACAGGGACAGGGGACAGGGACAGGGACAGGGGCTGTGTCACACCCTGGGGTCACCCTGTGCTCCCATAGCCCCTCCTGGGATGTCCCACCCCAAACTGTCCCCAAACTGTCCCCAAACTGTCCCCAAGCTGTCCCCAAACTGTCTCCTCACTGTGCTGTGTCCCACCCCAGCTGTCCCCAAACTGTCCTCAGACTGTCCCCAGGGCTGTCCTATGTCCCCAAACTGTCCCCAAGGCTGTCCCCAGCTGTCCCTCACCCTGCTGTGTCCCACCCCAGCTGTCCCATGTCCCCAAGGCTGTCCCCAAGCCTGTCCTATGTCCCCAAACTGTCCCCAAACTGTCCCCAAGGCTGTCCCATGTCCCCAAGGCTGTCCCCAATGTCCCCTCACCGTGCTGCATCCCCAGCAGGCCTGTCCCCAAACTGTCCCCAAACTGTCCCCAGGCTGTCCCCAAGGCTGTCCCATGTCCCCAATGTCCCCAGGCTGTCCCCAAACTGTCCCCACTGTCCCCTCACCGTGCTGCGTCCCCAGCAGGCCTGTCCCCAGTCCCACCCCAGCTGTCCCATGTCCCCAAACTGTCCCCAGGCTGTCCCCAGGCTGTCCCTAAGCTGTCCCCAAACTGTCCCCACTGTCCCCTCACCGTGCTGCGTCCCCAGCAGGCCTGTCCCCAAACTGTCCCCAGGCTGTCCCTAAGCTGTCCCCAAGCTGTCCCCACTGTCCCCTCACCGTGCTGCGTCCCCAGCAGACCTGTCCCCAAGGCTGTCCCCAAACTGTCCCCAATGTCCCCAAGCTGTCCCCACTGTCCCCTCACCGTGCTGCGTCCCCAGCAGGCCTGTCCCCAAGGCTGTCCCCAAACTGTCCCCAATGTCCCCAAGCTGTCCCCAAGCTGTCCCCTCACCGTGCTGCGTCCCCAGCAGGCGGTTGAAGACCTCCTTGACCACGATGGGGTTGAGTTTGATGAGTTTGGGCAGCGCCTGGATCACCTCTTTCTGCACCAAAACCGCGCCCCCGTCAGCCCGGGTGACACCACCCAGGTGACACCGACACCCAGGTGATGGTGACACCACCCAGGTGACACCACCCAGGTGACAGCGGGGCAGGGGACAAAGGCCACCCCCGTCACCTTCTCCAGCCCGTTGAGCACGGGGATGAGGAAGCGCACGTCCGGCAGCCGCTTGTGGTAGAGGTCCCGGACGCGCTTGACCAGCTCGGGCGAGGGTGGCACTGCAGAGGGGAGGGGACAGCGCTGTCACCCCCTGCCAGCACCCCCGGTGTCCCCAGGGTGTCCCCGGGGTGTCCCCAAGGGGCACCTTTGTCCGTCAGGCTGTGCAGGCAGCGCGTCACCAGCGTCTCGGCCCCCTTGGGGCAGTTCTCCACCAGCAACAGCAGCTCCGGGGAGTTCATGCCCATCCCGCGGATCTGGCAAACAGGAAAATAAATGAAAATGAAAAAATAGAAATAAAAATAAAAATAAAAATGAAAATGAAAATAAAAATAAAGATATAAAAATAAAAGTGAAAATGAAAATAAAGATATAAAAATATAAAAATATATAAAAATATAAATATAAATAAATAAAAATATAAATATAAAAATAAAAATATAAAAATAACGATATAAAAATAAAAATAAAAATAAAAATGAAAATAAAAATAAAGATATAAAAATAAAAGTGAAAATGAAAATAAAGATATAAAAATATAAAAATATAAAAATAAAAATATAAAAATATAAATATAAATATAAATAAAAATAAAAATAAAAATAAAAGTATAAAAACAATATAAAAAAAAAGTAATGATATAAAAATAAAGATATAAAAATAAAAATTTAAAAAAGAAAATAAAAATAAAAATTAAAATATAAAAATATAAAAATAAAAGTAAAAATAAAAATACAAGGTTTTGTCACCAAAAAATCAGGGTTTTTTTAAAGGAAATTTTGTCACTGAAATTGGGTTTTTAAAGCCAAATTTTGTCACCAAAATTTCGATTTTAAATTTAATTTAAATTAATTTTAATTTTAAATTTAATTTAAACTAATTTCGATTTGAAATTTAATTTAAATTGATTTCGATTTTCAATTTAATTTAAATTAATTTTACTTATATTTAATTGCAACTAATTTCGATTTGAAATTTAATTTAAATAAATTTTAATTTAAAATTTAATTTAAACTAATTTCAATTTAAAATTTAATTTCATTTGGATTTAAAACTAATTTAGATTGGAAATTAAATTGATATTAATTACAATTTGAAATTAAATTTAAATTAATTTTAAATTTAAATTTAATTTAAACTAATTTCAATTTTAAATTTAATTTAAATTAATTCCATCTTTAATTAAAATTAATTTTAATTTAATTTAAGTCAATTAAATAAATAAATCAAATAAATAAATAAAATTGAATTAAATTTAGCTGCTGTCCCCTCACCGGCTGCTCGATGACGCGCAGCACCGTGCGCTTGATGTCGGCAATGGCCTCGGTGTAGACGGAGGCGAGCTCGTGGATCAGCTTGTGGTTGTGGGGCAGCAGGGCCAGGTACAGGTACAGGCACTGCTTGATGGTCTCCTCTGTCCAGGGCGCTGCCACCTCTGGGGACACCAAAAATGGGGTGAAAATGGGCAAAAACGGGGTTAGAGTGACAAAAAATGGGATTATTGTGGGCAAAAATGGGGTTAGAGTGAGCAAAAATGGGCCAGGGACAGGGACAGGTACAGGCACTGCTTGATGGTCTCCTCTGTCCAGGGGGCTGCCACCTCTGGGGACACCAAAACGGGGTGAAAATGGGCAAAAACGGGGTTAGAGTGAGAAAAAATGGGAATATTGTGAGCAAAAATGGGATTATAGTGAGCAAAGATGGGATTAATGTGGGCAAAAATGGGCCAGGTACAGGTACAGGGACAGGGACAGGGACAGGTACAGGTACAGGTACAGGCACTGCTTGATGGTCTCCTCTGTCCAGGGGGCTGCCACCTCTGGGGACACCAAAATGGGGTGAAAATGGGCAAAAATGGGGTTATTGTGGGCAAAAATGGGGTTAGAGTGAGCAAAAAATGGGGTTAGAGTGGGCATTTTAGGATTCCCATGGGACATTTTGGGATCCCCATGGAATTTTTGGGATTCCCACGGAATTTTTGGGACCCCCATGGAATTTTCGGGACCCCCGTGGAATTTTCGGGGTCCCGGGCGCTCACCTGTGTCCTTGTCGGCCCCGAAGAGCACGGAGGGGGGGTTGGGGTGCACCAGGAGCTGCAGGTAATTGAGGGCGAACTTCTCCACGTACTCGCGCAGCTGCTCCTTCTCGTACATGCGCTTGATGAACTGCAGCGCCTGCTGCCGCACCTGGGACACACCTGGGTCACCTGTCTGTGACACCTGTGACACCTGTGTGACACCTGTGTGACACCTGTGTGACACCTGTGTGACACCTGTGTGCCACCTGCTCCTTCTCGTACATGCGCTTGATGAACTGCAGCGCCTGCTGCCGCACCTGTGCGACACCTGGGTGACACCTGGGCACACCTGTGACACCTGGGTGACACCTGTGTGACACCTGTGACACCTGGGTGACACCTGTGTGACACCTGTGTGCCACCTGTGCCACCTGTGTGACACCTGTGTGCCACCTGCTCCTTCTCGTACATGCGCTTGATGAACTGCAGCGCCTGCTGCCGCACCTGTGCGACACCTGGGTGACACCTGGGCACACCTGTGACACCTGTGTGACACCTGTGTGACACCTGTGTGCCACCTGTGTGACACCTGTGTGACACCTGTGTGACCCCTGCTCCTTCTCGTACATGCGCTTGATGAACTGCAGCGCCTGCTGCCGCACCTGTGCGACACCTGGGTCACCTGTGACACCTGTGACACCTGGGGACACCTATGTGACACCTGTGTGCCACCTGTGTGACACCTGTGTGACAGCTGTGTGCCACCTGCTCCTTCTCGTACATGCGCTTGATGAACTGCAGCGCCTGCTGCCGCACCTGTGCGACACCTGGGTCACCTGTCTGTGACACCTGTGACACCTGTGTGACACCTGTGTGACACCTGTGTGACCTGTGTGACACCTGTGTGACACCTGTGTGTGCCATCTGTGCCACCTGGGTGACACCTGTGTGACACCTGTGTGTGACACCTGTGCCACCTGGGTGACACCTGTGTGACACCTGTGTGTGACACCTGTGCCAGCTGTGACACCTGTGTGCCACCTGCTCCTTCTCGTACATGCGCTTGATGAACTGCAGCGCCTGCTGCCGCACCTGGGTGACACCTGGGCACACCTGTGCCACCTGTGCGACACCTGGGTGTGACACCTGTGCCACCTGTGTCACCTGTGTGTGCCACCTGTGTCACCTGGGGCACTTGTATTACCTGGCTCACCCACCTGGGGCCACCTGGGGCACCCAAACCCTCCAAAATCCCCTTGGCACCTCCAAAAATCCCTTGGGACCCCCAAAACCTTCCTAAAACCTCCCCAAAATCCATCCCCCCAAACCCCCCAGGTGTCCCCAGGTGTCCCCACCTTGTCCTTCTCGTGGGAGCTGAGGTCCAGCAGCACGTGCAGGTACTGGAACTGCCGCGACGGCCGCTTGAAGATCAGGTCCCTCAAGGTGGACATGCCCAGGTAGGTGCGGCTCTGAGGGGACGCAGGTGGCACCTCTGGGTGGCACCTCCGGGTGGCACCTCTGGGTGTCACCTCCCCTGTGTCACCTCCAGGTGTCCCCTCACGTCACCTCCAGGTGTCACCTCCCCAGTGTCACCTCCCCATTCCCTCATGGTGTCACTTCCAGGTGTCCCCTCCCCAGTGTCCTCAGGTGTCCCCTCCCCAATGTCTCCAGGTGTCCCCTCCCTGATGTCCCCAGGTGTCCCTCCCCAATGTCCCCAGGTGTCCCCCTGTGATGTCCCCAGGTGTCCCCTCCCCGTGATGTCCCCAGGTGTCCCCACATGATGTCCCCAGGTGCACCCTGCCCGCAATGACCCCAGGTGTCTCCCCGTGATGTCACCAGGTGTCCCCTGCCTGCGATGTCCCCAGGTGTCTCCTCCCCAATGTCCCCAGGTGTCCCCCCATGATGTCTCCAGGTGTCCCCTCCCCGATGTCCCCACATGATGTCCCCAGGTGTGCCCAGGTGTGCCCAGGTGTGCCCACCTCGTCCTCGCAGTACTTGCGGATCACCTCCAGGGCGCTCTCGGTGATGAGCGGCGCCTCCAGCACCACCTTGGTGAAGATCCTGGGTGGGGACAGGGACGGCACACTGTCCCACACCTGGTGGCACTGTCCTGCACCTGGGGACACTGTCCCGCACCTGGTGGCACTGTCCCACACCTGGTGGCACTGTCCTAGACCTGGCGGCACCAACCCAACAGCACCAACCCAACCCTGGTGTCCCCATCCCAACCCTGGTGTCCCCATCCCAACCCTGGTGGCCCCAACCCAACCCTGGTGGGACCAACCCAACCCTGGTGTCCCCATCCCAACCGTGGTGTCCCCAGTGGTGTCCCTGGTGTCCCCAGTGGTGTCCCTGGTGTCCCCAGTGTCCATACCCATCTTTCTGGTCGGGTTTCTCCTGCAGCCCGGCCAGCAGCCCGATCAGGCACTCGTCGTAGCGCTCGAGGCCACCAGCGCCGCGTGTCCCCAACCCAACCGTGGTGTCCCCAACCCAACCCTGGTGTCCCCATCCCAATGGCACCAACCCAACCCTGGTGTCCCCAGTGGTGTCCCTGGTGTCCCCAGTGTCCCTACCCATCTTTCTGGTCGGGTTTCTCCTGCAGCCCGGCCAGCAGCCCGATCAGGCACTCGTCGTAGCGCTCGAGGCCACCAGCGCCGCGTGTCCCCAACCCAACCCTGGTGTCCCCAACCCAACCCTGGTGTCCCCAGTGGTGTCCCTGGTGTCCCCAGTGGTGTCCCTGGTGTCCCCAGTGTCCCTACCCGTCCTTCTGGTCGGGTTTCTCCTGCAGCCCGGCCAGCAGCCCGATCAGGCACTCGTCGTAGCGCTCGAGGCCGCCGGCGCCACCGCGCGCCAGGTGCGCGTTGTACTCCTGGAAGAGCCACGCGAAGGCCAGGTCCAGGCGGCCCCGCACGTCGTCCAGGATGAAGGAGAGCACCTCGCCCTTGAGGGGCACCTCGAACTGCGTCACCAGCGAGGCCAGGATCTTCACTCGGGCCTGCGGGGACACACAGGGGTCACTCAGTGGTCATTTGAATGGTCACTCAGTGGTTACTCAATGGTTAATCAAGGGTTTCGTCAATGGTCATTCAAGGGTTAATCAAGGAATTAGTCAATGGTCACTGGAACTGCGTCACCAGCGAGGCCAGGATCTTCACTCGGGCCTGCGGGGACACACGGGGGTCACTCAGTGGTCATTTGAATGGTCATTCAAGGGTTAATCAATGGTCATTCAATGGTTAATCAAGGGTTTAGTCAATGGTCACTGGAACTGCGTCACCAGCGAGGCCAGGATCTTCACTCGGGCCTGGGGGGACACACGGGGGTCAATCAGTGGTCATTTGAATGGTCACTCAATGGTCATTCAAGGGTTTAGTCAATGGTCACTCAAGGGTCAGTGGAACTGCGTCACCAGTGAGGCCGGGATCTTCACACAGGCCTGCGGGGACACTCAATGGTCATTCAAGGGTTAATCAATGGTCATTTAATGGTTACTCAAGGGTTTAGTCAATGGTCACTCAAGGGTCACTGGAAATGCGTCACCAGCGAGGCCAGGATCTTCACTTGGGCTTGCAGGGGCACTCAGTGGTCATTCAATGGTCATTCAAGGGTTAATCAATGGTCATTCAATGGTTAATCAAGGGTTAAGTCAATGGTCACTCAAGGGTCACTCAAGGGTCACTATAATTGCATCACCAGCAAGGCCCAGGATCTTCACTCGGGCCTGGGGGCCAGCTGTACCCCACGGGTATCCCAGGTGTATCCCAGGTGTATCCCAGGTGTGCCCAGGGTTATCCCAGGTGTACCCCAGGTGTACCCCAGGGTTATCCCAGCCATGCCCAGGTGTGCCCAGGTGTATCCCAGGTGTGTCCCAGGTGTGCGCAGGTGTACCCCATGGTTATCCCAGCCGTGCCCAGGTGTACCCCAGGGTTATCCCAGGTGTGCCCAGGTGTATCCCAGCTGTATGCAGCTGTATCCCAGGTGTACCCCAGGGTTATCCCAGCTGTACCCAGCTGTATCCCAGGGTTATCCCAGGTGTGCCCAGGTGTATCGCAGGTGTGCCCAGCTGTGCCCAGGTGTATCCCAGGGTTATCCCAGGTGTGCCCAGCTGTGCCCAGGTGTACCCAGGGTTATCCCAGCCATGCCCAGGTGTGCCCAGCTGTACCCAGGGTTATCCCAGGGTTATCCCAGCTGCGCCCAGGTGTATCCCAGGGTTATCCCAGCCGTGCCCAGGGTTATCCCAGCTGTACCCAGATGTATCCCAGGTGTGCCCAGGTGTATCCCAGCCGTGCCCAGGTGTACCCCAGGGTTATCCCAGCTGTACCCAGATGTATCCCAGCTGTACCCCAGGGTTATCCCAGCTGTGCCCAGGTGTACCCAGGGTTATCCCAGCTGTGCCCAGGTGTATCCCAGCCCTGCCCAGGTGCATGGCGCGTACCTGGGCGGCCCCGCTGGCGGCCACGGCCCTCTCGGAGCGCAGGATGCGGCGCACGGCGCCGAGCTTCAGCTTCTCCACCTGCACCTCGCTGAGCGGCTTGAGCACGTCGCTGAGGCGGAACACCTTCTTACGGCCCCCGGCGCCCGCCAGCCTGCGCGGGACAGCGGCAGCACCGGGGACGTCACCGGGGAACGGTGGGGCCAGCGGGGCCACCCAAGGGATGGGGATCGTGCGGGGGAATGGGATCATCAAGATTGGGATCATCCAGGGGAATGGGATGGGTTGGGATTGGGATCATCCAGGGGATGGGGATTGTGCAGGGGAACGGGATCGTGCAGGGGATTGGGGATCATCCACGGGATGGGGATCGTGCAGGGGAATGGGATCATCAAGACTGGGATCATCCAGGGGAACGGGATCATCCATGGGATGGGGATATTGTGCGGGGGAACGGGATCATGCAGGGGATTGGGGATCATGCAGGGGAATGGGATGGGTTGGGATTGGGATCATCCATGGGAATGGGATCATCCATGGGAATGGGGATCGTGCAGGGGAACGGGATCATCAAGATTGGGATCATCCAGGGGAATGGATCATCCATGGGATGGGGATCGTGCAGGGGAATGGGATCGTGCAGGGGAACGGGATCGTGCAGGGGAATGGGATCGTGCAGGGGAACGGGATCGTGCAGGGGAACGGGATCATCAAGATTGGGATCATCCAGGGGAATGGGATGGGTTGGGATTGGGATCATCCATGGGAACGGGATCATCCGTGGGAACGGGATCATGCAGGGGAAGGGGATGATCAAGATTGGGATCATCAGGAATGGGATGGGTTGGGATTGGGATCATCCACGGGACTGGGATCATCCACGGGATTGGGATCATCCGTGGGAATAACCCTAACCCAAACCCTGCCATGATCCCACCCCAAACCCCATCATGATCCCACCCCAAACCCCTCTGTGATCCCAACCCAAACCCCACCGTGATCCAACCCCAAACCCCACCATGATCCCACCCAAACCCCACCATGATCCCACCCCAAACCCCGTCATGATCCAACCCCAAATCCCTCTGAGATCCCACCCCAAACCCCTCTGTGATCTCACCCCAAACCCCACCATGATCCAACCCCAAACCCCACCATGATCCCACCCCAAACCCCACCATGATCCCACCCAAACCCCACCATGATCCCACCCCAAACCCCACCATGATCCAACCCCAAACCCCACCATGATCCCACCCCAAACCCCACCATGCTCCCACCCCAAACCTCACCAGGATCCCAGCCCAAACCCCACCATGATCCCACCCAAATCCCACCATCCCACCCCAAATCCCACCATGATCCCACCCCAAACCCCACCATGCTCCTACCCCAAACCCCACCATGATCCAACCCCAAACCCCACCGTGATCCCACCCCAAATCCCTGTGAGATCCAACCCAAAACCCCACCATGTTCCAACCCCAAATCCCACCCAAACCTCGCCATGATCCAACCCCAAACCCTTCCACGCTCCCACCCCGTGGCGGCGCCGCGCCGTGTCCGGGCACTGACCGTGGCTGCGTGGCCGGCATGATGGGCTCGGGCCGGCGCTTGGCCTGGGGCGTCTCGTCCGGCAGCCCCGGGGCCGAGCCGTGGGCGCCCAGCACGGCGATGGCCTGGCCCTGGCCCAGCGCCGACAGGCGCCGCTTGATCACCACCGCGTCCGGCTTGGCCACCTTCTCCTCCTTGGGCTCCTCCCGCAGCAGCTTCGTCTGCTCCACGCCTGGAACGCGGCGGGCACGGTCAGGAACGAGGGGAAAATGGGGAAAATGGGGTGGGGAATGGTGAAAAATGGGGTGGGGATGGTCAAAATGGGGTGGGGATGGTCAAATTGGGGTGGGGATGGTCAAATTGGGGTGGGGATGGTCAAATTGGGGTGCGAATGGGCAAATTGGGGTGGAGGTGCTGAAATTGGGGTGGGAATGGTCAGAATGGGGTGGGAACGGTGAAATGGGGTGAGAATGGTCAGAATGGGGTGGGGATGGTCAAATTGGGGTGGGGATGGTGAAAATGGGGTGGGGATGGTCAAATTGGGGTGGGGATGGTGAAAAATGGGGTGGGGATGGTGAAAATGGGGTGGGGATGGGGAAATTGGGGTGGGGATGGGGAAATTGGGGTGGGGATGGTCAGAATGGGGTGGGGATGGTCAAATTGGGGTGGGAATGGGCAAATTGGGGTGGGATTGGTCAAATTGGGGTGGGGATGGTGAAATGGGGTGGGAATGGTCAAATTGGGGTGGAAATGGGGTGGGAATGGTCAAATTGGGGTGGGGATGGTCAAAAATGGGGTGGGGATGGTCAAACTGGGGTGAGAATGGTCAGATTGGGGTGGGAACAGTGAAATGGGGTGGGAATGGTCAGAATGGGGTGGGAATGGTCAAATTGGGTTGGGGATGGTCAAATTGGGGTGGGAATGGTCAAAATGGGGTGGGAATGGGGTGGGAATGGTCAGATTGGGGTGGGAACAGTGAAATGAGGTGGGAATGGTCAGAATGGAGTGGGAATGGTCAAACTGGGGTGGGAACAGGACCGAGTGTCCAGGGATTGTGGGTGGCCATCAGGGCCATGCTTTGGCCACCCCCAAACTCACGAGGGTCAGCGAGCAAACCCCCGTCCAACCCGGCCAAACTCCACCCAAACCCCCCAACCTCAGATCCCACCCAACACCTCCCCAAAAAAATCCCCGCCCCACCCCAATTTCTGCCCCCAAACTCCCCAAAAACCCCAAACTCCCCCGCCCCAAACCCAGAACCCCAAAACCCACCCGGAACCTCCACGAATCCCAGCTTAGATCCCAATTTGCCCCAGATCCACCCCGATTTTGGGGGGATTGGGGGCGTCCCCTGACCTGGCCCCAGGCCGGCCGCGGTCATCTGGGTGGCCATGAGCCGGGCCAGGTGCTTGATCTGCGCCTCGGTGCCGGCCGACTCCACGGGCGTGTAGGTGGCCTGGAAGGAGGCGGGCATGGCCTCGGGCAGGTACACCATGCTGATCAGCACCTGCGGGGACACGGGGACACCCCAAAAACAACAGCTCAGGGACTCCAGAACGGCCTCAGGGAACCCAAAACCAGCTCAGGGACTCCAGAACGGCCTCAGGGAACCCAAAACCAGCTCAGGGACTCCACAACGGCCTCAGGAAACCCAAAACACGTCAGGGAACTCAAAACCAGCTCAGGGACTCCAGAACTGCCTCACGGAACCCAAAACCAGCTCAGGGAACCCAAAACCAGCTCAGGGAGCCCGAAATGGGCTCGGGGAACCCCAAAAACAGCTCAGGGAACCCAAAACCAGCTCAGGGACTCCAGAACGGCCTCAGGGAACCCCAAAACCAGCTCAGGGAGCCCAGAACGGCCTCAGGGAACCCAAAAACAGCTCAGGGAACCCAAAATCGGCTCGGGGAACCCAGAACTGCCTCAGGGAACCCAAAAACAGCTCAGGGAACCCAAAACAGCTCAGGGAGCCCAGAACTGCCTCAGGGAACCCCAAATCATGTCAGGGAACCCAAAAAACAGCTCAGGGACTCCAGAACGGCCTCAGGAAACCCAAAAACAGCTCAGGGAACCCAAAATCAGCTCGGGGAACCCAGAACTGCCTCAGGGAACTCAAAATCACCTCAGAGACCCCAAAACCAGCTCAGGGAGCCCGAAATGGGCTTGGGGAACCCCAAACCAGCTCAGGGAACCTAAAACCAGCTCAGGGAGCCCGAAATCAGCTCGGGGAACTCCAAAAACAGCTCAGGGAACCCAAAACCAGCTCAGGGAGCCCGAAATCGGCTCGGGGAACCCCAAAACAGCTCAGGGAGCCTGAAATTGGCTCAGGGAGCCTGAAAATGGCTCAGGGAACTCAAAATAACCGCAGGGAACCCCAAAACCAGCTCAGGGAACCCCAAAAACAGCTCAGGGACTCCAGAACTGCCTCAGGGAACCCAAAAACACATCAGGGACCCTGAAATCACCTCAGGGAACTCAAAAACACCTCAGGGAACCCAAAACCTCCTCAGGGAACCCAAAAACATCTCAGTGAACCCAAAAACTGCCTCTGGAGACCCCAAAAACATCTCAGGGACACCAAAATCACTCCAGGGATCCAAAAACTGCCTTGGAGAACCCAAAACTGCCTTGGAGACCCCCCCAGAGTGTCCTCAAAACCACCCCGGGTCCCCAAGACTGTCCCCAACACCCCTTAAAGCTCCCCCCAAAGTGTCCCCAAGGCCATTGTCCCCTCCTGACCAGGTTGGGGACATTCCTGGGGGTCAGCAGGACAGGTGACACAGGTGACACCCCCCCAAAGTGTCCCCAAGGCCATTGTCCCCTCCTGACCAGGTTGGGGACATTCCTGAGGGTCAGCAGGACAGGTGACACAGGTGACACCCCCCCGCAAAGTGTCCCCAAGGCCATTGTCCCCTCCTGACCAGCCTGGGGACATTCCTGGGGGTCAGCAGGACAGGTGACACAGGTGACACCCCCCCCAAAGTGTCCCCAAGGCCATTGTCCCCTCCTGACCAGGTTGGGGACATTCCTGGGGGTCAGCAGGACAGGTGACACAGGTGACACCCCCCCAGATGTCCCCAAGGCCATTGTCCCCTCCTGACCAGGTTGGCCACGTTCTCAGGGGTCAGCAGGACAGGTGACACAGGTGACACCCCCCCAGGTGTCCCCAAGGCCATTGTCCCCTCCTGACCAGGTTGGCCACGTTCTCGGGGGTCAGCAGCGGCTGCAGGAACTCGGCCGTGATGTCGGTGTCCGAGGGGACGGTGACCGCTCCGGCCACTTTGGCCACGGCCACCGCCGGCGCCTCCAGGTCCTTGTCCTCGTCATCCTCGCCCAGGGGTGGCTCTGAGGGGGACACGGGAGGGTCCCTGAGTGTCCCCACGAGGCCACCGGGACCCTCTGATGACCACCATGGGAGAGGTGACGATGATGCCATCACAGGGGAGGTGACAATGATGCCACCACAGCTTGAGGGCGGCATCAGGGTTGGGCTGGGGACATCTCCAGAACCTTCTGATGGCCACCATGGCCACCAGAACCCACCATGAACCCTGATGGCCACCACCACCACGGGGGAGGTGACAATGGCACCACCATGGGGGAGGTGACAATGATGCCACCACAAGCAAGGTGACAATGATGCCACCACAAGCAAGGTGACAATGATGTCACCAATGTCCCACTCACCGATCTTCATCTTCTTGAGGGCTCAGCCTGGGGCCATGTCCAGAACCCTCTGATGGCCACCATGGCCACCAGAACCCACCCTGAACCCTGATGGTCACCACCACCACCATGGGGAGGTGACAATGGCACCACCACAGGGGAGGTGACACCAATGCCACCGATGTCACACTCACCGATCTTCATCTTCTTGAGGGCTCATCTTGGGGCCATGTCCAGAACCCCCTGATGGCCACCATGGCCACCACCACCCAACCCTGAACCCACCACACCTGATACCACCACAGGGAGGTGACAGTGATGCCACCACGGGTTCTCGCCGATCTTCATCTTCTTGAGGCCACCACCACCCATCCCTGAATGCCATCACCACCCACCCTGAACCCTGATGGCCACCACCACACCTGATACCACCACGGGGAGGTGACAGCGATTCCACCAGGGGTTCTCACCGATCTTCATCTTCTTGAGGGCGGCGTCGGGCTCATCCCGGGGCCATTTCTGATGGCCACCACCGCCCAACCCTGAACCCTGATGGCCACCACCACCTACTCTGACCCTGATGGCCACCATGACCACCACCACCCATCCCTGAGCCCTGATGGCCACCATGGCCACCACCACACCTGATACCACCACGGGGAGGTGACAGTGATGCCACCACGGGTTCTCACCGATCTTCATCTTCTTGAGGCCACCACCACCCATCCTTAACCCTGATGGCCACCATGGCCACCACCACCCACCCTGAACCCTGACGGCCACCACCACACCTGACACCACCACGGGGAGGTGACATCGATGCCACCGCGGGTTCTCACCGATCTTCATCTTCTTGAGGGCGGCGTCGGGCTCGTCGCGGGGCCGCTTGCGGGCCTCGCGGGGGCTGGGCATGCTGCGGGCGATCTCGGCCTGCGGCGTGCCCAGGTCCACCAGCAGCGTGGTGATCTGCGGCTGGAAGTCGCCCGAGGACGGGTGGCGCAGCACGCTCAGCAGGTGCAGCTTCAGGTTCTTGCGCACGCTGCTCACCTGGGACTTGGCCAGCGTGGGAGGCAGGTTGGCTACGGGGAGAGGGGACGGGTTAGGGACAGCTGGGGACAGCTGGGGACACCTGGGGACAGCTGGGGACACCTGGGAACAGCTGGGACTTGGCCAGCGTGGGAGGCAGGTTGGCTACGGGGAGAGGGGACGGGTCAGGGACACCTGGGGACACCTGGGGACACCTGGGGACAGCTGGGGACAGCTGGGGACAGCTGGGGACACCTGGGGACTTGGCCGGTGTGGGAGGCAGGTTGGCTACGGGGAGAGGGGATGGGTTAGGGACACCTGGGGACACCTGGGGACACCTGGGGACACCTGGGACTGGGCCGGTGTGGGAGGCAGGTTGGCTACGGGGAGAGGGGACGGGTCAAGGACAGCTGGGGACAGCTGGGGACACCTGGGGACAGCTGGGGCTTGGCCAACATTGGAGGCAGGTTGGGTATGGGGGACAGGGATGGGGTTGGGGACACCTGGGGACACCTTGAAGATGTCACCATGGAGGCATGGATGACCTCGGCCATGAACATGGGGACACCAAGGGACACCAGGGGACACTGGGGACGTTACCATGGAGGGTCTCGTAGGCCTGGATGACCTCGGCCATGAACATGGGGACACCAAGGGACACCAGGGGACACCAGGGGACACTGGGGACGTTACCATGGAGGGTCTCGTAGGCCTGGATGACCTCGGCCATGAACATGGGGACACCAAGGGACACCAGGGGACACCAGGGGACACCGGGGACGTTACCATGGAGGGTCTCGTAGGCCTGGATGACCTCGGCCATGAACATGGGCCGCTGGCGGGCGATGGTGGCCAGCGAGCCCAGCGCCGCCGTCAGGTTGATGCTGGAGATGGCCGGGTGCACCATGAACTTGAGCAGCTGCTCCAGCGCCGCCTTGCCCTCCTCCCACAGCACGTCTGGGGACAGCGGCGCCACCCGCGGGTCAGGGGTCACCGACCCATGGGGAGGTCACCAGGGTCACCCACGTGTCAGGGGTCACCGATCCATGGAGGGGTCACCAGGGTCCCAGTCAGGGGGGTCAGTGGGGTCCCCAACTCAAGGGGTCAGTGGGGTCTCCTCTCCAAGGGTCAGTGGGGTCACCCCACCCCAAAGCGCCCTCACTGACTGTACCTGACGATGGGGTGACCCCAATGCTGATCCCAATCCCATTCCCAATCCCAAATCCCGACCCCAAACCCCAAACCCCAAAGCCCAAATCCCAAACCCAAACCCCAAATCCCACTCACTGTACTTGATGACGGGGTGGTCCCAACCCCATTCCTGACCCTAAACCCCAAACCCCAAACCCCAGACCCCAGACCCCAATCCCGTCACTCACTGTACTTGATGACAGGGTGGCTCCACTCCCATTCCTGACCCCAAACCCCAAACCCCAAACCCCAATCCCAAACCCCGTGACTCACTGTACTTGATGATGGGGTGGTCCCAATCCCATTCCTGACCCCAAACCCCAAACCCCAAACCCCAATCCCATGACTCACTGTACTTGATGACGGGATGGTCCCAATCCCATTCCTGACCCCAAACCCCACTCACTGTACTTGATGACGGGGTGATCCCAAACCCATTCCTGACCCCAAAGCCCAAACCCCAGTCCCATGACTCACTGTACTTGATGACGGGGTGATCCCAAACCCATTCCTGACCCCAAAGCCCAAACCCCAGTCCCATGACACACTGTACTTGATGACGGGGTGATCCCAATCCCCAAACCCCAATCCCAAACCCCGTCACTCACTGTACTTGATGACGGGGTGGTCCCAAACCCATTCCTGACCCCAAACCCAAACCCCAAACCCCAACCCCAAACCCCATGACTCACTGTACTTGATGACGGGGTGATCCCAATCCCCAAACCCAAACCCCAAACCCCAGACCCCAAACCCCAATCCCATGACTCACTGTACTTGATGACGGGGTGGTCCCAAACCCCAAACCCAAACCCCAAACCCCAAACCCCAGACCCCAAATCCCAAACCCCGTCACTCACTGTACTTGATGACGGGGTGGTCGCGCGGGATGCGCTCCAGGCTGACGTCGTTCTCGTGCCTCTTGGGCACGTCGGAGTCGGCCGTGCGCGGCGACAGCGTCACGATCAGCCCCTCCACGAACTTGATGGCGTGCGTGCGGACGCCGTCGTTGTCCGAGTCCAGCAGCAGGATGATGTCGCTGGCCATGGAGGACATCATCTCCCAGCAGGCCTCCTGCAGCTCGCTGATCACCTTGGACTTCACCATCCACTGATCCCAACCAAAAAAAAAACGCCACAAAAAAAATTTGGGGGAAAAAAAAAAAAAAGTTGTTATTTTTGTGGGTAATTACGGTAATCGCGTTGGGAGTAGTGGAAATTGTGAGGGAATTTTTATAGGTAATTACGGTAATTGTATTGGGTATTAAAGACTTCTTTTAATATGTAATTAATGATGGCGATTGATATCAAATTTTACTCTAATTGGTATTGACCTAAAGTGATTCCTATGGGTAATTACGGTAATTGCATTGAGGGTCGTGGAAATGGTAATGGCATTTTTACAGGTAATTATGGTAATTGTATTGGGCATTAAAGACTTTTTTAAAATATGTAATTAATGATGGTGATTGATATCAAATATTAAAGCAAATTTATGTGTACTTACACTAATTGGTGTTGACCTAAAGTGATTTCTATGGGTAATTACGGTAATCGCGTTGGGAGTAGTGGAAATTTTAAGGGGATTTTTATAGGTAATTACGGTAATTGTGGTAATTGTATTGGGTATTAAAGACATTTATTTAATATGTAATTAATGATGGTGATTGATATCAAATATTAAAGCAACTTTTATCTGTAATTACAATAATTAGTATGAATTTAAGGTGATTTTTATGGGTAATTACGGTAATTGCGTTAAAGGTTGTGGAAATTGTGAGGGGATTTTTATTGGTAATTACGGTAATTGTGTTGGATATAGAGGAGTTTTTTAATGTGTAATTATGGTGATTGATATCAAATATTAAAGCAATTTTTATCTGTAATTACAATAATTGGTATCAATTTAAAGTGATTTTTATGGGTAATTACGGTCATCGCATTGAGGGTCATGGAAATTGTGAGGGGATTTATATTGGTAATTATGGTAATTGTGTGCAATATTAAAGACTATTTTATGTGTAATTATAGTGATTGATATCAAATATTAAAGCAATTCTTATCTGTAATTACAGTAATTGGTATCGACTATTATAATGGAAAGTGTAAGGCGGTTTTTATTGGTAATTATGGTAATTGTGTTGGATATTAAAGACTTTTTTATGTGTAATTATGGTGATTGATATCAAATATTAAAGCAACTTTTATCTGTAATTACAATACCTGGTATCAATTTAAGGTGATTTTTATGGGTAATTACGGCAATTGTACTGGATATTAAAGACTTTTTTTAATGTGCAATTAATGCTGGTGATTGCTATCAAAAATCCAAGCAATTTGGAGCAATCGAAGCCTCACCTGCAGGGCCACCTTGTAGAGCTGGGTCATGGTCAGGATGGCCTTTTTGACCACGTTGACATTCTCATCCTTGAGCAGCATGTTCAGGTTGGCCACCAGCTTCAGCAGCAGCTCGATGTCCCTCTTGCTGGGGACAGCAAAAAAAAATTGGGTTTATTTGGTTTTATGCCCACAGAAATGGGCAAAAATTCCAACCAAAACGGGCCAAAAATTCCCAAGAAAACGGCCCAAAAATTCCCGACAAATCGGCACAAAATTCCTACCAAAATGGACCAAAAATTCCCAACAAAATGGCCCCAAAATTCCCACCAGAACAGCCTCAAAATGGCCTTGAAACAGCCCAAAAATTCCCAACAAAATGGCCCAAAATTCCCATGGAAATTGCCCCAAATTTCCTGCAGAACAGCCAAAAAATTCCCACCAAAATGGTTCAAAATTCCTATGGAAATGGCCAAAAAATGCCACCAAAATGGCCCAAAACTCCCATGGAAATGGCCCAAAAATTGCCACCAAAATGGCCCAAAAATTCCCAAGAAAATAGCTCAAAAATTCCCACCAAAACAGCCTCAAAGTGGCCTTGAAACAGCCCAAAAATTCCCAGCAAAATGGCCCAAAATTCCCACAGAAATGGCCCAAAAACTCCCAAGGAAATGGCCAAAAATACCCATGGAAACTGACAAACAATTCCCATCAAAATGGCCCAAAATTCCCACAGAAACGGCCCAAAAATTCCCACCAAAATGGCTCAAAATTCGCACCAAAAGGACCCAAAAATTTGCAACAAAGTGACCCAAAATTCCCACAGAAATGGCCCAAAAATTCCCACCAAAATGGCTCCAAAATTCCACCAAAATAGCTCCAAAAATTCCTACCAAATCAGCCCCAAAATGGCCCCAAAAAAGCCCCAAAATCGCTGTTTTTTGCCCCAAATCTCACCAGGCCTCCTCGATGAATCCCACCACGAATTTCCGCACCTCGATGGATTTGTCGGCCTGGAAGGCGATGATTTCCTGGGGGGGAAACATGGGGGGGTCAGAGTGGGCTGGGGGCGCCCCAAATTCCCCCAAATTCCCCCCAAAATCACCACAAACCAATCCCCAATTGCTCCAAATCCACCCCAATCCTGGATCCATCCCAAATTCCCCCAAATCCATCCCAATCCTGGATCCATCCCAAATTCCCACAGATTCACCCCAAATTCCCCAAACCCATCCCAAATTCCCCAGATCCATCCCAAATTCACCCCAAACACATCCCCAAATTCACCCCAAATTTCCCCCAAACCAATCCCAAATTCCCCCAAATTCACCCCAAACCTGCCCCAAATTCACCCCCAAACCCATCCCAAATTCCCCAAACCCATCCCAAATTCCCCCAAATTCACCCCCAAACCCATCCCAAATTCCCCAAACCCATCCCAAATTCCCCCAAATTCACCCCAAACCCATCCCAAATTCACCCCAAACCCGTCCCCAGTTCCCCCAAATCCATCCCAAATTCCCTCAAATCCCCCCAAATTCCCGCACCCACCCCAAATTCCCCCAAATTCCCCAAATTTTCCCCCAAATTTTCCAGCTCACATCCAGGAAGTTGTCCAGGAGCGTGGGGTCCTTGTTGATGATCAGCTCCTGCACCTGGGGACAGGTGGGGACAGGTGGGGACATTGTGGGGACAGCTGGGGACAGAGCCACCTCCTCCTAAATCCCAATTTTCCCCCCTAAATCCCAATTTCCCACCCAAATCCCAATTTTCCCCCCCAAATCACAATTTCCCCCCTAAATCCCAATTTTTCCCCCAAAAAAATCCCAATTTCCCCTCCCAAAATCTCAATTTTCCTCCCCAAAATCCCCTTTCCTCTCCCCAAAATCCCATTTTTTCCCCCAAATTGCAATCCCCCCCCAAAATCCCATTTCCCCACCAAAATCCCATTTTTTATATACAAAAATTCAATTTTCCCCCCAAAATCCCATTTTCCCCCCAAAATCCCAATTTTTACCCACTTTCCCCTCAAAAATCCCCTTTCCTCCCCCCAAAATCCCAATTTCCCCCCCCACCAAAATCCCATTTTTTATATTAAAAAATTCAATTTCCCCCCCCCAAAATCCCATTTTACCCCCCCCAAAATCCCCTTTCCTCCCTGCAAATGTCCCTTTTCCCCCCTTTCCCCCCCTTTTTCCCCATTTTTTGCCCATTTTTCCCCAATCTCACCTGTTTTAAGATGCTGATTTTCCCCTCATTCCCGATCAGCGCCGCCTGGTTCAGCAGATCCACCACCTGCAAATGGAATTTTTCTCCTTTTTTTCTCCTTTTTTACCCATTTTCCCATTTTTCACCCATTCCAAGGTGCTCCTCCCATCCCTCCCATCCCCATTTTTCCCGTTTTTCCCTCATTTTTCCCATTTTTTGTCTTTTTCCCCTCAGTATTTCTGGGTTTTTTTCCATTTTTATCCCATTTTCCCCCCCATTTTCCTGGGTTTTCCCCCATTTTCCCCCCATTTTTTCCCATTTTCCCCCATTTTCCTGGATTTTACCTAATTTTCCCCCTTTTTCCCTCATTTTCCCCCATTTTCCTGGGTTTTACTCAATTTTTCCCATTTTTATCCCATTTCCCCCACAGTTTTCCTGGGTTTTACCCCATTTTTCCCCTTTTTCCTATTTTTACCCAATTTTTACCCATTTTCCCCCCACTTTTCCCCTTTTTCCCCAATTTTTCCCTTTTTTTCCTCCCACTTTTCCCCTTTTTCCCCATTTTTTCCCTTTCCCCCCCATTTTCCTGGGTTTTACCCCATTTTGCCCATTTTTACCCAAATTTTTCCCATTTTTTATCCCAATTTTTGCCCCATTTCTCACCCGTTCCCAGGTGCTCCTCCTGTCTCTCCCATGCCCATTTTTCCTGGTTTTTTTCAGGTTTTTCCCCATTTTTTCTGATTTGTCCCATTTTCCCCATTTTTCGCCCAGTTTTTCCCTGTTTTTTCCAATTTTTTTTTCCCCATTTTTCCTGTTTTTCACCCCATTTTTTCCCTGTTTTTTCCCGTTTTTTGCCCCATTTTTCCCCGTTTTTTCCCCCATTTTTTGCCCCATTTTCCCCATTTTTTGCCCCATTTTCCTCATTTTTTGCCCATTTTTTGCCCCATTTTCCCATTTTTTGCCCCATTTTTCCCATTTTTCCCCATTTTTGCCCGTTTTCCCCGTTTTTTGCCCCGTTTCTCACCCGTTCCGAGGTGCTCCTCCCGTCGCTCCCGGGCTCCTCCTCGCTGGGCCCCTCCTGAGCCCCGGCCATGGCCCCGGAAATGGGACCCCAGACCCAAATGGGAGCCTGGGGAGACCCCAGACCCAAATGGGGCCCTGGGGAGAGAGAGACCCCATGGAGACCCCAAAACAGAACCCATAGAGACCCCAGACCCAAAACAGAACCCATAGAGACCCCATAGAGACCCCATGGAGACCCCAGACCCAAATGGGGCCCTGGGGGGAGAGAGAGATCCCATAGAGACCCCATAGAGACCCCAGACCCAAAACAGAACCCATAGAGACCCCATAGAGACCCCAGACCCAAAACAGAACCCATAGAGACCCCAGACCCCATAGAGACCCCATAGAGACCCCAGAGAGACCCCAGACCCAAATGGGACCCTGGGAGAGAGAGATCCCATAGAGACCCCAAAACAGAACCCATAGAGACCCCAGACCCAAATGGGACCCTGGGGAGAAAAGGACCCTATAGAGAGAGACCCCAGACCCAAAACAGACACCATAGAGACCCCATAGACAGAGACCCAATGGAGACCCCAGACCCAAAAGGAACCCTATAGAGAGAGACCCCAGAGAAACCCCAGACCCAAAATGGAATCTATGGAGAGAGACCCCAGACCCAAAAGGAACCCTATAGAGACCCCACAAAGACCTGATAGAGACCCTATAAAGAGAGACCCCATATAGACCCCAGACCCAAAACAGACCCTATAGAGACCCTACAGAGACCCCAGACCCCACAGAGACCCCAGACCCAATGCGGCCCCTATAGAGATAAACCCTATAGAGACCCCAGACCCCATAGAGACCCCAGACCCCACAGAGACCCTACAGAGACCCCAGACCCAATGCGGCCCCTATAGAGACAAACCCTATAGAGACCCCAGACCCCATAGAGACCCTACAGAGACCCCAGCCCCCCCCATATCCCCCCCCATCAATCCCCACCCCCCCCCATCCTCGCTCTCTCTCCTCCCCCCCCAGAGCCCCCGCGGCTCCTGCGGGCCCCGAGCCCCCTCCCCACCCCCATGGACCCCTCCCCACCCCTTATCGCTCCCCTATTTCCCTCCCTTATCGATCGTTATCGATCCCTTATCGGTTTCCCCCCCCCCTCCCTCACCGCTCCCGCGCTCTCCGCGTCTCCCCCCGCGCGCCGCTGACGTCACCAGCGCGCGCCGCGAAGAAAGGGGGCGTGGCTTCATCGACTGGCTCCGCCCCTTCCTCTACGTCACGGGGGGAGAGGGGGAGAGAGCGCGGGATCGACGTGGGGAGGGGGGGAACCCCAAAATATCAGGGAACAACCCCCCCCCCAAAAATAAACCAATCCCACAGACTCCAAAATAGCGGAACCACCCCAAAAACCTTCCCATATCCCTGAGACCCCCCCAAAATAGCGGGACCCCCCCAAAAAAACCTTCCCATATCCCTGAGACCCCCCCAAAAATACCGAGACCACCTAAAACACTTCCCATGGCCCCTGAGACCCCCCCCCAAAATGCCGAGACCCCCCAAAAGTATCGGGACCACCCCTATAAACCTCCCCACAGACCCTGAGACCCCCCCAAAATATCGGGACCCCCCCCCCAAAAACCCTCCCATATCCCCTGAGACCCCCCACCCCAAAATCCCTCCCATAGACCCTGAGACCCCTCCCAAATACCGGGACCACCCCAAAATATCGGGACCCCACCCCAAAATCCCCCCCACCGACTCTGAGACCCCCCCAAAATACCGAGATCCCCTGTATCCCCCCCCCCCCCCGCTCTCCCCGAACATGGTACGGCCCAAGCCACGCCCCGTTTGAAGCCTCGTCCAATCAGCGCAGCCTCTTCCTCTGGCCACGCCCCCCCGCGCGAGGCGCAGGCAGCGAGGTGCGAAGGGGGGGGGAGGAAGTCCTGGGACCCCCCAAAATTGAGACCCCTCCCCAAAATTTGGGACCCCCCTCCTCAAAATTAGGACCCCCACCCTAAATTGGGTCCGCACCCCAAAATTGGGACCCCCCACCCCAAAATCTGCGTCCCCAAAAAGCCCCCAGGGCCTGGGACCGCCCCAATTCCAGGGCCTGGGAATGGCCCCAAAATGGGGACCCCGCCCCAAAATGGGGACCTCACCTCAAAATTGAGACCCCACCTCAAAATTGGGACCCCACCCCAAAATTGCAACCTCCATCCTAAAACTGGGACCCTCCCCTAAAACTGGGACCCCACCCCAATATTGGACCCCACCCCAAAAACGGGGACCCCACCCCAAAACTGGGGTTGGGATCTGCGGGGTCTCGGATTTCATTGCAGGTTCGGGACCCCTCCCCAAAAAGCGTCGGGACCCCCAAAAAGGGTCGGGACCCCTCCCCAAAAAGGGTCGGGACCCCCCCCCCACGATGGAGCCCCCGACCTGCGGCAGCCCCGGAGAGTGGCACCGGTGAGGGGGGGACACACCTGGGACACCCCAATATCCCCATCACCCCCCAGTGTCCCCAAATGTCCCCAAATGTCCCCAATTCCTTTGATGTCCGCCATCACCCCCTGATGTCCCCAATGTCCCCTCAGTGTCCCCAATCCCCCCATGCCCCAATGTCCCCTCAGTGTCCTCAATCCCCCCAAATGTCCCCAATCCCCCCAGTGTCCTCCAATGTTCCCCAATGTCCCCACTGTCCCCTCAATGTCCCCAATCCCCCCCACTGTCCCCTCAGTGTCCCTGCTGTCCCCAATGTCCCCAATGTCCTCAATGTCCCCAATGTCCCCAGTGTCCCCAATGTCCCCAATGTCCCCAGTGTCCCCAATGTCCCCAATCCCCCCACTGTCCCCTCAGTGTCCCCAATGTCCCCAATCCCCCCAATCCCCCCAATGTCCCCAATCCCCCCATTGTCCCCAATGTCCCCCATGCCCCCATTGTCCCCAATGTCCCCGGTGTCCCCTCAGTGTCCCCTCGGTGTCCCCGCTGTCCCCAGGTCCCCCCGGGACTGGCGCTCGCTGCTCCCCGAGTTGGCCCAGATGGTGCCATGGCCCCGCGGCGGGGGAGGGGCGCGCTCCGAGGTACCCAGGGGGGACACGGGGGGGACATTGAGGGGACATGGAGGGGACATTGAAGGGACATCGAGGGGACACGGGGGGGGGACAATGAGGGGACATTGAGGGGACATCGAAGGGACATCGAGGGGACATGGGGGGGACATTGAGGGGACACCTGGGGGACATGGGGACACCGGGCAGGGGCACACTCTGAGGAATGCGTGGACGCCTGGGGGACATTGAGGGGACACTGGGACACACCTGGGGGGGACATTGAGGGGACACTGGGGGACACTGGGGGGACATGAGGACAGGTGACACCAGGAATAGATGACAGCGGGGACAGGTGACACTGAGGACAGGTGACACCGAGGGCTGAGGCGACACTGGGGAGGTGACAGCGGGGACAGGTGGCACTGAGGGGAGGTGACACTAGGGACAAATGACACCAGGAACAGGTGGCAGCAGGGACAGGTGACAGCAGGGACAGGTGACATTGAGGACAGGTGACACTGGGGACAGGTGTCACTGCGTACAGGTGACACCGGAGACAGGTGACACCGGGGACAGGTGACACCGGGGACAGGTGACACCGGGGACAGGTGACATTGGGCACAGGTGACACCGGGGACAGGTGACATTGGGGACAGGTGACACTGGGGACAGGTGACACCGGGGACAGGTGACATTGGGGACAGGTGACATTGGGGACAGGTGTCACTGGGTACAGGTGACACTGGGCACAGGTGACATTGGGCACAGGTGACACTGGGGACAGGTGACACCGGGGACAGGTGACATCGGGGACAGGTGACACTGGGGACAGGTGACACTTTGCCAGGGTGACACCGGATACAGGTGACACTGGGGACAGGTGACATCGGGCACAGGTGACACTGGGGACAGGTGACACTGGGGACAGGTGACATCGGGCACAGGTGACATCGGGCACAGGTGACACTGGGGACAGGTGACATTGGGCACAGGTGACAGCAGGGACAGGTGACATCGGGCACAGGTGACAGCAGGGACAGGTGACATTGGGCACAGGTGACACTGGGGACAGGTGACATCGGGCACAGGTGTCAGCGCTGTCCCCGTGCTGCCCGGGCAGGTGCAGGTGCTGCAGAACGTTCTGGGTTACCTGGAGTTCCTGCAGGAGCGCGTGCGGGCGGCGCGGGCGGCGGCCGGTGAGGACGGGGACCCCGACCCAAATTGGAGACCCTGACCCAAACTGGGGGCCCCTCCTCAAATTAGGGACCCCTCCTCAAATTGGGGACACCCCCGAATCGGGAACCCCGACCCAAATTGGGGACCCCAACCCAAATCAGGGACCCCAACCCAAACTGGGGACCCCTCCTCAAATTGAGGACCCCAACCCAAATCAGGGACACCCTGACCCAAATTGGGGACCCCTCCCCAAATTGGGGACCCCAACGCAAATCGGGGTCCCCAACCCAAATTGGGGACACCCCTGAATCGGGGACCCCAACCCAAATTGGGGACCCTGACCCAAACTGGGGACCCCAACCCAAATCAGGGACCCCGACCCAAATCAGGGACACCCCAACCCAAATTGGGGACCCCAACCCAAACTGGGGACCCCGACCCAAATCGGGGACCCCCCTCAAATTGGGGACCCCGACCCAAACTGGGGACCCCAACCCAAATCGGGGACCCCTCCTCAAATTGAGGACCCCAACCCAAATCAGGGACACCCCTCCCCAAATTGGGGACCCCAACGCAAATCGGGGTCCCCAACCCAAATTGGGGACACCCCTGAATCGGGGACCCTGACCCAAACTGGGGACCCCGACCCAAATTGGGGACCCCAACCCAAATCAGGGACCCCGACCCAAACTGGGGACCCCAACCCAAATCAGGGACACCAACCCAAATTGGGGACCCCTCCCCAAATTGGGGACCCCGACCCAAATTGGGGACCCCAACCCAAATCAGGGACACCCCGACCCAAATTGGGGACCCCTCCCCAAATTGGGGACCCCAACGCAAATCGGGGTCCCCAACCCAAATTGGGGACACCCCTGAATCGGGGACCCCAACCCAAATTGGGGACCCTGACCCAAACTGGGGACCCCAACCCAAATCAGGGACCCCTCCTCAAATTGGGGACCCCAACCCAAATCAGGGACCCCAACCCAAATCAGGGACCTCTCCCCAATTTAGGGATCCCCCCCTAATCCTGCAATGCCCCTTTAAACCCCCCCAAAATCCCCTCTAGACCCCCCCAGACCCCTCCCCAAATTATCCCAATCCCCAAATACCCCAAAAGGCCCCAAAATCTCCTTTAATGGCCCCAAAATCGCCCCCAGGCCTCTCCCCCTTTGGGGACACCTCGGAGCCGCCCCCCCCCAGCCTTGGGGACACCGAGCCCAGGTGGGGACACTTGGGGACATTTTGGGGACATTTTGGGGAAATTTTTGGGGCTTTGAGGGGAAATTTTGGGGGTTTTGAGGGGAAATTTTTGGGGCTTTGAGGGGAAATTTTGGGGGTTTTGAGGGAAAATTTTGAGGGGAAATTTTGGGGGTCTTGAGGAGAAGTTTTGGGGGCTTTGAGTGGAAATTTTGGGGGTTTTGAGGGGAAATTTTGGTGGTTTCGAGGTGAAATTTTGGGGGTTTTGAGGGGAAATTTTGGTGGTTCTGATGGGAAATTTTGGGGCCTTTGAGGGGAAATTTTGGTGGCTTTGAGGGGAAATTTAGGGGGTTTTAAGGGGAAATTTTGAGGGGTTTTCAGGGGAAATTTTAAGGGAAAATTTTGGGGGTTTCAAGGTGAAATTTTGGGGGTTCTGACGGGAAATTTTGAGGTGAAATTTTGGGGGTGTTGAGGGGAAATTTTGGGGGTTTTCAGGGGAAATTTTAAAGGAAAATTTTGGGGGTTTTGAGGAGAAATTTTGGGGGTTTTGAGGGAAAATTATGGTGGCTTTGAGGTGAAATTTTGGGGTGGTTTTGAGGCGAAATTTTGGGGGGAAACTTTGCATTTATTCTTCGGGGCTTTTTAATCAAAAATTTCGATTTCTTTTCTTGTGGTTTTGAGTAGAAATTTTGGGGTTTTTTCGGTTTCTTTTGCCTTTTTATGCCTAATGTGGGGGTGTCCCCACGCAGGGAGGAGGAAGAGGAGGAAGAGGAGGAGGAAGAGGAGGGCGAGGGCGACACCAGCCCCTGGCTGTGCCAAACTGGGCCGGACTGGGAGCCCCCCCTGAGCCCCCCCCAGCCCCGGGGGGGGGTCCTGGGGCTCAGCCCCTCCCTCTTCACCCCCCCCGAGCCCCCCGAGCCCCCCGAGGGCGTCGTCAGAGGTGGGGGAGGCGAAATTTCGGGGGTTTTGGGGTTTTTTTGGGTTTTTTTTTTTTGGTTTTTTGGGGGTTTTTTTGGGATTTTTTAGGATTTTTTCGAGAGGAATATTTGGGGGAAAATTTGATTTTTTTAGTGGTTTTTTTTTTTGTGTGTGTGTGGGGGATTTTGGGGAGGAATTTGGGAGAAATTTGGGGTTTTTTTGGGGGAGGTTTGGTGAAATTTTGGGGGGGAAAATTTGATTTTTTTAGTGGTTTTTTTGTGTGTGTTTTTGGGGGAATTTTGGTGAAATTTGGCAGATTTTTTCTGGGTTTTTTTTTGAGGGATTTTGGGGAGGAATTTGGGAGAAATTTGGTTTTTTTGTGGGGAGGTTTGGTGAATTTTGTTTGGGGGGAATATTTGGGGGAGAATTTGATTTTTCTAGTGGTTTTTTGTGTGTTTTTGGGGGGATTTTGATGAAATTTGTGGCTTTTTCAGGGTTTTTTTGTGGGTTTTTTTTGAGAGATTTTGGGAGAAATTTGGTTTTTTTTGGGGGAGGTTTGGTGAAATTTTGGGGGGAAATATTTGGGGGAAAATTTGATTTTTTTTAGAGGTTTTTTTGTGTTTTTGGCAGGATTTTGATGAAATTTGTGGCCTTTTTGGGGGTTTTTTTTGTGGGATTTTTTTTGAGGGATTTTGGGGAGGAATTTGGGAGAAATTTGGTTTTTTTGGGGGGAGGCTTGGTGAAATTTTGGGGAGGAATATTTGGGGGAAAATTTGATTTTTTTAGTGTTTTTTTTTTTGTGTGTGTGTGTTTTTGGGGGGATTTTGGTGAAATTTGGTGGGTTTTTTGTGGCATTTTCGGGGTTTTTTTGTGTCACTTTGTGTCCCCTCCCCTCAGAGCTGTTCCCGGATGCGCAGCTCAGCCCCCAGGTGGGTCCCTCCCCCTCCTCATTGTCACCTCCTCATTGTCACCCCCATTGTCACCCCATTATCACCCTCATTGTCACCCCCATTGTCACCCCCATTGTCACCCCCATTGTCACCCCATTGTCACCTCACTGTCACCCTGTCACCCCCATTGTCACCTCATTGTCACCCTCATTGTCACACCATTGTCACCCCCATTGTCACCCTGTCACCCTCACTGTCACCCTCACTGTCACCCCATTGTCACCTCACTGTCACCCCATTGTCACCCTCATTGTCACCCCCATTGTCACCCTCACTGTCACCCCCATTGTCACCCTCACTGTCACCCCCATCGTCACCCCCATTGTCACCCTCCCTCTCTCCCCAATGCCACCCTGGTGCCACCTCTCTGTCCCCTGACCCCACAGGACCCGGTGGCCTCCGGTGGCCCTGATGGGACCCGGGGGGGGACCCGCGGCCGGGGACAGGGACAGGGACAGGGACAAGGACAGGGACAAAGACAAGGACAGGGACAAGGACAAGGACAAGGACAAGGACAAGGACAAGGACAGGGAAAAGGACAGGGACAAGGACAAGGACAAGGACAGGGAAAAGGACAGGGACAAGGACAAGGACAGGGACAAGGACAAGGACAGGGACAGGGACAGGGACGTCCCCGCAAGCGCAAGTGCGTCAACGGCTTCATCATGTTCTGCCGCGTGAACCGGCGCGAGTACATGAGGTGACACCTGGGGACATTGGGGGGCATTGGGGACATTGGGGGGCATTGGGGACATTGGGGGGATTGGGGGCATTGAGGACAATGGGGACACTGGGGACATTGGGGGGACAATTGGGATATCCGGGGTATGGGGACATTGGGGACATCCTGGGGACATCCTGGGGACATTGGGGGGACAATGGGGACATTGGGGGGACAATGGGATCTTGAGGACATTGGGGGTTTTGGGGACACTAGGGGGATGTTGGGGACATTGGGGAGTGGCTTCATCACATTCTGTTGGGCCATGGGGACATTGGGGACATTGGGGACATTGGGGACAATGAGGAGGTGGGGACATTGGGGACAGTGGAGGGGACAGGAGGACACGGGGACAGCGGGGGGGGGGACCTTGGGGACACCTGAGGGCCCCGGGGAGGGGACACAAGGTTGGGGGGGGGGGGGGGTGGTTGGTGACACTTTGATGGCACTTTGGTGTCATTTTCGTGTCACTTTGGTGGCACTTTGGTGGCACTTTGGTGCCACTTTGGTGACACTTTGGTGCCACTTTGGTGTCACTTCGGTGGCACTGAGGTGACACTGAGGTGACAGCGCCATCCCCGGCCTCACCTCCACGGCGGCCACGCGGGACCTGGCCCAGCTCTGGCGCAGCCTCAGCCCCGAGGAGCGCCGGCCCTACTGGTTCGTACTGGTTTATACTGGTTTGGACTGGTTTATGCTGGTTTGGAGGGGTTTGGACTGGTTCATGCTGGTTTATATTGGTTTGGACTGGTTTGGACTGGTTTATACTGGTTTGTGCTCGTTTATACTGGTTTGGACTGGTCAGTGCTGGTTTGGACTGGTTTGTAATGGTTTGTACCAGTCCAGTTTATACTGGGATCTCTTGCAGTCTGGTCTGTACTGGTCCATACCATTCCATACTGGTCCATACTGGTTTATACCAGTCCATGCTGGTTTATACCGGTCCATGCTTGTCCGTACTGGTCCATACTGGTTTATACCGGTCTATATTGGTTTATACTGGTCCATACTTGTCCGTACTGGTCCATACTGGTTTATACCGGTCTATATTGGTTTATACTGGTCCATACTTGTCCGTACTGGTCCATACTGGTCCCACAGCCGGCGCGCGCCATTTCAGCCTCCAGCATAACTGGATGTACTGGTCCATACTGGTTTATACTGGTTTATACTGGTTTATACCGGTCTGTACGGTCCATACTGGTTTATACTGGTTTTTACTGTTCCGTACTGGTTTATACCGGTCCATGCTGGTTTATGCTGGTCTATATTGGTTTATACTGGTCTATACTGGTCCCGCAGCTGGTGCGCGCGCCGTTTCAGCCTCCAGCACAATCGGATATACTGGTCCATACTGGTCCATAGTGGTTTACACTGGTCCATAGTGGTTTATACTGGTCCATACTGGTTTTTACTGGTCCCTACTGGTTTATACTGGTCCATACTGGTCCTGCAGCCGGCGCGCGCGCCGTTTCAGCCTCCAGCACGATCGGATGTACTGGTCCGTACTGGTCCATACTGGTTTATACTGGTCCATACTGGTTTTTACTGGTCCGTACCGGTCCATACTGGTTTATACTGGTTTATACTGGTCCCGCAGCCGGCGCGCGCGCCGTTTCAGCCTCCAGCACGACCGGATGGTGCGGCCGGACCGGGGCAGCGACAGCGACAGCGACGGCGACAGCGCGGCCACGCCCCTGCGGCTGCTGCTGGCTGCGCACGCGCGGCCCGGGGCCGGCCTGTGACAGCTTGGGGACAATGGGGACAGCCTGGGGACACCTTGGGGACACCTTGGGGACAATGGGGACACCTTGGGGACAGCCCGGGGACAGCCTGTGACAGCCTGGGGACAGCTTGGGGACAATGGGGACACCTTGGGGACAGCCCGGGGCTGGCCTGTGACAGCCTGGGACAATGGGGACAGCAGGGACACCTTGGGGACAGCCTGGGGACAGCTTGGGGACAGCCTGGGACAATGGAGACACCTTGGGGACACCTTGGGGACAGCCTGGGGACAGCCTCAGGACAGCCCGGGGACAATGGGGACACCTTGGGGACAGCCCGGGGCCAGCATGTGACAGCCTGGGGACAGCTTGGGACAGCCTGGGGACAGCCTGGGGACACCTTGGGGACAGCCTGGGGACACCAACGGGGACAGCTTGGGGATAACGGGGACAGCCTGGGGACACCTTGGGGACAGCCTGGTGTTCCCTCCAGGGTGTTGTCCCCATCCCAGTTCGTGTCCCCATCGTGTCCCTGTCTCAGTTCCTGTCCCCAGTTCCAGTCCATGTCCCCATCCCAGTTCGTGTCCCCATCATGTCCCCAGTTCGTGTCCCCAGTTCGTGTCCCCGTCCCAGTTCGTGTCCCCTTTGCGTTTCTTGTCCCCATCCTGGTTTTTGTCCCCAATTCCAGTCCCTGTCTCAGTTCCTGTCCCCAGTTCCAGTCCATGTCCCCATCCCAGTTCGTGTCCCCATCGTGTCCCTGTCCCAGTTCATGTCCCCATCACATCCCTGTCCCCATCCTGGTTTGTGTCCCCATCCGTGTCCCCATCCTGTCCCCATCCTGTCCCTGTCCCTGTCCCCAGGCTGGTTCTTGTCCCAGTTCCTGTCCCCATCCTGGTCCCTGTCCCCATCGTGTCCCTGTCCCCATCCTGGTTGTCACACCTCAAGTCCGTGTCCCCATCCCAGTTGATGTCCCCAACCCAGTCCCTGTCCCCACAGTGTCCCTGTCCCCATTGGTGTCCCCATCCTGGCCCCTGTCCCCATCCCGGTTGTGACAATTGAAGTCGGTGTCCCCATGGTGTCCCCATGGTGTCCCTGTCCCAGTCCCTGTCCCCCCGGTGTCCCTGTGTCCCTGTCCCCATTGGTGTCCCTGTCCCAGTTCCTGTCCCCATGGTGTCCCTGTCCCCCAGTGTCCCCAACCCAGTCCCTGTCCCCTTGGTGTCCCCATCCTGGTCCCTGTCCCCATCCCGGTTGTCACAATTGAAGTTGGTGTCCCCATTGGTGTCCCTGTCCCCATTGGTGTCCCCAACCCAGTCCCTGTCCCCACCATGTCCCCATCCTGGTCCCTGTCCCCATCCCGGTTGTCACAATAGAAGTCAGTGTCCCCATTGGTGTCCCTGTCCCAGTTCCTGTCCCCATGGTGTCCCCAACCCAGTTCTTGTCCCCATGGTGTCCCCATGGTGTCCCCGTCCCCATTGGTGGCCCTGTCCCAGTCCCTGTCCCCATGGTGTCCCCACTGGTGTCCCCAACCCATTCTTGTCCCCACCCGTGCCCCTCCAATGTCCCCTCAATGTCCCCAAGTGGCTCCTCCAGTGTCCCCCAAGACTCCAGTGCCACCTCCCTGTGCACCCCCCAATGTCCCCAAGTGTCCCCCAGTGTCCCCAAGTGTCCCCTGAAGGCCCCAATGTCCCCCAATGTCCCCTGTGCCCCTCAGTGCCACCCCCCCAGTGTCCCCAACCCACAGGGGAGGGTCCCACCAGTGACAGGAGGTGACAATGGGGGGGATTTGGGGACAATTTGGGAGATTTGGGGACACTGAGAGAGGATTTGGGGACACTTCAGGGCATTTGGGGACAATTCGGGGCATTTGGGGACAATGGGAGGGATTTGGCGACACTGAGGGGATTTGGGGACAATTTGGGGACAACTTGGAGGAATTTAGGGACAATTTTGGAGTCAATGGAGGGGATTTGGGGACAATTCAGGGGAACGTGGGGACACTGGGGGGATTTGGGGACAATTTGGGGACACTGAGAAGAGATTTCGGGACAATTCAGGGGGGTTTGGGGACAATTTGGGGACAATTCGGGGGAATTTGGGGACACTGAGAGGGATTTGGGGACAATGGGAGGGATTTGGGGACAATTTGGGGGAATTGGGGACAATTCAGGGGAATTTGGGGGCAATTCGGGGTCAATGGAGGGGATTTGGGGACAATTTAGGGGATTCAGGGACAATTCAGGGGGAATTGGGGACAATGAGGGGGTGGTGACACTGGAAATGTCCCTTTTAGTGCCATTTTTGTCCCTTTTTGCCCCATTTAAGTCCGTTTTAGTCCCATTTTGGTGCCTTTCCCCCAATTTTTGTCCCATTTTTGTCCCTTTTTTGTCCCCTCCCCCCCTTGTGGCCACCGCAGTTTTTTTGCCAAAATCTTTTATTGCCGCCCCTCCCCCACCCCAAAATCCCCTCCCAAAACCCCAAAAAACCCCAAATAAATATCCAAGAAAAAAATTCCGTGAAAAAAAAAGGGGAATTTCGGTCAATCACGGGGATTTTTGGGGGGAATTTGGGGAATTTTGGGGCTCCCCGATTATCACACGGTGATAAGGCAGCGCTGACAGCCCCCGGGGGGGGGCGATTTGGGGGAATTTGAGGGGATTTTGGGCAATTTCCAAAGGAATTCTGGGGAATTTTTAGGGCATTTGGAAGAGTTTTTGGCTGTGCAAAAAAAGGGAAAATCCCCGAAAAAATGGGAAAATCCCCCCCAAAATTGAGACACCCCCCCCGCCCCAAAAAGCGGGGAAAGGCCCCCAAAAATGTGGGACAAACCCCCCAAAAATGGGAATCATCAATACAAAGAGTTAGGGACAGTCCGGGTACCTTTTCCTGGGCAGCACGAGCCCGAAAAAGGAACCCACGTTAACAGAGGATTAACCCTTTAAAGTAATAACCTGTTGCATATTCATAGACCTCATTAATGATGCATAAATTCCACTCGAACACGGGAATCGATCTGTCTGTCCTGGATTTATTAATTCAGCTGTCATATTCCAGCTGAACTAATAAATAAAGATAAATTTATAACAATTTAATTATGATAATCGTGACGCAAAATAGTCCCGCTCTCGGTGCCGGGAGCGCGGAAGGCGAAAACGCGGAGGGATACCAGGGATCGGGTGTGCAGTGCTACCCCCCTGCGGAGGGATCTCTCGGTGATGCGGCCGTGCCGCATCAAGCTCCGGCAGCGGCAGAAACGCGGAAGGATACACGCAAGCCGCGGCAGTTTTCGCTTGCGGTGCTGCCGTGTACGGACCCGGTGGCGGCGGAAGCGGCGTGCCCGGGCACGGGGCTGCCGGCTGTGACCGGACAGCGGCGGAAGCGGCTCGGAACCGGGACCAGGCTGCACCAAAACTGCGGGAAAGCAGCGGCGGGGTGGCGGCAAGCTCCGGCAGCGGCAGAGACGCGGAAGGATACACGCAAGCCGCTGCAGTTTTCGCTTGCGGTGCTGCCGTGTACGGACCCGGTGGCGGCGGAAGCGGCGTGCCCGGGCACGGGGCTGCCGGCTGTGACCGGACAGCGGCGGAAGCGGCTCGGAACCGGGACCAGGCTGCACCAAAGCTGTGGGAAAGCAGCGGCGGGGCGGCGGCAAGCTCCGGCAGCGGCAGAAACGCGGAAGGATACACGCAAGCCGCGGCAGTTTTCGCTTGCTGTGCTGCCGTGTACGGACCCGGTGGCGGCGGAAGCGGCGTGCCCGGGCACGGGGATGCCGGCTGTGACCGGACAGCGGCGGAAGCGGCTCGGAACCGGGACCAGGCTGCACCAAAGCTGCGGGAAAGCAGCGGAGAAGGGGGGCGGCGGGGCCGTGCAGATAAAACCGCGCATGCGCGCGGCAGATCCCGGAAGCGGCGCTGTGGTTGGATGAGGCGGCGCGGAGTGATATCGCTGCTGCGGCGTTGTAGCAACTGCGCATGCGTGGTTTGCTGCACTAGGGCAGCGTGAGGGAGCCAACATGGCGGGCGGGGGGGCGCGGGAGGTGGCGGAGCCGCAGAAACGGGAACGGGGCCGCGGCCGCGGAAGGCAACGCCGGCACGGCCGTGGTCGCAGGAGGCGGCGGAGCCGCGCCACGCGGCAGCTCTGAAGCGGGGGTGGCGCTGGGGAAGGCGCGGCTCGGCGCGCCGTGGAGCGGCAGCGGCAGGAGCGGAAAAGCGACCGCGGGCGGCGGCGGGGCGGCCCCGCCAGCGGGAGATGATCCCGGAGGGGCGGCGGGAGGCGGGAGGAGCGGCGGGGAGGCGGCGGGAGGCTGCCGCGGGCTGGGGGGGCGGCCGGCCCGGCGGGCAGGGGCGGAGCGGCAGGCGCGGCAAAAGCCGCGGCCACCGGTGCGGACGCCGCGGCGCCGGCACGGGGGGGCTCGGCGGGCTGGGGCGCTCCGGTCCCGGCGCAAGCGGTGCCGTGCCGGGACCGGGGGATGGCGCTGAAACGGCGGCAGGGACGGGATTAAACACGGGCGTCTGCCCCGCCGCGGGGCCCGTGGGCGGCTCGGAGCGCCGGGGTTGGGGGGGCGGCACCGCGCACAGGGGGCGCTGGGGACGCGGCGCGGCCGCGCCGGGCGCGCTCGGCACCGCAGAGCCGGGAGCGGCAGGGAACGGCAGAGACGCAGCGGCAGCGACGGGGCTCGGGCCAGCACCGGCCCCGCTGGGTCGGCAAAGGGGGCGAGGGGACGGGGGGGGGAAGCGGCGGCGGCGGCAAAAGGGGGCGGGGCCGCGGTGACGCCGGTGGGCGGGGCCGTAAAAGCGGAAGTGAGGCGCGGGTCCCGCGGTAGCCGCGGCAGCCGGGACCGACGGGACGGCAAAGGCGGGGATGGCGGGAGCGGCGGGAGGGGCCGGGGCGCGGGGCGGGAGGGGCGAGCACGGCCGCGGGTACCGTGGGGTCCGGCGGGGAGGTGGGGGCGTGTCCCGTTAAAGACTCGCGGCGGGAAGGGGCGGAGTCGCGGCAGGGGCGGAGCTGGGCGGGGCGGCTGCTGCGGGCACCCCCCGTGCGGCAAACGGAGCTCGAGCGGCGCCCGGCGGGCTGGGAGCGGCCCCCGGCAGCCATGGCCCGGCACGAGAAACGAATAAAGAGCTTTAAAAACGTGTCCGGAGTTTCTGGTTTAAATGGCTGAACGGCAGTTTTGCGACAGTCGCGCTTAACGGCCCCTTTTGCGACAGTCGAGCTTTACAGCAGTTTTGCGGCAGTCGCGCTTTACGGCCCCTTTTGCGACAGTTTTGCTTTACGGCACCTTTTACGACATCCGCGCTTTACAGCCCCTTTTACGACATCCGCGCTTTACGGCACCTTTTACGACAGTCGCGCTTTACGGCCCCTTTTGCGACATCCGCGCTTTACGGCACCTTTTACGACAGTCGCGCCTTACGGCACAATTTACGACATCCGCGCTTTACGGCACCTTTTACGACAGTCGCACTTTACGGCCGCTTTTACGACGGTCGCGCTTTACGGCACCTTTTACGACAGTTCTGCTTTACGGCACCTTTTGCGACAGTCGCGCTTTACGGCACCTTTTGCGACAGTCGCGCTTTACGGCACCTTTTACGACAGTTTTGCTTTACGGCACCTTTTACGACAGTTTTGCTTTACGGCCCCTTTTACGACATCCGCGCTTTACGGCACCTTTTACGACATCCGCGCTTTACGGCACCTTTTACGACAGTTTTGCTTTACGGCACCTTTTACGACAGTTTTGCTTTACGGCCCCTTTTACGACATCCGCGCTTTACGGCACATTTTACGACATCCGCGCTTTACGGCACCTTTTACGACATCCGCGCTTTACGGCACATTTTACGACATCCGCGCTTTACGGCCCCTTTTACGACAGTTCTGCTTTACGGCACCTTTTGCGACAGTCTCACTTTACGGCACCTTTTGCGACATCCGCGCTTTACGGCACCTTTTGCGACATCCGCGCTTTACGGCACCTTTACGACAGTCGCGCTTTACGGCACCTTTTACGACAGTCGCACTTTACGGCCCATTTTGCGACATCCGCGCTTTACGGCACCGTTTACGACATTTTACGACAGTCGCACGTTTCGGTACAACTTTTTATGGAACTTTTCCGGTATTTTACAGCACTTTACGGGGTTTTTTTTGTTTTTTATTAATTTTTAATTAATTTAATTTTTTTCATTTTTTCAATTTTATTTTTAATTTTGTTGTTTTTAAAGCTTTTTATTTTATTTTTTAAATTTTATCGAATTTTTTATTTAATTTTTATTTTTAATTTTACTATTTTTTCAGCAATTTTTAAATTTTTTATTTAATTTTTATTTTTATTTTTTCTATTTTTAAAGCTTTTTATTCCATTTTTTAAATTTTATTTTTAATTTTTTTTTACTTTTTCTATTTTTAAAGCCTTTTTTTTAGTTTTTAAAATTTATTTTTTATTTAATTTCTATTATTAATTTTTCTATTTTTAAATATTTTAAATTTATTTTTTAATAATTTTTTAAAATTTCATTTTTATCTTTAATTTTTCTATTTTTATAGCTTTTTAATTTATTTTTAAATTTTTTAAATTTTATTTTTATTTTTAATTTTTTCCATTTTTAAAGCTTTTTATTTCATTTTTAAAATTCTATTGTAAATTTATTTTTACTTTTTCTTTTTTTAAAGCTTTTTATTTTATTTTTAAAATTTTTTTTATTTGATTTTTATTTTTAATTTTTCAATTTTTAGGCATTTTATTCAATTTTTTAAATTTTATTCTAAATTTATTTTTACTTTTTTTATTTTTAAAGCACTTATTTTATTTTTTAAATTTTATTTTTTATTTAATTTTCATTTTTAATTTTTCAATTTTTAAAGCTTTTTATTTTATTATTTTATATTTTATTTAATTTTTTAAAATTTTATTTTAAAGCTTTTTATTTTTTTATTTTATTTTTTATTTGTTTTATTTTTAATTTTTCTATTTTTAAAGCTTTTAGGTTTATTTTTTAAATTTTATTTTTAATTTTTAATTTTTCTATATTTAAAGCCTTTTTTAAAATTTTATTTTTTACTTAATTTTTATTTTTTATTTTTCTATTTTTGAAGCATTTATTTTTTTAGTTTTATTTTTTATAGAATTGTTATTTTTAATTTTTCTTTTTTTAAAGCTTTTTATTTAATTTTTTAAATTTTATGTTTTATTTCATTTTTCTTTTAATTTAACCTTTATGTTTTTGAATTTTTTTCTCAGTGCCTCAGTTTACCACTGGGTGGAGTTTTCCTCCCCCTTTATCCGTGCCTCAGTTTCCCTTTCTCATGCCTCAGTTTCCCTGTCATTCGCGTTTTTGTGCCTCAGTTTCCCCTCCCCATTCCCCATTCCCTGTGCCTCAGTTTCCCCTGTCATTCCCCATTTCTGTGCCTCAGTTTCCCTCCCATTTTATCTTCCGTGCCTCAGTTTACCACTGGGTGGAGATGTTTTCTGTGCCTCAGTTTCCTTCCCCATTCCCCATTCCTGTGCCTCAGTTTCATTTTTCTCTGTGCCTCAGTTTCCCCCTGTTTCTCTGAGGGGCGGAGCATAACCAGGGACACGCCCAGGGAGGGGTGGGGCACAACCAGGGACACGCCCAGGGAACCTCAGGCCACGCCCAGAACGAGGTTGAACACGCCCATCGAAGCTCAGGCCACGCCCATCGACGCTCAGGCCACGCCCCCACCAAAGCTGTGAATGGCGCTGGACACGCCCCTACTGTGACAGGCCACGCCCCCCATTAAACCTGCTCTGTGTGTTCTGTTCTGTGCCTTTAAGGGGCGGGGCTAATGCAGAGGGTGGGCGTGGCCAATTTGGGCGTGATTATTCTGCAGTGGGCATGGCCAATGTGAAGGGGCGGGGCCGGGTTAGGAGGAGCGCCGTGATTGGTTGGCGGGCGGTGACGGCTCAGTGGAGTGGGCGGAGCTTCCTCTGAGGAATGTGGGCGTGGCCATTCAAGCTCCGCCCTCCAACGCATAAATTTACATTTTAATTAGAATTTTTCCCGTAAAAAAACCGTTTATTGGTGCAAATAAAGTGAAAAACCCAAAAGTGACTTAAAAAAACCACCCCAAAGTGGGGGGTGGGGGAAACGGGGAAAAGTGGGGGGGAGGGGCACAGTGTGGCACTAATTAATAATTAATCATTAATTAGTGAGGGGGGAGGGGCTTGAAACCCCTCCCCCTTTGGGTAAGGCACAGCCTGGGGTGGGGGGAGGGGCTTGGGGACCCCTCCCCTACAAAATTGGGGGCGTGGCTTGGTGGGGGGAGGGGTCAGGGCCTGTTTGGCTTCCTCAGCTCCTGGGACCCCCCCTCCAAATTACCGGGACCCTTCCCCAAATTACAGGGACCCCCCAAATTAATGGAGACCCCTGGGACACCCCCAAATTAATGCAGAGCACTGGACCCCCCCCCAAATTATTGGGACCCCCGGGACCCCTCCCCAAATTGGGGCTCCCTCGTCCCTGGAGCTGCTGCTCCACCCGAGGGAAAACCCCAAAAATTGGCAAAATCCCCCCCAAAAATTGGAAAACCCCCCAAAAAATGGGAATAATCCCCCCCACAAATGGGAAAATCCCCCCAAAAATGAGACACACACCCCCTCTCCCCAAAAAGCAGGGAAAGCCCCCCAAAAAAGTGGGGAAATTCCCTAAAAATTGGAATAATCCCCCCCAAAATTGGAATAATGCCCCCAAAAATGGGAAAACCCCCCCGAGAAATTGGGAAAATCCCCCCGAAAATTGGAATAATTCCCCCAAAAATGGGAAACCCCCCCCCCCAAAAATTGGAATAATCCCCCCAAAAATTGGAAAATCCCCCCCAAAAATGAGAACCCCCCCAAAGCAGGAGCGAAAGCCCGGAAGGAAACAAAAACCCTGAATTGTTTTTGGGGTGAAATCAGCTCTTTATGGCTCCGTGGACACTTTTCCTACCACACCGGACAATGGGATGGATGGAGCACGACGGGGACGCGACAACACCGGGAGGTGACACCGGACACCGGGAGCGGGGAGGGGACCCGGGAGGTGACAAAATTCCCCCCAAAACCCCCCCCCAAAATCCCGGCTGGCCAATGGGAACCTGGGAAGGGCGGGGACAGGAGGTGACACCCCCAAAACTGCCCCAAAAGCCCCAAAATCCCCCCCAAAATCCCAGCTGGCCAATAGGAATGCAGGAAGGGAGAGGGTGACACCCCCTAAGACCCCCCAAATCTGCCCCAAAATCCCAGCTGGCCAATGGGAACCCAGGAAGGGCGGGGACAGGAGGTGACACCCCCAAAAACCCCCCAAAAACCCCAAAACCTCCCCAAAATCCCAGCTGGCCAATGGGAACGCAGGAGGGGAGGGGATAGGAGGTGACACCCCCCAAAACTGCCCCAAAACCCCCCAAAAACCCCAAAACCTCCCCAAAATCCCGTCTGGCCAATGGGAACGCGGGAAGGGCAGGGACAGGAGGTGACACCCCCCAAAACCCCCCAAAAACCCCAAAACCCCCCAAAATCCCGTCTGGCCAATAGGAAGGTGGGAAGGGCGGGGACAGGAGGTGACACCCCCCAAAACCCCCCAAAAACCCCAAAACCCCCCAAAATCCCGTCTGGCCAATGGGAACCTGGGAGGGGAGGGGACAGGAGGTGACACCCCCAAAAACCCCCCAAAAACCCCAAAACCTCCCCAAAATCCCATCTGGCCAATGGGAGCCCGGGAAGGGCAGGGACAGGAGGTGACACCCCCCAAAACTGCCCCAAAACCCCTAAAATTCCCCAAAACCCCCCCCCAAAATCCCGTCTGGCCAATGGGAACCTGGGAAGGGCGGGACAGGATGTGACACCTCCCAAAAACCCCCAAAAACCCCGGTTGGCCAATGGGAACATGGGAAGGGCAGGGACAGGAGGTGACACCCCAAAAACCCCCCCAAAACCTCCCCAAAATCCCGGCTGGCCAATGGGAATCCGGGAAGGGTGGGGACAGGAGGTGACACCCCCAAAACTGCCCCAAACCCCCCCAAAATCCCCCAAAACCTCCCCAAAATCCCGTCTGGCCAATGGGAACCCAGGAAGAGCAGGAGGGGGCCCCGCCCCTTCCCCACCCCCTCCCCTCCCCCATCATGGGGGTGGGGAAAGTTCTGGAAAGTTCTGGGTGCGTGTGGGGGTGGGTGGGGGGGAGGGGATTTTTTATATTTTTTTATATTTTTAATTTTTTTTTGTTATTTTTTAATCGTTTTTTTTGTCCTCGGGGGCGCCGGGGGGCGGCGCCGGGGGGGAGGGGCGGCCCGGGGGGGCTTCCCCGGTGCCCCCGAATTCGTTGACGCGCGTGGGGTCCACGCGGTAAATCCAGCGCTGGTACAGGTAAATGAAGAACACCACGTCTGGATTCGGGGGGAAATTGGGGAGTTTGGGGTCATTCGGGGAAAATTTGGGGTTATTTGGGGGAAATTGGGGGTTTTTTGGGGTTTTTTGGGGAAAATTGGGGTTTTTTGGGGGGTTATTCGGGGAAAATTGGGGAAAATTGGGGGTTATTTGGGGAGTTTTGGGGGTTTTGGGGGTTTATTCGGGGATTTTTGGGGGGATTTTTTGGGGTTTATTCGAGGTTATTTGGGGAAAATTGGGGATTTTTTGGGGTTTATTTGGGGTTATTTGAGCAAATTTGGGGTTTATTTGGGGTTATTTGGGGAAAATTGGGGCTTTTTTGAGGTTTATTTGGGGTTATTTGAGGATTTTTAGGGGTTTATTTGGGGAAAATTGGGGAGTTTTTGGGGTTATTTGGGGATTTTTGGGGGTTTATTTGGGGAAAATTTGGGATTTTTGGGGGTTATTTGGGTTATTCGGGGATTTTTGGGGTTTATTGGGGGTTATTTGGGGATTTTGGGGGGTTTATTTGGGGATTTTTAGGGGTTTATTTGGGGAAAATTGGGGATTTTTTGGGGTTTATTCGGGGAAAATTGGGGGTTTATTTGAGGAAAATTGGGGATTTTTTTGGGGTTTATTTGGGGAAATTGGGGATTTTGGGGGGTTTATTTGGGGGTTATTCGGGTAAATTTGGGGTTTATTTGGGGTTATTTGGGGAAAATTGGGGTTATTTGGGTTGTTTGGGGGAAATTGGGGGTTTTTTGGGGGTTATTCGGGGAAAATTGGGGGTTTTTTGGGGTTTATTTGGGGATTTTTGGGGGTTTATTCAGGGAAAATTTGGGATTGTTCGGGGAAAATTGGGGATTTTTTGGGGTTTATTTGGGGAAAATTGGGGAGTTTTGGGGCTTTATTCAAGGAAATTTGGGGTTTATTTGGGGATTTTTTGGGGTTATTTGGGGGAAATTGGGGGTTTTTTGGGGGTTATTCGGGGAAAATTGGGGATTTTTTGGGGTTTTATTTGGGGATTATTGGGGGTTTATTTGGGGAAAATTGGGGATTTTTTGGGGGTTATTCGGGGAAAATTGGGGGTTTTTTGGGGGTTATTTGGGGAAAATTGGGGAGTTTTGGGGTTTATTTGGGGAAAATTGGGGAGTTTTGGGGCTTTATTTGAGGAAATTTGGGGTTTATTTGGGGATTTTTTGGGGTTATTCGGGGAAAATTGGGATTTTGGGGGTTAATCGGGGAAAATTGGGGAGTTTTGGGGGTTTATTCGGGGAAAATTGGGGATTTTTTGGGGATTTTTTGGGGTTTATTCGGGGAGTTTTGGGGGGTTTATTTGGGGAAAATTGGGGATTTTTTGGGGTTTATTCGGGGAGTTTTGGGGGTTTATTCGGGGAAAATTGGGGATTTTTTGGGGGTTATTCGGGGAAAATTGGGGGTTTTTGGGGGGTTATTTGGGGATTATTGGGGGTTTATTCGGGGAAAATTGGGGATTGTTTGGGGTTTATTTGGGGTTATTAGGGGATTTTTTTGGGGGTTATTCGGGTAAATTTGGGGTTTATTTGGGGTTATTTGGGGAAATTTGGGGTTTATTTGGGGTTATTTAGGGAAAATTGGGGATTTTTGGGGGTTATTTGGGGGTTGTTCGGGGAAAATTGGGGATTTTTGGGGGGTTATTCGGGGAAAATTGGGGAAAATTGGGGGTTTTTTGGGGTTTATTTGGGGGTTGTTCGGGGAAAATTGGGGTTTATTTGGGGTTATTTGGGGATTTTGGAGGTTTATTTGGGGAAAATTGGGGAGTTTTGGGGCTTTATTCGGGGAAATTTGGCGTTTATTTGGGGAAAATTGGGGAAATTTGGGGTATATGTGGGGGTTTATTTGGGGAAAATTGGGGTTTATTGGGGGTTACTTGGGGATTTTTTGGGGTTTATTTGGGGTTTTTCGGGGAAAATTGGGGTTTATTGGGGGTTGTTCGGGGAAAATTGGGGAGTTTTTGGGGTTTATTTGGGGATTTTTGGGGGTTTATTTGGGGAAAATTGGGGATTGTTTGGGGTTCTTTGGGAATATTCAGGAGTTATTTGGGGTTTATTCAGGGAAACTCGGGGGTTATTTAGGGTTATTCAGGAACCATTTGGAAAATTCCATCTCAAATCCCCAAAATTCCACCTGGAATCCCCAAAATTCCCTCTCAATTCCCCAAAATTCCCCTCTAGGATCCTCAAAATTCCACCTCAAATCCCCCAAATTTCATTATAGAACCCCCAAAATCCCCCAAAATCCCCCAAATTTGCCCCAAAATTCCTCCATAGCATCCCTCAGGCAGCCCATCCTGTACATCATGGAACCCCAAAACTGCCTCTCAAATCCCCAAAATTCCACCTCAAATCCCCAAAATTCCAACTCAAACCCCCCAAATTTCCTTCTAGAACCCCCAAAATCCCCCCAAAATCCCCCAAATTTGCCCCAAAACGGCGCTCACCATCCCTCAGGCAGCCCATCCTGTACATCACGGGCGTCTCCTCTGGAACCCCAAAACTTCCTCTCAAATCCCCAAAATTCCACCTCAAACCCCCCAAATTTCATTCTAGAACCCCCAAAATCCCCCAAATTCCCCAAAATCCCCCAGATTCGCCCCAAAACGCCACTGACCATCCCTCAGGCAGCCTATCCTGTACATCATGGAACCCCAAAACTTCCTCTCAAATCCCCGAAATTCCCTCTCAAATCCCCCAAATTTCATTCTAGAACCCCCAAAATCCCCCAATCTCCCCCAAATCTCCCCCAAAATCCCTGAATCTCCCCAAAATCCCCCAAATTTGCCCCAAAATTCCTCCATAGCATCCCTCAGGCAGCCCATCCTGTACATCACGGGCGTCTCCTCTGGAACCCCAAAACTGCCCCTCAAATCCCCAAAATTCCACCTCAAATCCCCCAAATTTCATTCTAGAACCCCCAAAATCCCCCAAATTCCCCAAAATCCCCCAAATTTGCCCCAAAATTCCTCCATAGCATCCCTCAGGCAGCCCATCCTGTACATCATGGAACCCCAAGACTGCCTCTCAAATCCCCAAAATTCCACCTCAAATCCCCCAAATTTCATTCTAGAACCCCCAAAATCCCCCAATCTCCCCCAAATCTCCCCCAAAATCCCTGAATCTCCCCAAAATCCCCCAAATTTGCCCCAAAATTCCTCCATAGCATCCCTCAGGCAGCCCATCCTGTACATCACGGGCGTCTCCTCTGGAACCCCAAAACTTCCTCTCAAATCCCCAAAATTCCCTCTCAAATCCCCCAAATTTCATTCTAGAACCCCCAAAATCCCCCAAATTCCCTCCAAAATCCCCCAGATTCGCCCCAAAACGCCACTGACCATCCCTCAGGCAGCCTATCCTGTACATCATGGAACCCCAAAACTTCCTCTCAAATCCCCAAAATTCCCTCTCAAATCCCCCAAATTTCATTCTAGAACCCCCAAAATCCCCCAATCTCCCCCAAATCTCCCCCAAAATCCTCGAATCTCCCCAAAATCCCCCAAATTTGCCCCAAAATTCCTCCATAGCATCCCTCAGGCAGCCCATCCTGTACATCATGGGCGTCTCCTCTGGAACCCCAAAACTGCCTCTCAAATCCCCAAAATTCCACCTCAAACCCCCCAAATTTCCTTCTAGAACCCCCCAAAATCCCCCAAATTCCCCAAAATCCCCCAGATTCCCCCCAGAACGGCGCTCACCATCCCTCAGGCAGCCTATCCTGTACATCATGGAACCCCAAAACTTCCTCTCAAATCCCCAAAATTCCCTCTCAAATCCCCCAAATTTCATTCTAGAACCCCTAAAATCCCCCAAATTCCCCAAAATCCCCCAAATTGGCCCCAGAACGCCGCTCACCATCCCTCAGGCAGCCTATCCTGTACATCATGGGCATCTTGATGACGAAGGCGAAGAGGTCGTCGATGAAGGTGTTGAGGGCCTTGTAGGTGAGCATGCGCCAGGGCAGGTGCGCCACCGACTGCAGCTTGTAATTGATGAACAGCTGCGGGGTCATCGTGATGAACCCTGCCCGGAAAAGGGGAGTTAGGAACGTTTTGGGGGGTTTGGGAGCGTTTTTGGGGGATTTAGGAGCGTTTTTAGGGGGTTTGGGAGCGATTTCGGGAATTTTCGGGCTTCGGGAACGGTTTCGGGAATTTTCGGGTTGAAGGCGTTGAGGGAGCCCCAATGGGAGCCCATTGTGGTGATGAGTCCTGGGGAAAAACAGGATTTGGGGATGGTTTCTGGGTATTTAGGAACGTTTTTGGGAGATTTAGGAGCGTTTTTGGGAGACTTAGGAACGTTTTTAGGGGATTTAGGAGCGTTCTGGAGCTTTGGGAGCGATTTTGGGCATTTTCGGGTTGAAGGCGTTGAGGGAGCCCCAATGGGAGCTCATTGTGATGCTGAATGCTGGGGAAAAACTGAGATTTGGGGATGGTTTTGGGGGGATTTAGGAACGTTTTTAGGAGATTTAGGAACAATTTGGGGGTTTCTGAGGTGGTTTGGAGGTTTGGGAGCAATTTCGGGAATTCTCGGGTTGAAGACATTGAGGAGCCACGGACTGGAGCTCGTCACGGTGATGAATGCTGGAATAAAACTGAGATTTGGGGAGGTTTTTGGGGGATTTAGGAACGTTTTTGGGAGGCTTAGGAACGTTTTTAGGGGATTTAGGAGCGTTCTGGGGGATTTGGGAGCGGTTTTCAGGCTTTGGGAGCGATTTCGGGAATTTTGGGGTTGAAGGTGTTGAGGAGCCACGGACTGGAGCTCGTCACGGTGCTGAATGCTGGGGAAAAACTGAGATTTGGGGATGGTTTTGGGGGGATTTAGGAACGTTTTTGGGAGATTTAGGAACAATTTGGGGGTTTCTGAGGTGGTTTGGGGCTTCGGGAACGGTTTTGGGCATTTTCGGGTTGAAGGCGTTGAGGGAGCCCCAATGGGAGCCCATTGTGGTGCTGAATGCTGGAATAAAACTGAGATTTGGGGATGGTTTTAGGGGATTTAGGAACGTTTTTGGGAGATTTAGGAGCGTTTTGGGGAGACTTAGGAACGTTTTTAGGGGATTTAGGAGCGTTCTGGGGGTTTGGGAGCGATTTTGGGCATTTTTGGGTTGAAGGTGTTGAGGGAGCCCCAATGGGAGCTCATTGTGGTGATGAGTCCTGGGGAAAAACTGAGATTTGGGGATGGTTTTGGGGGGATTTAGGAACGTTTTTAGGGGATTTAGGAACGTTTTTGGGGGATTTAGGAGCGTTCTAGGGGATTGGGGAGCGATTTGAGGGCTTCGGGAGCAGTTTCGGGAATTTTCGGGTTGAAGGCGTTGAGGGAGCCCCAATGGGAGCTCATTGTGGTGCTGAATGCTGGGGAAAAACTGAGATTTGGGGATGGTTTTTGGGGATTTAGGAACGTTTTTGGGAGATTTAGGAGCGTTTTTGGGAGACTTAGGAACGTTTTTAGGGGATTTAGGAGCGTTCTGGAGCTTTGGGAGCGATTTTGGGCATTTTCGGGTTGAAGGCGTTGAGGGAGCCCCAATGGGAGCTCATTGTGATGCTGAATGCTGGGGAAAAACTGAGATTTGGGGATGGTTTGGGGGGGATTTAGGAACGTTTTTAGGAGATTTAGGAACAATTTGGGGGTTTCTGAGGTGGTTTGGAGGTTTGGGAGCAATTTCGGGAATTCTCGGGTTGAAGACATTGAGGAGCCACGGACTGGAGCTCGTCACGGTGATGAATGCTGGAATAAAACTGAGATTTGGGGAGGTTTTTGGGGGATTTAGGAACGTTTTTGGGAGGCTTAGGAACGTTTTTAGGGGATTTAGGAGCGTTCTGGGGGATTTGGGAGCGGTTTTCAGGATTTGGGAGCGATTTCGGGAATTTTGGGGTTGAAGGTGTTGAGGAGCCACGGACTGGAGCTCGTCACGGTGCTGCATTCTGGGGAAAAACTGAGATTTGGGGATGGTTTTGGGGGGATTTAGGAACGTTTTTGGGAGATTTAGGAACAATTTGGGGGTTTCTGAGGTGGTTTGGGGCTTCGGGAACGGTTTTGGGCATTTTCGGGTTGAAGGCGTTGAGGGAGCCCCAATGGGAGCCCATTGTGGTGCTGAATGCTGGAATAAAACTGAGATTTGGGGATGGTTTTGGGGGGTTTAGGAAAGTTTTTGGGAGATTTAGGAGCGTTTTGGGGAGACTTAGGAACGTTTTTAGGGGATTTAGGAGCGTTCTGGGGGTTTGGGAGCGATTTTGGGAATTTTCGGGTTGAAGGTGTTGAGGGAGCCCCAATGGGAGCTCATTGTGGTGATGAGTCCTGGGGAAAAACTGAGATTTGGGGATGGTTTTGGGGGGATTTAGGAACGTTTTTAGGAGATTTAGGAACAATTTGGGGGTTTCTGAGGGGGTTTGGGAGCGATTTCGGGAATTTTCGGGTTGAAGACGTTGAGGAGCCACGGACTGGAGCTCATTGTGGTGCTGAATGCTGGGGAAAAACAGATTTGGGAATAGTTTTTAGGGGATTTGGGAACATTTTTAGGGGATTTGGGAACATTTTTAGTGGATTTGGGAGCATTTTTGGGGGTTTGGAGGTGAAGGTTTCAAGGGTTTGCGGGTGAGGATCCACCAGAGCAGGAGCTCGGAGTGGTGGTGATGAATCCTGGAGGAAAAAATCGGAATTTGGGATGAATTTAGGGGATTTAGGAACGTTTTTAGGGGATTTGGGAGCGTTTTTGGGGGATTTGGGAGCAGTTTTGGGGGTTTGGAGGTGAAGGTGTTGAGGGACCACGAACTGGGCCTTGTAGTGATGATGAATCCTGGAGAAAAAACTGGGATTTGGGAATGGGTTTTGGGGGATTTAGGAACATTTTTTGGGGATTTAGGAACATTTTTTGGGGATTTAGGAACATTTTTGAGGATGTTTGGGGGAATATTTTGGGGACATTTCCGGGGCTATTTTGGGGAACATTTAGGGGATATTTTGGGGACATTTCCAGGGATATTTCAGGAATATTTCAAGGGTATTTCAGGGATATTTTGGGAACATTTTGGGAATTTTCCAGGGATATTTCAGGAACATTTTGGGAATTTTCCAGGGATATTTTGGGGACATTTCTAGGAATATTTCAGGAACATTTTGGGAATTTTTCAGGGAAATTTTGGGACTATTTGGAGGATATTTCGGGGCTATTTCAGGAATATTTCAGGGACATTTCCAGGGATATTTCAGGGATATTTTGGGAATATTTCAGGGATATTTTGGGGACATTTCCAGGGATATTTCAGGGATATTTTGGGAACATTTCGGGGACATTTCCGGGAATATTTCAGGGATATTTTGGGGAAATTTCCAGGAATATTTCAGGAACATTTTGGGAATTTTGGGGACGATTTTGAGGATATTTCGGGACTATTTCAGGAATATTTCAAGAGTATTTCAGGGACATTTCCAGGGATATTTCAGGGATATTTTGGGAACATTCTGGGGACATTTCTGGGAATATTTCAGGAATAATTTGGGGACATTTCTAGGAATATTTCAGGAACATTTTTGGGACTATTTTGAGAATATTTGGGGACTATTTCAGGAGTATTTCAGGACCATTTTGGGAACGTTTTGGGAATTTTTCAGGGATATTTTGGGAACGTTTTGGGAATTTTTCAGGGATATTTCAGGACCATTTTAGGAATTTTTCAGGGAAATTTTGGGAACGTTTTGGGAATTTTTCAGGGATATTTTGGGACCATTTGGAGGCTATTTGGGGACCATTCCAGGGCTGTTTCAGGGCTGCTGTGGGAGCTGTCAGGACTCACCGAAGGTGAGCAGGAAGCCGTAGAGCATGCTGAGCACCCAGGAGTACCAGCCCTTGTGCTCCAGGTACAGCAGGCTGTACACGGCGTAGCAGCCCAGCAGCGGGAACAGGATCCACGACAGGTACCGGAACGCCATCTGCAAACCCCAAAAACCCCTCAGAACGGGGGGGATTGGGGCTTTTTGGGGGTTTGGGGGAGTTTGGGGCTGGTTTGGGGTCATTGCGGTACCGGAACGCCATCTGGAAAACCCCAAAAACCCCTCAGAACGGGGTGGATTTGGGCTTTTGGGGGTTTGGGGGGATTTGGGGCTGGTTTGGGGTCACTGTGGTACCGGAACGCCATCTGCAAACCCCAAAAACCCCTCAGAACGGGCGGGTTTGGGGCTTTTTGGGGGTTTGGGGGGATTTGGGGTCATTGTGGTACCGGAACGCCATCTGCAAACCCCAAAAACCCCTCAGAACGGGCGGATTTGGGGTTTTTTGGGGGAGTTTGGGGCTGGTTTGGGGGAGTTTGGGGCTGGTTTGGGGTCATTGTGGTACCGGAACGCCATCTGGAAATGGGGCAATGCACCCCAAAAACCCCTCAGAACGGGGGGATTTGGGCTTTTGGGGGGTTTGGGGGAGTTTGGGGGAGTTTGGGGCTGGTTTGGGGTCATTGTGGTACTGGAACGCCATCTGGAAAACCCCAAAAACCCCTCAGAACGGGCGGATTTGGGGCTTTTTGGAGGTTTGGGGGGGCTGATTTTTGGGGGCTCCTGTTGGAATTCCGGGCCCATCCTGAGGTCCCCATCCCGGGGTTCCCATCCCGAATTCCCATCCCGAATTCCCACCCTGGGGTTCCCAAATTCCCATCCTGGGGTTCCCATCCTGGGGTTCCCATCCCAAATTCCCAAATTCCCTTCCCGGGATTCCCATCCCAAATTCCCACATTCCCATCCCAGGGTTCCATCCCAGGGTTCCCGTTGGAATTCTGGGCCCATCCTGGGCTTCCCACCCCAAATTCCCAGGGCTCCCATCCCAAATTCCCATCCCGGGGTTCCCATCCCAAACTCCCAAATTCCCAAATTCCCAGCGTTCCCATCCCGGGGTTCCATCCCAAATTCCCATCCTGGGGTTCCCATCCTGGGGTTCCCATCCTGGGGTTCCCATCCCAAATTCCCAAATAATTCCCAGATTATTCCCAGATGATTCCCGGGGCTCCCCACTCACGTCGTCGTACACCTTGGTGGAGCTCTCCACGTACGTGGATTTGTCGGTGAAGCGCGGCCGGGGCAGGAGCCCGGCCAGACGCTGCTCCCGGTCCAGCTGCCAAAAATCCCAAAACCATCCCAGATGAATCCTTGGGAAATCCCAAAGGAATCCCCAAACCATCCCAGATGAATCCTTGGCAAATCCCAAAGGAATCCCCAAACCATCCCAAATGAATCCTTGGGAAATCCCAAATAATGGATCCCAAAACCATCCCAAGTAATGGATCCCAAAACCATCCCAGATGAGTCCTTGGGAAATCCCAAATAATGGATCCCAAAACCATCCCAGATGGATCCTTGGGAAATCCCAAATAATGGATCCTTGGGAAATCCCAAATGGATCCTTGGGAAATCCCAAACAACGAATCCCAAAACCATCCCAGATGAATCCTTGGGAAATCCCAAAGGAATCCCAAAACCATCCCAAATGAATCCTTGGGAAATCCCAAATAATGGATCCCAAAACCATCCCAAGTAATGGATCCTTGGGAAATCCCAAATAATGAATCCTTGGGATTTCCCAAACGCATCCTTGGGAAATCCCAAATAACGGATCCCAAAACCATCCCAAATGGATCCTTGGGAAATCCCAAAGGAATCCCAAAACCATCCCAGATGAATCCTTGGGAAATCCCAAATAACGGATCCCAAAACCATCCCAGATGAATCCTTGGGAAATCCCAAACAACGAATCCTTGGGAAATCCCAAACAAATCCTTGGGAAATCCCAAATGAATCCCAAAACCATCCCAGATGGATCCTTGGGAAATCCCAAATAACGGATCCCAAAACCATCCCAGATGAATCCTTGGGAAATCCCAAATGGATCCCAAAACCACCCCAAGTGAATCCTTGGGAAATCCCAAACAACGAATCCTTGGGAAATCCCAAACAAATCCTTGGGAAATCCCAAATGAATCCCAAAACCATCCCAAATGAATCCTTGGGAAATCCCAAAGGAATCCCAAAACCATCCCAGATGAATCCTTGGGAAATCCCGAATGGATCCTTGGGAAATCCCAAATAATGGATCCCAAAACCATCCCAAAATGGATCCCAAAACCTTCCCAAACGAATCCTTGGGAAATCCCAAATGATGGATCCTTGGGAAATCCCAAATAATGGATCCTTGGGAAATCCCAAACAAATCCCTCAGGAAATCCCAAATAAATCGTTCGGAAATCCCAAATAACGAATCCTTGGGAAATCCCAAATGGATCCTTGGGAAATCCCAAATGAATCCCAAAACCATCCCAAATAACGAATCCTTGGGAAATCCCAAATAAATCCCTCAGGAAATTCCAAACCAATCCCTTGGGAAACTGGGAAAATCCCAAATTGAACCAGGAAAACCCCAAAGTGACCCCAAGGAAAAGTGGGAAAAGCCCATCCCAGATTTTTCCCTGTTTTTTCCTATTTTTTTTCCTTTTTTTCCCCCCATTTTTCTCAGGTTTTCCTCTGTTTTTTCCCCCCCATTTTTTCCATGCTTTTTGCCATTTATTTTCCCATTTTTCCCTCTATTTTTTCCTGGTTTTCCCCCCCATTTTTTCCCTGGTTTTTCCCCATTTTTCACCGTTTTTTCACATTTTTCCATTTTTCCCCATTTCCCCGTTTTTTGCCCCAGACTGACCCTGACATCCATGACCTTGGTGATCTTCCAGAGGTCGATGAGCAGCCCCACGAGCACACCCAGCTCCTTTTTACCCTTTTTTTCCCCATTTTCCCCCCATTTTTCACCATTTTTCCCCCGTTTTTTCCCGTTTTTCCATTTTTCCCGATTTCCCCGTTTTTTGCCCCAGACTGACCCTGACGTCCATGACCTTGGTGATCTTCCAGAGGTCGATGAGCAGCCCCACGAGCACACTCAGCTCCTTTTCCCCTCATTCTCCCCAATTTTTTGCCATTTTCCCCCTGTTTTTTCCCCCATTTTTTCACGTTTTTCATTTTGCCCAATTTCCCCGTTTTTTGCCCCAAACTGACCCTGACATCCATGACCTTGGTGATCTTCCAGAGGTCGATGAGCAGCCCCACGATGACTCTGAGCTCCTTTTCCCCTCATTTTCTCCCATTTTTCCCCCATTTTTCACCATTTTTCCCCCGTTTTTTCCCGTTTTTCCATTTTTCCCGATTTCCCCGTTTTTTCCCCCAGACTGACCCTGACATCCATGACCTTGGTGATCTTCCAGAGGTCGATGAGCAGCCCCACGAGCACACTCAGCTCCTTTTTACCCTTTTTTTCCCCATTTTTTCCCCATTTTTCCCCCATTTTTCACCATTTTTCCCCCGTTTTTTCCCGTTTTTCCATTTTTCCCGATTTCCCCGTTTTTTGCCCCGGACTGACCCTGACATCCATGACCTTGGTGATCTTCCAGAGGTCGATGAGCAGCCCCACGAGCACACCCAGCTCCTTTTTACCCTTTTTTTCCCCATTTTCCCCCCATTTTTCCCCCATTTTTCACCATTTTTCCCCCGTTTTTTCCCGTTTTTCCATTTTTCCCGATTTCCCCGTTTTTTGCCCCAGACTGACCCTGACGTCCATGACCTTGGTGATCTTCCAGAGGTCGATGAGCAGCCCCACGAGCACACTCAGCTCCTTTTCCCCTCATTCTCCCCAATTTTTTGCCATTTTCCCCCTGTTTTTTCCCCCATTTTTTCACGTTTTTCATTTTGCCCAATTTCCCCGTTTTTTGCCCCAAACTGACCCTGACATCCATGACCTTGGTGATCTTCCAGAGGTCGATGAGCAGCCCCACGATGACTCTGAGCTCCTTTTCCCCTCATTTTCCCCCATTTTTTCCCCATTTTTCGCCATTTCTTCCCCATTTTTTCCCGTTTTTCCATTTTTCCCGATTTCCCCGTTTTTTCCCCCAGACTGACCCTGACATCCATGACCTTGGTGATCTTCCAGAGGTCGATGAGCAGCCCCATGAGCACACTCAGCTCCTTTTTACCCTTTTTTTCCCCATTTTTCCCCCATTTTTTCGCCATTTTTTCCCCATTTTTTCACATTTTTTCCATTTTTCCCAATTTCCCCAGTTTTTGCCCCAGACTGACCCTGACGTCCATGACCTTGGTGATCTTCCAGAGGTCGATGAGCAGCCCCACGATGACTCTGAGCTCCTTTTCCCCTCATTTTCTCCCATTTTTCCCCCATTTTCCCCCATTTTTTCTCCATTTTTTCACATTTTTCCATTTTTCCCCATTTCCCCGTTTTTTGCCCCAGACTGACCCTGACGTCCATGACCTTGGTGATCTTCCAGAGGTCGATGAGCAGCCCCACGAGGACGCTGAGCTCCTTTTTCCCTCATTTTCCCCCATTTTTCCCCCATTTTTCCCCATTTTTCACCATTTTTTCCCGTTTTTCCATTTTTCCCGATTTCCCCGCTTTTTGCCCCAGACTGACCCTGACATCCATGACCTTGGTGATCTTCCAGAGGTCGATGAGCAGCCCCACGAGCACACTCAGCTCCTTTTTACCCTTTTTTTCCCCATTTTTTCCCCATTTTTTCCCCATTTTTCACCATTTTTCCCCCGTTTTTTCCCGTTTTTCCATTTTTCCCGATTTCCCCGTTTTTTGCCCCAGACTGACCCTGACGTCCATGACCTTGGTGATCTTCCAGAGGTCGATGAGCAGCCCCACGAGGACGCTGAGCTGCACCACCACGTTGGTCTCGTTGTCCAGGATGTAGAGCAGCACCACCAGCGACTGGAACACCCCGAAGAAAACCGAGCGCACCGAGAGCCCCTCCAGGGACTGCCGGCTGTTCCAGAACTGGATGTCTGCAGAAAAACGGGAATTTCTGGGGATTCTGACTGGGAATTCAGGGAAAATCCCAGTGGGAACGGAGGGAAATGGAAAAAATCCCAGTGGGAATGGAGGGAAATGGAAAAAAACCCATTGGGAATGGAGAAAATGGAAAAATCCCCATTGGGAATGGAGGGAAAGGATCAGAAACTCCAGGGACTGGCGGCTGTTCCAGAACTGGGTGTCTGCAAAAAAACGGGAATTTCTGGGAATTCTGGGTGGGAATGGAGGGAAAATCCCAGTGGGAATGGAGGGAAATGGAAAAAACCCCATTGGGAATGGAGGGAAAGGGTCAGAAATGGGGATTTGGGAATCCCAGGCTGTTCCAGAACTGGATGTCTGCAGAAAAATGGGATTTCTGGGAATTCTGACTGGGAATGGAGGGAAAATCCCAGTGGGAATGGAGGGAAATGGGGATTTTGGGGAAAAATCCCATTGGGAACGGAGAAAATGGAAAAAACCCCATTGGGAATGGAGGGAAAGGGTCAGAAATGGGAATTTGGGAATTCCAGGGACTGGCGGCTGTTCCAGAACTGGATGTCTGCAAAAAACGGGGATTTCTGGGAATTCTGACTGGGAATTGAGGGAAAATCCCAGTGGGAATGGAGAGAAATGGGGATTTGGGGGTAAAAAACCCATTGGGAATGGAGAAAATGGAAAAAACCCCATTGGGAATGGAGGGAAAGGGTCAGAAACTCCAGGGACTGGCGGCTGTTCCAGAACTGGATGTCTGCAAAAAACGGGAATTTCTGGGAATTCTGACTGGGAATTGAGGGAAAATCCCATTGGGAATGGAGGGAAATGGAAAAAACCCCATTGGGAATGGAGGGAAAGGGTCAGAAATGGGAATTTGAGAATCCCAGGCTGTTCCAGAACTGGATGTCTGCAAAAAAATGGGAATTTCTGGGAATTCTGAGTGGAAATTGAGGGAAAAGTCCATTGGGAATGGAGAAAAAATGGGGATTTTGGGGGAAAATCCCATTGGGAATGGTGGGAAATGGAAAAAACCCCATTGGAATGGAGGGAAAGGGTCAGAAATGCGGATTTGGGAATCCCAGGCTGTTCCAGAACTGGATGTCTGCAAAAAAACGGGAATTTCTGGGAATTCTGAGTGGAAATTGAGGGAAAAGTCCATTGGGAATGGAGAAAAATGGTGGGAAATGGAAAAAATCTCAGTGGGAATGGAGAAAAATTGGGATTTTGGGCGAAAAATCCCCATTGGGAATGGAGGGAAAGGGTCAGAAATGGGGATTTGGGAACTCCAGGGACTGGCGGCTGTTTTGGGAATTTTGTGGGAATTTTTTGGGAATGGTCACCATTTTTGAAGGCCAGGAACTCAAATTCCCAGGGGTTTTTGGGCTGAATTCCCAGGGATTTTTGGGTTGAATTCCCAGGATTTTTAGGATGGGTTCCAAGGATTTTTGAGATTAATTTCCAGGGATTTTTGGGCTGAATTTCCTGGAATTTTTGGGCTGAATTCCCCAGATTTTTAGCATAAATTCCCAGGAAAGTTTGGGAACAGTGGGGAAAGTTGGGAATTTTTAGAATTTGTTGGGAATTGGGAATTTTGGGAATTTTTTGGGAATTGTCACCATTTTTGAAGGCCAGGAACTCGAAGATGCTGTGCACGATGGACACCACGATGGTCAGGGCCAGCAGGTACGGGTTGGTCTCCAGCAGAGCCACCTGGAAAACGGGGAAAAAAACGGGAAAAATGGGAAAAAAAAAAATAAATGGGAATTTGGGGCTGGAATTCCAAAATTGGCGCCTGGAGGGAGCGGGAATTGGGGAGAAATCTGGAGAAATCTGCAGGAAAAACCTTCAAAAAGTGGGGAAAAGTGTGGGAAACAATGGGGAAAATGCAGGAAAATTTGGGCAAATCTGGAGAAAAGTCGGAAAAAAAATAACAAAAAAAAAATTGGGGAAAGATTGGGGTGGATTGGGAAAAATGGGGGGAAAGTTGGGAAAAGTTGGGGAAAAAGTGGGAAAAAATCCACACCAAACCTCGAAAAAAATATGAAAAAAATTGCATTTAACTCCTAAAAAACCCCAGAAAAATTGGGAAAAATCAGGGGGAAAAACTTGGGAAAATCAGGGAAAAACTAGGAAAAAATGGGAAAAAACTTGGGAAAATTGGGGAAGATGGGGGAAATCAGGGAAAATTGTAGAAAAAATAGGAAAATCATAGAAAAATTGGGGAAAATTTTTAAAATGTTGCGAAAAATGTGGAAAATTGTAGAATAATCATAGAAAAATCATAGAAAAACTGGGAAAAATCCCCACTAAGCCCTCAAAAAACCTCAGAAAAATCAGGAAAAATGAAGAAAATTGGGGAAAAATTGTAGAAAAATCATAGAAAACTCATAGAAAAATCAGGAAAAATCCCCACTAAGCCCTCAAAAACCCTCAGAAAAATCAGGAAAATTGGGGAAAAATTGTAGAAAAATCACAGAAAAATCATAGAAAAATCGGCAAAAATCCATGCAAAACCCCCAAAAACCCTCAGAAAACCTCGGAAAAATGGGGAAAAATTGGGCAAAAATCATAGAAAAATCAGGAAAAATCCCCACTAGGCCCTCAGAAAACCTCGGAAAAATGGGGAAAAATTGGGCAAAAAATCATAGAAAAATCGGGAAAAATCCACGCAAAACCCTCAAAAAACCTCAGAAAAATCAGGAAAAATTGGGCAAAAATCATAGAAAAATCAGGAAAAATCCCCACTAAGCCCTCAAAAAACCTCAGAAAAATCAGGAAAAAATGGGGAAAAATGGGGAAAAATTGTAGAAAAATCATAGAAAAATCAGGAAAAATCCACGCAAAACCCCCAAAAACCCTCAGAAAAATCAGGAAAATTGGGGAAAAATTATAGAAAAAATCATAGAAAAATCATAGAAAAATCGGGAAAAATCCACGCAAAACCCTCAAAAAACCTCGGAAAAATCAGGAAAAATTGGGCAAAAATCATAGAAAAATCAGGAAAAATCCCCACTAAGCCCTCAAAAAACCTCAGAAAAATCAGGAAAAATGGGGAAAAATGGAGAAAATTGGGCAAAAATCATAGAAAAATCATAGAAAAATCAGGAAAAATCCACGCAAAACCCTCAAAAAACCTCGGAAAAATCAGGAAAAATTGGGCAAAAATCATAGAAAATTTGGGAAAAATCCCCACTAAGCCCTCAAAAACCCTCAGAAAAATCAGGAAAAATGGGGAAAAATGGAGAAAATTGGGCAAAAATCATAGAAAAATCATAGAAAAATCAGGAAAAATCCACGCAAAACCCTCAAAAAACCTCGGAAAAATCAGGAAAAATTGGGCAAAAATCATAGAAAATTTGGGAAAAATCCCCACTAAGCCCTCAAAAACTCTCAGAAAAATCAGGAAAAAATGGGGAAAAATGGGGAAAAATTGTAGAAAAATCATAGAAAAATCAGGAAAAATCAGGAAAAATTTGGGAAAATTGTGCAAAACTGGAAAACCCGCATTCCCACCTTGACCGAGTCCTGCTCCTCGTCGCTCTGCTCGTACAAATCCTCGCCCAGGAAGTTCCAGGGTGAGCGGGAGCTCTGGGCCGCACAAAAACCCCGAAAAACCCCAAAAAATGAGGAAAAATTGTGGAAAAATTGTAGAAAAATCATAGAAAAATCGGGAAAAATCCCCACTAGGCCCTCAGAAAACTTCAGAAAAATCAGGAAAAAATGGGGAAAACTGGGGGAAAATTGTAGAAAAATCATAGAAAAATCAGGAAAAATCCCCATTAAGCCCTCAAAAACCCTCAGAAAAATCAGGAAAAATGGGGAAAAATTGTAGAAAAATCAAAGAAAAATCAGGAAAAATCCACGCAAAACCCCCAAAAACCCTCAGAAAAATCAGGAAAATTGGGGAAAAATTGTAGAAAAATCACAGAAAAATCAGGAAAAATCCACCCTAAGCCCTCAGAAACCCTCAGAAAAATCAGGAAAAAATGGGGAAAAATTATAGAAAAAATCATAGAAAAATCAGGAAAAACTGGGAAAAATCCACCCTAAGCCCTCAGAAAACCTCAGAAAAATGGGGAAAAATGGGGAAAATTGGGCGAAAATCATAGAAAAATCCCCACTAAGCCCTCAAAAAACCTCAGAAAAATCAGGAAAAATGGGGAAAATGGGGAAAAATCGTAGAAAAATCATAGAAAAATCAGGAAAAATCCCCACTAGGCCCTCAAAAAACCTCAGAAAAATCAGGAAAAATTGGGGAAAAATTGGGGAAAAATTGTAAAAAAATTGGGAAAATCATAGAAAATTGGGAAAAATGTGGGAAATTGTAGAAAAATGAGGGAAAATAGTAGAAAAATTGTAGAAAAATCGTAGAAAAATCGTAGAAAAATCATAGAGAAATTGGAAAAAATCCACGCAAAACCGCAAAAACCCTCAGAAAAAAATGGGGAAAAATTGGGGAAAAACGGGGAAAAATGGGGAAAAATCAGGAAAAATTGTGCAAAACTGGAAAATCTGCATTCCCACCTTGACCGAGTCCTGCTCCTCGTCGCTCTGCTCGTACAAATCCTCGCCCAGGAAGTTCCAGGGTGAGCGGGAGCTCTGGGCCGCGTAGAGCTGCCAGCGCCACAGGGACAGCGGACAGAAGGACAGACGGAAGGGCAGGCGCCGCACGCTCTCGTTGATGGGGAAATAATCGCGCTGCAGGTTCCAGTAATCGTTGAAATACAGGATGGGGAAATAATCCCCGCTCAGAGCGTCGAACTTCACGTCTGGGAGGGGGAGAAAACGGGGTGGGAGAGGGGAAATGATGGGGGGAATGATGGGGAAAATGGGATTGGGAATGGGATTGGGAATGGGGGAAATGGGGGGGAAATGGGGGGGAATGGGATTGGGAGTGGGGGAAATGGGGGGGAAATGGGGGGGAATGGGATTGGGAGTGGGGGAAATGGGGAAAAAAGGGGGAGAAATGGAGGGAAATGGGATTGGGAGTGGGGGAAATGGGGAAAAAAGGGGGAGAAATGAGGGAAAATGGGGGAAATGGGGGGGAAATGGTGGGGAAATGGGATTGGGAATGGAGAAAATGGGGGGAAATGGGGTAAAAATGGGGGGGGAAAAATGGGGGGAAATGGGGGAGAAATGGGGAAGAATGGGGGAGAAATGGGGAAGAAATGGGGGAAAATGGGGGGGGAAATGGGGGGAAATGGGGGAGAAATGGGGGAAATGGGGGGAGAAATGGGGGGAAATGGGATTGGGAATGGGGGAAATGGGGAAAATGGGGTTGGGAAAGGGGGAAATGGGGAAAATGGGGAAAATGGGGGAGAAATAGGGGGAGAAATAGGGGGATGGAGGAGAAATGGGGGGAATGGGGGAGAAATAGGGGGAAAATGGGGGAAATGGGGGGGAAATGGAGGGAGAAATAGGATTGGGAATGGGGAAAATGGGGGAGAAATGGGGGGAGAAATGGGGGAGAATGGGATTGGGAATGGGGGAAAATGGGGGAAAATGGGATTGGGAAGGGGGGAAATGGGATTGGGGAAAATGGGGGGAAATGGGGATAAAATGGGAAAAATGGGGAAGAAATGGGAGGAAAATGGGGTTGGGAATAGGAAAAATTCATTAATAATGGAATAGATTCATTAATAATGGAATAGATTCATTAAGGATTGGGAATGGGAGGAACTGAGATGAACTGGGAGCTACTGGGGCGGCACGATCCCAAACCAGCCCTGTTTTTAATGGGAATTTTTTGGTTTTTCTGGGAAATTTTCAATTTTTTGGGGGATTTTCCCAGGAAAAGTCGGAATTCCAGCTGCTCACACTGGTCTGGGATTGGGGATGGTGCCCCTGACCCTGGGGGATGAACTGGGATGAACTGGGATGAACTGGGAGCTACTGGGGCCCCGCGATCCCAAACCAGCCCCGTTTTTAATGGGAATTTTTCATTTTTTTGGGGGATTTTCCCAGGAAAAGTCGGAATTCCGGCTGCTCACACTGGTCTGGGATTGGGGATGGTGCCCCTGACCCAGAGGAGGAACTGGGATAAACTGGGATGGACTGGAGCCCTGCAAACCCCAAACCAGCCCCGTTTTTAATGGGAATTTTTTGGTTTTTCTGGGAAATTTTCAATTTTTTGGGGGGATTTTCCCAGGAAAAGTCGGAATTCCGGCTGCTCACACTGGTCCAGGGGCGGGGGCACGCTGCCCTTGACCCAGGGCGTGTGGTCGTCCACCATGTTGATGGTCAGGTTTGGGTGCCAGTGGGAAATGACCTCGACCGGCCCGAAATCCTCGGCCCTCTGCAAGGGAAAATCACAGGATTGGCAGAAAAACCCCCAAAAGAATGTAAAAAAATTTAAAAAAAAAACAAAAAACCAAAAAAAACCCAGAAAAAACTCCAAAAAAACCTCAACACCCCCCCCAAAAAAAAAAAACAACAAAAAAACCCCCACACCCTCAAAGAAAAAACAAAATAAAAAAACCCAAACCCCAAAAAATCACCCCAAAAGCAAAAAAAAAAAAATCCCCCAAAATGCTAAAAAAATCCCCCAAAAAACCACCAAAAATGCTAAAAAGATCCCAAAAAAATCCCCCCCACCAAATCTCAAAAAACCCCCTCCAAAACCCTAAGAAAAATCCCCAAAATGCCCCAAAAACCCCCAAAAAAGTCCCCCAAAAATCCTTAAAAAAAACTATAAAATAGCCCAAAAATTTCCTAAAAAAGTCACAAAAAATTCCCCCAAAAAACCCCAACAAATAAAAAAAAATTCCCCCCAAAAATTCCTCCAAATGCCAAAAAAATCCCATAAAATCCCCCAAAAAATCCCCCAAAAGCAAAAAAAAAATTTAAAAAATCCCCCAAAATGCTAAAAAGATCCCAAAATAATCCCCCCCAAAAATCTCAAAAAAACCCCTCCAAAATCCTAAGAAAAATCCCCAAAAATGCAAAAAAAAATCCCCAAAATAAAATAAAATTTTAAAATCCCAAAAAATCGCCAAAAAACCCTTCAAAATCCCAAAAAATCTCCAAAAATCCCCAAAATCCCCTAAAAAAACCACAAAAATCCCACAAAAATCCCCCCAAAGAAACCCAAAATCCCTAAAAAAAACCCCAAAAATTCCCCAAAATTCCCAAAAATTCCCAAATCTGGGAATTCCCACCTTGATCATCTCGGGGTCGGCCTCGGTCTCCCCCGTCAGGAGATTTTTGGTTTTCTGGAATCGCCTCCGTTTGTATTTGTTGATCACTGGGGGAAAAAAGGGGGAAAAAAGGGGGAAAATGGGAAAATGGGATTTGGGAAAAATCAGATCCCTCCCATTCCTGAGGGATTTGGATCCCAAAATTCAGGAATTCCTGGGAATTCTCCCATTCCTGAGGGATTTGCGGCCATTCCTGAGGGGATTTGGGGCCATTTTGGAGGGGATTTGGGGCCATTCCTGAGGGGATTTGGGACCATTCCTGAGGGGATTTGGATCCCGAAGGCTGGGAATTATTGGGAAATAGTTGAGAATTTCCAGGAATTTTCAGGAATTCCCATGTTCCCGTACTCCTGGAGCTGTGCACTGTGGCCAGGGCTGATCCCAGCCCCATTCCTGAGGGGATTTGGGGCCATTCCTGAGGGGATTTGGATCCCAAAGGCTGAGAATTCTTGGGAAATGGTTGAGAATTCCCAGGAATTTTCAGGAATTTTCAGGAATTTTCCAGAATTCCCGTGTTCCCGTACTCCTGGAGCTGTGCACGGTGGCCCAGGGCTGATCCCAGCCCCATTCCTGAGGGGATCTGGGGCCATTCCTGAGGGATTTGGGGCCATTCCTGAGGGGATTTGGATCCCAAAGGTCAGGAATTTTCAGGAATTTCCCTGGAATTTTCAGGAATTCCCAGGAATTCCCGTGTTCCTGTACTCCTGGAGCTGTGCACAGTGCCCAGGGCTGATCCCAGCCCCATTCCTGAGGGGATCTGGGGCCATTCCTGAGGGGATTTGGATCCCGAAGGCTGGGAATGGCTGGGAAATGGTTGAGAATTCCCAGGAATTCCCAGGAATTTTCAGGAATTTTCCAGAATTCCCGTGTTTCCGTACTCCTGGAGGTGTGCACGGTGGCCAGGGCCGATCTGAGCCCCATTCCTGAGGGGGATTTGGGGCCATTCCTGAGGGGATTTGGGCCATTCCTGAGGGGATTTGGGGCCATTCCTGAGGGGATTTGGGGCCATTCCTGAGGGGATTTGGGGCCATTCCTGAGGGGATCTGGGGCCATTCCTGAGGGGATCTGGGGCCATTCCTGAGGGGGATTTGGATCCCAAAGGCTGGGAATTCTTGGGAAATGGTTGAGAATTCCCAGAAATTCCCAGGAATTCCCAGATTTCCGTACTCCTGGAGGTGTGCACGGTGGCCAGGCGCCGGTAGAGGCTCTTCTGCCGCGGGTCGGGGTGGAAGCCGCTCTTGGTGAAGTAAACGTGGACGTAGATGGAGCCGTTCCTCTGCACGCTCTGGGGAAACCCAGGGGGAAAAAAAAACAGGGAAAAGGTTGGGAAAACCACGGGGAAAAACTGGGAAAAACCTCGGAAAAAAAAACCCCGAAAACCTCTGGGGAAAACTATGAAAAAAACCCAGCAGGAAAAGCCAGAAACAGCCCAGAAAAAAACCCTGGGAAAATCGCAGAAAAAAACCTGGGAAAATCCCAGAAAAAAAACCGGGAAAAATCCCAAAAAAACCCCTGGGAAAATCCCAGAAAAAAACCTGGAAATATCCCAGAAAAAATCCTGGGAAAATCGCAGAAAAAAAACCTGGAAGAACCCAGGAAAAACCTTGGGAAAACCCCTGTAAAAATTCCAGGAAAAGCCCCAGAAAAACTTGGGAAAAACCTTGAGAAAAACCTCCCAAAAAAACCCAGAAAAACTCTGGAAAAGCCTGGGGAAATCACCTGGAAAAAAACCCGGGAAAAACCCCAGGAAAACCCTGGGGAAAATCCCAGGAAAAAAACCCTGGAAGAAAACCCCAAAGACCCTGGAAAAAATCTCTGAAAAAAACCAGGAAAAACCCTGGAAAAATCCCCGGAAAAACCCTGGGGAAATCACGTGGAAAAACCCTGGAAAACTTTGGTAAAAACCCCAGAAAAAAACCTGGAAAAACCCTGGGAAAAGCCTCCCAAAAAAACCCTGGGGTCAGAATTCCCTTTCCATAATCCCAAATTCCCTTTTCCTGACCCCAAATCTCCATTCCCAGAGCCCAAATCCCCTCAGAACCATCCCAAATCCCCTTTTCCAGACCCCAGAACTCCCAAAATCCCCCGGAATTCCCAAAATTCCAAAATTCCCAGCTGGGAGATGATGCCCACCTCCCCATAGCGCTCATAGCAACCATCAGAATTCCCTTTCCATAATCCCAAATTTCCTTTTTCTGGCCCCAAATCTCCATTCCCAGAGCCCAAATCCCCTCAGAACCATCCCAAATGCCCTTTTCAAGACCCCAGAACTCCCAAAATCCCCCAGAATTCCCAAAATTCCCAAATCCCCACCTGGGAGATGATGCCCACCTCCCCGTAGTGCTCGTAGCAGCCATTGGAATTCCCTTTTTCCCAAGCCCAAATCTCCATTCCAAGAGCCCAAATCCCCTCAGAACCATCCCAAATGCCCTTTTCCAGACCCCAGAATTCCCAAAATCCCCCAAAATTCCAGAATCCCCACCTGGGAGATGATGTCCACCTCCCCATAGCGCTTATAGCAACTATCAGAATTCCCTTTCCATAATCCCAAATTTCCTTTTTCTGACCCCAAAATCTCCATTTCCCAGAGCCCAGATCCCCTCAGAACCATCCCAAATCCCCTTTTCAAGACCCCAGAATTCCCAAAATCCCCCGGAATTCCTGGAATCCCCACCTGGGAGATCTCCACCTCCCTGTAGTGCTCGTAGCATCCATCAGAATTCCCTTTGCCCAATCCCAAATTCCCTTTTCCCGACCCCAAATCTCCATTCCCAGAGCCCAGATCCCCTCAGAACCATCCCAAATGCCCTTTTCAAGACCCCAGAACTCCCAAAATCCCCCAGAATTCCCAAAATTCCAAAATTCCCACCTGGGAGATGTCCACCTCCCCGTAGTGCTCGTAGCACCCGTCCGAGTTCTCTCCGCTGGTCCAGTCCCCGTAGACCAAATCCCGTTTTTCCCAGAAAAGGGCGGAGCTGACGTTGAAATCCGTAAAGTGCTCGTGCTCCGAGATGTAAACGTAGAGATCCTGTGGGAAGGAGGCCCCAAAAATTCAGGAAATTTATCCCAAAAATCCCCGGGAATTCGTCCTAAAAATCCCCGGAATTTGTCCTAAAAAATCCCGGGAATTCAGCCCAAAAATCCTGGAAATTCAGCCCAAAAATCCTGGGAATTCAGCCCAGAAATTCCTGGAAATTCAGCTCAAATATCCTGGAAATTCAGCCCAGAAATTCCTGGAAATTCAGCTCAAAATTCCTGGAATTTGTCCCAAAAATTCCCAGGAATTCAGCCCCAAAATCCCTGAGAATTTGTCCCAAAAATTCACAGGAATTCATCCTAAAAATTCCCAGGAATTCAGCCTAAATATCCGGGAAATTCAGCCCAGAAATTCCTGGAATTCAGCCCCAAAATCCTGAGAATTTGTCCCAAAACTTCCTGGGGATTCATCCTAAGAATTCCCGGGAATTCAGCGCAAAAATCCTGGGAATTCAGCTCAAAAATCCTGAGAATTTGTCCCAAAATTTCCTGGGAATTCATCCTAAAAATTCCCAGGAATTCAGCCCAAAAATCCTGGAAATTCAGCCCAAAAATCCTGGAAATTCAGCCCAAAAATCCTGGGAGTTCAGGCCAAAAATCCCAGGAGTTAATTCCAAAAATCAGTGGGAATTCATCCTAAAAATTCTGGGAATTCATCCTAGAAGTCCCTGGGAATTCATCCTTTAAAAAACCCCTGGGAACAGTCCCCAGGATTGTTGGGATCCCAGATTTGGGATCTGACCCCAAAATCTCCCCCAGATTTGGGATCTGACCCCGAAATCCCCTCCAAATTTGGGATCTGATCTCAAATCCCAACCCCAAATCCCAAATCCCAAATCCCAAATCCCAAATCCCAAATCTGATCCCAAATCCCCCTGACCATGAGTGTGTCCTTGGGGAAGAGGTTCCTGCTGGGGCTCCAGGTTCTGATCCCAGCTCCAGGTTCTGATCCCAGATTTTCCCCCCAATCCCAAATCCCCAATCCCCAATCCCAAATCCCAAACCCCAAATCCCCAAATCCCAAATCCCCAATTCCCAATCCCAATCCCACAATCCCAATCCCACCATCAGGGTGTCCTTAGGGAACAGGTTCCTGTTGGGGCTGCGGGCGCTGATCCCAGCCCCAGGATCTGATCCAGGATCCAAGTTCTGATCCCAGATTTCCCCCCAATCCCAAATCCCCAATCCCCAATCCCAAATCCCCAATCCCAATCCCAATCCCAATCCCACCATCAGGGTGTCCTTGGGGAACAGGTTCCTGCTGGGGCTCCAGGTTCTGATCCCAGCCCCAGGTTCTGATCCCAGATTTTCCCCCCAATCCCAAATCCCCAATCCCAAATCCCAAATCCCAAATCCCCAATCCCAAACCCCAAATCCCCAATCCCAGATCCCCAATCCCAAATCCCCAATCCCAATCCCAATCCCAATCCCAAATCCCCAATCCCAATCCCACCATCAGGGTGTCCTTGGGGAACAGGTTCCTGCTGGGGCTCCAGGTTCTGATCCCAGATTTCCCCCCAATCCCAAATCCCCAATCCCAAATCCCCAATCCCAAATCCCATAATCCCAATCCCACAATCCCAATCCCACCATCAGGGTGTCCTTGGGGAACAGGTTCCTGCTGGGGCTGCGGGCGCTGCCCCCGTTCCCGCTGCTCTCCTGCGTTGCCGGCGCTCTCCGGAACCAGCTGGAGATGGCCCAGATGATGAAAATCCTGCGGGAAAAATGGGAAAATGATCCCAGGCCTGGGATTTGGGCTCCTGGGGTGATCCTGATCCCGGGATTTGGGGTTCCAGGATGGTCCCAGTCCTGGGGTGATCCCAGGCCTGGGATTTGGGGTCCTGGGTGATCCCAGGGTGATCCTGATCCTGGGATTTGGGGTTCCAGGGTGATCCCAATCCCAGGGTTTGGGGTCCTGGGGTGATCCTGATCCTGAGATTTGGGGTTCCAGGATGATCCCAGTCCTGGGGTGATCCCAATTCCTGAGATTTGGGGTTCCAGGATTGAACCAAATCCCAGAATTTGAATTGATCCCAGTCCTGGGGTGATTCTAATCCCAGGGTGATCCCAATCCCAGGGTTTGGGGTCCTGGGGTGATCCCAGGGTGATCCTGATCCTGGGATTTGGGGTTACAGGATGATCCCAGTCCTGGGGTGATCCCAATCCCAATCCCAGATTGATCCCAGGGTTTGGGGTCCCGGGATGGTCCTGGATTGATCCCAGTCCCAGAGTGATCCTGGAATTTGGGGTTCCGGAGTGATCCCAGTCCTGAGGTGATCCCAATCCCGGGATTTGGGGTTCCAGGGTGATCCCGATCCCAGGGTTTGGGGTTCCAGGATGGTTCTGGATTGATCCAAATCCCAGAATTTGGATTGATCCCAGTCCTGGGGTGATCCCAATCCCAATCCCAATCCCAGACTGATCCCAGGGTTTGGGGTCCCAGGATGATCCCAGCCCTGGGGTGATCCCAGTCCCAGACCCCGGGATTTGGGGTCCCAGGGTGATCCTGACCCCAACCCCTTTAACCCCTTCAGTCCCAAACCCCACCCGAACAGGGCCCCGTTAACCCCTTCAGCTCCAAACCTCACCCGAACAGGGCCCCTTTAACCCGTTCAGTGCCGCTCTCACCCGAACAGGGCCCCGTTAACCCTGTTAACCCCTTTGGTGCCGCTCTCACCTGAACAGGGTCCCTTTAACCCCTTCAGTCCCAAACCTCGCCTGAACAGGGCCCCTTTAACCCCTTCGGTGCCGCTCTCACCTGAACAGGACGCCCTTCACCACCTGCCAGGCGTTCGGTGCCGGCTGCTGCTGCTGCTGCTGCCCCTGAGGGCTCTCGGGGCCAGCGCCGGTACCGGTGCCGGCAGCGCCGTTACTGCTGGACACCTGCAGGAACCGGATCCGGTCAGTGACACTGGTACCGGTACTGACACCATCCTAACCCTGATCCCATCCCGGTACCGGTGCCGGCAGCGCCGTTACTGCTGGAAACCTGCAGGACCAAACCTGTCACTGACACCGGTACCGGTACCGGTACCGACCCCATCCTAACCCTGATCCCATCCCGGTACCGGTGCCGGCAGCGCCGTTACTGCTGGAAACCTGTGGGACCAGAACCGGTCAGTGACACCGGTACCGGTATTGGCACCATCCTAACCCTGATCCCATCCCGGTACCGGTACCGGCAGCGCCGTTAGTGCTGGAAACCTGCGGGACCAGAACTGGAACCAGTCAGTGACACCGGTACCGGTATTGGCACCATCCTAACCCTGATCCCATCCCAACCCCATCCCGGTACCGGTACCGGCAGCGCCGTTACTGCTGGACACCTGTGGGAGCGGGAATAGAACCGGTCACAGACACCGGTATCGACCCAGTACCGACCCCATCCTAACCCTGATCCCATCCCGGTACCGGTCCCAGCGGTGCCGTTACTGCTCAGCACCGGGACAGGCACTGGTCACTGACACCAGCCCGGTACCGACCCCATCCCGGTCACCGGCCCCTTCCTGCTCTCAGTCCCGGTCCCGTTCCCGGAGCTGTTCCCAGTCCCCATCCCGGTCCCCGTCTCGTTCTCTGACGCTGTCCCTGGTCCCGTTCCCCATCCCGGAGCTGTCCCGGTCTTGGTCCCGTTCTCTGCCCCGATCTTGGTTCTGGATCCCTTCCCCGGTTCCCATCCCTGGTCTCGGCCCTGTCCGGTCCCGGTCCCGTTCTCTGCCCTCTTCCCGGTTCTGGTTCCGTTCTCTCCTCCTGCCCCGCTCCCCGCTCTCGGTCCCTCCTCCAGTCCCGGTCCCCGACTTTGACCCCGGACCTTGCCCCATTCCCGGTCCCCGTGCCTGCCCTCAGACCTGCCCCGCTCCCATTCCCCGCTCTCCCATCCCGGTCTCCGGTCCCGTTCCCGTTCCCCGCTCTCGGTCCCGGTGCCCGGTCCCGATCCCCGTCCATGTCTCCGTCCCTTTCCCAGTCTCCGGTGCCGCTCCCGTTCCCTGTCCCCGTTCCCGTTCCCTGTCTCCAGTCCCGGTTCCCGCTCTCGGTCCTGGTTCTCGGTCCCCGCTCCGGTTCCCGCTGCCCCTCTCCCCTCTCGGGCCCGGTTTCCCGCTGTCCCTGCCCGCCCGTTCCCGTTCCCGGTGCCGCCCCCGGGCCCCGCGGGCCCCGCTCGCTCCCGGACCTGCCCCGGGCCCGGGCCCGGCCCCGCCGCCGCCTCCGTCCCCGGCGCCGCCATCTTTGCTGCGCCGCCTCTCGCGAGACTTCCGGGGGCAGCGCCCACGTGACCCCAATGAGGGGCGGGAAAGTGCACAAACCGCGCCCATTTCGTGACGTCACAAGAACACGCACCAATAGCAGCGCGGCCCGCCCCCGGCGGGAGGGGGTTTCCCCGCCCCGCCCCCTCCGCCGCGCTCAGCCAATGGGAGCGCGCCCCGCCCCCAGCGCGCTCCCCGGGGGTGTTCCCTACAGTGACGTCACCGGCACGCTCAGCCAATGGCGGCGCGATGCGCTCCCGGTGGGGGTTTCCCCGACCGCGCCCCCGGTGGTGACGTCACGGCGGGCTCAGCCAATGGCGGCGCGGCCCGCGCGGGGATTTCCAGGTCCGGCGGCGGCGCGGCCTCGGGGGGCGGCGGCGGGAGCGGCACCGGCAGCTCCGGGAGCCGCACCGGGAGCCGCACCGGGAGCGGGACATGGCGCTGCCGCTCGGTGAGCGCCGCCCCGGGGGAGCGGAACCGGGGATCGCCCCCGGTGGCAGAGCCGGGACCGGCCCGGGGGGAGCGCAACCGGCCCGGGGGGAGCGGAACCGGCCCGGGGGGAGCGGAACCGGGGATCCCCCCCGGTGGCAGAAGCGGCACCTCCCGGGGGGTCACGGGGGGATAACGGGGCGGTCGCGGGGCTCGGGGCGGTCCCGGTTGGGCGCCGGTGCCGGTGCCGGTGCCGGGGGTAGCGCGGTTTTACCGGGGTCGCTCCTTTCGGGGTGTCCCGGCGGCGCTGCCGGTGCTGACGCCGCCATCCCGGTGCCGTGTCCCGGTAGGAGCCGCCGTGCCGGATCCCGGGCTGGCGATGGCTCACGGAGCACCGGGCACAGGTAAAGTCCCGCTCCCGGTGTCCGGTCCCGGTGTCCGGTCCCGGTGTCCCCTCCCGCTCGGGGACTCCTCACGGGATCGCTTTTCCCGGTTTTCCCCCGTTTCTCCCGGTTTTCCCCCGTTTCTCCCGGTTTTTCCCCGTTTCTCCCGATTTTCCCTTTTTTTCCTCGGTTTTCCCCCGGTGTTTTCCGATTTCCCCCCGTTTCTCCCGATTTTCCCGGTTTTTTCCTCCCGTTTTCCCCGATTTTTCCCTAATTTTCCCCGTTTTCCCCAATTTCCCCCCGTTTTCCCCAATTTCCCCCCGTTTTTCCCGGTTTTTCCCGGTTTTCCTCGGACTTTTCCCTGTTTCTCTCGGTTTTCCCCGTTCTCCCCCGTTTTTCCCCGTTTTCCTCCGTTTCTCCCGATTTTTCCAGGGTTTTTCCCCATTTCTCCCGATTTTCCTCCGTTTCTCCCGATTTTCCCGGTTTCCCTCCCTTTTTTCCCCGTTTTCCCCCCCGTTTTTCCCGGTTTTTCCCCGTTTCTCCCGATTTTTCCCCTTTTCCAGATGATTTGGGTGAGTGGAACCGCAGGGATTCGGAATCTGCGCCACCTCCCGGGAATTTCGGGATCCTGGAGCCGCACGGAGGAATCCGGGAATTCGGGAATTCGGGGGAATTTGGGAATTTTGGGAATTCGGGATTTTGGGATTTTGGGAATTCGCGATTTCAGGGATTTGCGAATTCGGGATTTTTGGGATTTTGGAAATTCCGGATTTCGGGAATTCGGGGAGGGGTCGGGTCCCATCCTGGGGGGAATCGGGGTGGGGAGCGCCGAGATCGATCCCAAATTTGGGACCTGAATCCCAGAAATCCCTCCCGGCTTTGGGATCTGGGCTGGAATTCCCTCCCGAACCCCCCGAAATTCCCGATTTTTCCTGCAGTTATCCTCCAGAACACCCCGAAATTCCCGGTTTTCACCCCACAAATCCTCCCGAACCCCCGAAATTCCCGATTTTCACCCCAGAACCTCCCCTAAAATCCCAGTGTCCCTCCAGAAATCCTCCCCGAACCCCCCGAAATCCCCGTTTTTCCCCCGAAACCCCCCCCAAAATTCCCGGGTTTTCCCCCCAGAACTCCTCCCAAACCCACCGAAAATCCCCGGTTTCCCCCCAAACCCCTCGAAATTCCTGGTTTCGGCCCCAAACCCCCCGAACTTCCCGTTTTTCCTCCCAAACCCCCCGAAATTCCCGATCTTCTCCCCAGAACTCCTCTCAAAACTCCCCGAAATTCCCGGTTTTTTTCCCCCAGAACTCCTCCCAAAACCCCCCGAAATCCCCGTTTTTCCCCCCGCAAAGCTCCCCAAAATTTCCGATTTTTCTCCCCAGAACTCCTCCCAAACCCCCCGAAATCCCCGTTTTTCCCCCCGAACCCCCCGAAATTCCCGGGTTTTCCCCCAAAATCCCCGGTTTTTTCCCCCGAAATTCCTGTTTTTTCCCCCCAGAACTCCTCCCAACCCCACCGAAAATCCCCGTTTTCCCCCCAAACCCCCCGAAATCCCCGTTTTCCCCCCCGAACCCCCCGAAATCCCCGTTTTTCCCCCGAACTCCCCGTTTTCCCCCCCGAACCCCCCGAAATCCCCGTTTTCCCCCCGAAATCCCCATTTTCCCCCGAACCCCCCGTAATCTCCGTTTTTTCCCCCGAAATCCCCGTTTTTCCCCCCAAACCCCCCGAAATTCCCGATTTTTCCCCCAGAACTCCTCCTAAAACTCCCCGAAATTGCCGGGTTTTCCTCCCAAACCCCCTGAAATTCCCGCGTTTTCCCCCGAATTTCCCGGTTTTTTCCCCAAAATTCCCGATTTTCCCCCCAGAACTCCTCCCGAAACCCCCCGAAATCCCCGTTTTTCCCCCCGAAATCCCCGTTTTCCCCCCGTTTTTCCCCCCGAAATCCCCGTTTTCCCCCCGTTTTTCCCCCCGAACTCCCGTTTTTCCCCCCAAACCCCCCGAAATCCCCGTTTTTCCCCCCAAACTCCCCGTTTCTCGCGCAGAGATCCTGGAGGAGGTGATGAAGGAGGACGGGTTCCAGCCCGAGGCCGCTGCCGAGGCTCCCCGGGCCCTGCCCCGTTTGGTCCCGCGCGGTTCCGCCCCCGGCGCCGCCCGGGAGCCGCCGCTGGCCCGGAGCCTCCGCGGGCTCTCGCTGGGGCCCCGCGAGCGGCTGGAAAAGCTGGAAAAGCTGGAAAAGATGGAAAAGATGGAGAAGATGGAAAAGATGGAGAAGTTTGAGAAGCTGGAAAGGGCGGGGAGGCCGCGCTTGGTGATCACGGAGCAGCCGAAGCAGCGCGGGATGAGATTCCGGTACGAGTGCGAGGGGAGATCGGCCGGGAGCATCCTCGGGGAAAACAGCACCGAGAGCAACCGCACCCTGCCCAGCATCGAGGTGGGAAATGGGGGAAAATGGGGGGAAAATGGGGAAAAAATGGGGAAAAACTGGGGGAAAAAATGGGGGAAAAAACCCGGGAAAATCGGGGAAAAAAACTGGGAAAAATTGAGGTGAAAATGGGGGGAAAATGGGGAAAAAATCGGGGAAAACAGCACCGAGAGCAAGCGCACCCTGCCCAGCATCGAGGTGGGAAATGGGGGAAAATGGGGGGAAATGGGGAAAAAAAACTGGGGAAAAAATCGGGGAAAAAAAACTGGGGAAAACATCGGGGAAAAATGGGGAAAAAATCGGGGAAAACAGCACCGAGAGCAACCGCACCCTGCCCAGCATCGAGGTGGGAAATGGGGGAAATGGGGGAAAATGGGGAAAAAAAACTGGGGAAAATTGGGGAAAGAATCGGGAAAAAATGGGGAAAAAATCGGGAAAAAATGGGGAAAAAATCGGGGGAAATCGGGGAAAACAGCACCGAGAGCAACCGCACCCTGCCCAGCATCGAGGTGGGAAAATGGGGGAGAAAATGGGAAAAATTGGGGGAAAAAACCCGGGAAAATCGGGGAAAAAAACCTGGGGAAAATTGGGGAAAGAATCGGGAAAAAATGGGGAAAAAATTGGGGAAAACAGCACCGAGAGCAACCGGACCCTGCCCAGCATCGAGGTGGGAAATGGGGAAAAATGGAGGGAAATGGGGAAAAATAACCTGGGGAAAATTGGGGGGAAAATGGGTAAAAAATGGGGGAAGAATTGGGGAAAAAATCGGGAAAAAATCGGGAAAAATCGGGGAAAAAACCTGGGAAAAATTGGGGGAAAAATTGGGGGAAATCGGGGAAAACAGCACCGAGAACAACCGGACCCTGCCCAGCATCGAGGTGGGAAAGCGGGGGAAATGGGGAAAAAAATGGGAAAAAATTGGGAAAAATCGGAAAAAATCGGGAAAATATCAGGGGAAAATTGTGTAAAAATCGGAAAAAAATCGGGAAAACCCGTGAGAAACTGGGAAAAAATGGGGAAAAAACTGGGAAAAAGTCGGGGGCGGGTTGGGATGGATTTGGGGGATTTTGGGTTGAATTTTCCCCTGAACTTCATCCAGATTTCCCTGTGATTTTCCCCAATTTTCCCTGCGTTTTTCCCCAATTTTCCCCAACTTTCCCCCATTTTTCCCCCTGACTTTTCCCAACTTTCCCCATTTTTCCCATGATTTTCCCAACTTTCCCCCTGACTTTCCTGAACTTTTCCCCGATTTCTCCCCAATTTTCTCCCCTGACTTTCCCCACTTTTCCCCCAATTTCCCCCCAATTTCCCCCCGATTTTCCCCACTTTTCCTCCATTTTTTCCCCCATTTTCCCCCCAATTTTCCCCAATTTTCCCCAATTTTCCCCAATTTCCCCCAATTTCCCCCAATTTCCCCCCAATTTCCCCCCATTTTTCCCCCATTTTTTCCCATATTTTCCCCCATTTCCCCCCCAATTTCCCCCAATTTTCCCCCCGATTTTCCCCCATTTTCCCCCCTGACTTTCTCCACTTTTCCCCCAATTTCCCCCCATTTTCCCCCCAATTTCCCCCTGATTTTCCCCAATTTCCCCCCATTTTTCCCCCCAATTTCCCCCCCATTTCCCCCCAATATTTCCCCCCATTTCCCCCCCATTTTTCCCCAATTTCCCCCATTTTCCCCCCCAATTTCCCCCAATATTTCCCCTATATTTCCCCCAATTTTCCCCAATTTTCCCCCATATTTCCCCATATTTCCCCGCAGCTGCTGAACTGCCAGGGCATCCCGGAGGTGGCGGTCACGGCGTGCCTGGTGTGGAAGGATTGGCCCCACCGGGTGCACCCGCACGGCCTCGTGGGCAAGGACTGCGCCCAGGGGCTCTGCCGGGTGCTGCTCCGGCCCCACAGCAACCCCCGCCACAGGTCAGCCCCCAAATCCCAAAAAAAAACCGGGAATTTTGGGCATTTTCTGGGAATTTTCCCGTTTTTCTGGCGTTTTTCGGTCGTTTTCGGTCGTTTTTTGGGCGGTTTTTGGGCTCTGCCTGGTGCTCCTCAAGCCTCAAACCCATCCCAAGCACAACAAAAATCTGGGAATATTCCTTGGGTTGGATCCCATTGGAATTTTCCGGAATTATTCCAAATTTCCCAGCATTTTTGGGGCATTTTTGGGGCATTTTTGGGGCATTTTTGGGTGGTTTTTGGCTGCAGGGACTGCGCCCAGGGGCTCTGCCGGGTGCTCCTCAGGCCCCACAGCAACCCCCGCCACAGGTCAGCCCCCAAATCCCAAAACAACCGGGAATTTTGGGGATTTCCCGGGAATTTTCCCAGTTTTCTGGAAATTTTTGGGCATTTTTTGGGCATTTTCTGGGAATTTTCCCATTTTTCGGGCGTTTTTTGGGTGTTTTTCGGTCGTTTTTCGGTCGTTTTTTGGGCGGTTTTTGGGCTCTGCCTGGTGCTCCTCAAGCCCCAAACCCATCCCAAGCACAACAAAAATCTGGGAATATTCCTTGGGTTGGATCCCATTGGAATTTTCCGGAATTATTCCCAATTTTCCAGCATTTTTGGGGCATTTTTGGGGCATTTTTGGGTGGTTTTTGGCTGCAGGGACTGCGCCCAGGGGCTCTGCCGGGTGCTCCTCAGGCCCCACAGCAACCCCCGCCACAGGTCAGCCCCCAAATCCCAAAAAAACCCGGGAATTTTGGGCATTTTCTGGGAATTTTCCTGTTTTTCTGGAGATTTTTGGGCATTTTTGGGGCATTTTCTGGGAATTTTCCCATTTTTCTGGAGCTTTTCGGGCGTTTTTTGGGCATTTTTCAGGCATTTTTTGGGCTCTGCCTGGTGCTCCTCAAGCCCCAAACCTGGGACATCCCAATAAACTGAATTTCCATGGGACTGTCTGTTATTCCCCCCATTTTTTGAGGCATTTTTGGGCATTTTCCGTTGCTTTTTTGGCCTTTTTTTTGCCAATTTTTGGGGATTTTGGGGCGTTTCTGGGCAGGGAAATTTGGGAAGGGACCTGGAGAGTTTGGGAATTTGGGGATTTCTGGCAGTTTCAGCAACCTGGGCATTCAGTGTGTGAAGAAGAAGGAAATCGAGGCCGCCATCGAGAAGAAGCTGCAGCTCGGGATCGACCCCTTCAAAGGTCAGAATTTCCCCCTTTCCCTGGATTTTCCTGGGATTTTCCTGCATTTCCACATTTCCCCAAATTTTCCTGTCCTTTCCCTGTTTTTCCTGGGTTTTTTTTCCTTTTTTTTGGTGTTTTTCCCCAATTTTTCTCAATTTTTTTCCCAATTTTTCCTGTTTTTTCTCTTTTTTCCCTCGATTTTTTTCCCCATTTTCTCCTTGGATCTCCCAGGATTTCCACGTTTTCCCAAATTTTCCTGTCTTTCCCCTGTTTTTCCTGGGTTTTTTTCCCTTTTTTTGGTGTTTTTCCCCCGATTTTTCTCAATTTTTTCCCCAATTTTTCCTGTTTTTTCTCTTTTTTCCCTCGATTTTTTTCCTCCCCATTTTCTCCTTGGATCTCCCAGGATTTCCACGCTTTCCGAAATTTTCCTGTCTTTTCCCTGTTTTTCCCCCATTTTTCCTGGGTTTCTTTCCCTTTTTTCCTGTTTTTGCCCCGTTTTCCCCAATTTTTCCAGTTTTTTCCCATGTTTTTCCTTTTCCTCCCAGGTTTTTCATGCTTTCTCCAAGTTTCTCTGTTTTCTTTTTCCTTTTCCCCCCAATTTTACCAAATTTTTCCCCATTTTTCCCCATTTTTTCCAGCGGGCTCTAATCAGAACAACCTTTTCCTATTTTCTGACATTTTTCCCTGATTTTTCCCCCAATTTCCCCCATTTTCCCCCCATTTCTCCCCTACTTTTCCCCTTTTCCCCATTCCTCTGTTTCTCCCCCATTTTTCCCCATTTCTGCCCTGTTTTTCCCATTCCCCCCCCCTTTTTTCCCATTTTTCTCAGTTTCTCCCAATTTTCCCAATTTCTGCCCCATTTCCCCGTCTTTCCCCATTTCCCCCCATTTTTCCCCATTTCCCTCCCATTTTTCCCCATTTTCCCCCATTTTCTCCCATTTTCCCCATTTCCCCCATTTCTGCCCCATTTTTCCCCATTTTTGCCATTTCCTGCCCCATTTTTCCCCATTTTCCCCCCATTTCTGCCCCATTTCTGCCCCATTTTTCCCGGTTTCTGCCCCGTTTTTCCCCATTTCCCTCCCATTTTGCCCCATTTTTCCCCATTTTCCCCCCCGTTTCTGCCCCGTTTTTCCCCATTTTCCCCCCATTTCTGCCCCATTTTTCCCCCCATTTCTGTCCCATTTTTTCCCCGTTTTTCCCCATTTCCCCCCCTTTTTTCCCCCCTTTTTTCCCCATTTTTCCTGTTTCTGCCCCATTTCTGCCCCATTCCCCCCCGATTTCTGCCCCGTTTTTCCCCATTTTTCCCGTTTCTGCCCCGTTTTTCCCCATTTCTGCCCCATTTCCCCCCCGTTTTTCCCCATTTTTGCCGTTTCCTGCCCCGTTTTTCCCCATTTTTGCCGTTTCTGCCCCGTTTCCAGCGGGCTCCCTGCGGAACCATCAGGAGGTCGATCTCAACGTGGTCCGGATTTGCTTCCAGGCCTCGTTCCGGGACCGCGCCGGGATCCCCCGCAGCCTCAGCCCGGTGCTGTCCCAGCCCATCTTCGACAAGAGTGAGTCCCAAAATGCCCCAAATTCACCCCAAAAATGTCCTGAAAATATCCCGAAAATATCCCCAAAAATGTCCTGAAAATGTCCTGAAAATATCCCAAAAATGTCCTGAAAATGTCCTGAAAATATCCCCAAAAATGTCCTGAAAATGTCCTGAAAATATCCCCAAAAATGTCCTGAAAATGTCCTGAAAATATCCCCAAAAATGTCCCTGAAAATATCCCTGAAATGTCCCAAAAATATCCCCAAAAAATCCCAAAATCAGCCCCAAAAATCCCCCCAGAGTCTCAGCCTGGAGCTGTCCCAGCCCATCTTCGACAATAGTGAGTCCCAAAAACCCCCAAATTCACCCCAAAAATATCCCTGAAACCAACCCCAAAATCATCGCAAAAATGTCCCTGAAATGTCCTGAAAATATCCCGAAAATATCTCAGAATTATCCCCAAAAATATCCCCAAAAATCCCCCCGGAGCCTCAGCCCGGTGCTGTCCCAGCCCATCTTTGACAAGAGTGAGTCCCAAAATACCCCAAATTCACCCCAAAAATATCCCTGAAAATATCCCAGAGTCACCCCAAAAACGTCCTGAAAATATCCCGAAAATGTCCCCAAAAATTCCCCAAAAATGCCCCAAATTTCACCCCCTCTCCCCCCAATTCCCAATCTCTGGGGGGTTCCCGATGTTGTGGAACTTTCCAGAATCCACGAACACCTCGGAGCTGCGGATTTGCCGCATGAACAAAGAGAGCGGCCCCTGCACGGGCGGGGAGGAGCTGTACCTGCTCTGCGACAAGGTGCAGAAAGGTATGGGGGGCACAGCTGGGCACACCTGGGATACACCTGGGATACACCTGGGATACACCTGGGCACAGCTGGGATCACAGCTGGGCGGGGAGGAGCTGTACCTGCTGTGTGACAAGGTGCAGAAAGGTAAAGGGCACAGCTGGGCACAGCTGGGATACACCTGGGATACACCTGGGATACACCTGGGCACAGCTGGGATCACAGCTGGGATCACAGCTGGGCAGGGAGGAGCTGTACCTGCTCTGTGACAAGGTGCAGAAAGGTACGGGGGGCACAGCTGGGCACAGCTGGGATCACAGCTGGGGCACCTGGGATACACCTGGGTACAGCTGGGCACACCTGGGGGCACCTGGGGCATCAGGGATCACAGCTGGGATCACAGCTGGGCAGGGAGGAGCTGTACCTGCTGTGCGACAAGGTGCAGAAAGGTAAAGGGGGCACAGCTGGGCACATCTGGGGTACCTGGGATACACTTGGGTGGGGAGGAGCTGTACCTGCTCTCTTCCCAATCCCATACCCCGATCCCATACCCCGATCCCATACCCCAAATCCCGAATTCCCGAATTCCCGAATTCCCGTGGAATCCCCGCTGTTTTCCAGAGGACATCGCGGTGATTTTCCACAGGGAGCCCTGGGAGGCTCGGGCCGATCTCTCCCATACCCCAAATCCCAAATCCCGAATTTCTGATCCCAAATTCCCGAGTTCCCAAATTCCCGAGTTCCCAAATTCCCGAATTCCCCTGGAATTCCCGCTGTTTTCCAGAGGACATCGCGGTGATTTTCCGCAAGGAGCCCTGGGAGGCTCGGGCCGATCTCTCCCGTACCCCAACCCCCAAATCCCATACCCCAAATCCCAAATTCCTGATCCTAGATCCCAAATCCCACAATCCCAAACCCCAAATTCCTGAATCCCAAACCCCAAAATCCCGAGTTCCCGTGGAATCCCCGCTGTTTTCCAGAGGACATCGCTGTGATTTTCCGCTGGGAGCCCTGGGAGGCTCAGGCCGATCTCTCCCACATCCCAATCCCGATTCCATATCCTGATCCCACATTCTCATACCCCATTCCTGATCCCAAATCCCACAATCCCAAATCCCCAAATCCCAAATTTCTGAATCCCAAACCCCAAATTCCCGAATTCCCCTGGAATCCCCGCTGTTTTCCAGAAGACATGGCGGTGATTTTCCGCAGGGTGCCCTGGGAGGCTCGGGCCGATCTCTCCCATACCCCAAACCCCAAATCCCAAACCCCAAATCCCAAATTCCTGATCCCAGATCCCAAATCCCACATTCCCAAACCTCAAATTCCCGAGTTCCCCTGGAATTCCCGCTGTTTTCCAGAGGACATCGCGGTGATTTTCCGCAAGGAGCCCTGGGAGGCTCGGGCCGATCCCTTCCCACATCCCAATCCCGATCCCATTCCTGATCCCAAATCCCACAATCCCAAATTCCCAAATCCCACATTCCCAAACCCCAAATTCCCGAGTTCCCCTGGAATTCCCGCTGTTTTCCAGAGGACATCGCGGTGATTTTCCGCAAGGAGCCCTGGGAGGCTCGGGCCGATTTCTCGCAGGCCGACGTTCACCGGCAGGTGGCGATCGTGCTGCGCACGCCGCCCTACGCGCACCTGGAGCTGCGGGAGCCCGTGCAGGTGGAGGTGTTCCTGCAGCGCCTCACCGACAGCGTCCGCAGTGAGGGGTTCCGGTTCACCTACCTGCCCCGGGACACCGGTACCGACCGGGGATAACGGGGATGGGGGACAGGGACAGGTACAGGTACAGGGACAGGTACAGGGACAGGGACAGGTTCAGGTGTTCCTGCAGCGCCTCACCGACAGCGTCAGGAGCGAGGGGTTCCGGTTCACCTACCTGCCCCGGGACACCGGTACCCACCGGGGATAACGGGGATAACGGGGATAACGGGGTACAGGTACAGGGACAGGTTCAGGTGTTCCTGCAGCGCCTCACCGACAGCGTCAGGAGTGAGGGCTTCCGGTTCACCTACCTGCCCCGGGACACCGGTACCGACCGGGAACACCTGGGGATAACGGGGATGGGGTACGGGTACAGGGACAGGGACAGGGACAGGTTCAGGTACAGGTACAGGGACAGGTACAGGTTCAGGTACAGGTTCAGGTGTTCCTGCAGCGCCTCACCGACAGCGTCCGCAGTGAGGGGTTCCGGTTCACCTACCTGCCCCGGGACACCGGTACCGACCGGGGATAACGGGGATAACGGGGATGGGGTACAGGTACAGCAGGTACAGGTACAGGTGTTCCTGCAGCGCCTCACCGACAGCGTCCGGAGTGAGGGATTCCGGTTCACCTACCTGCCCCGGGACACCGGTACCGACCGGGAACACCTGGGGATAACGGGGATAACGGGGATAACGGGGATGGGGTACGGGTACAGGTACAGGTACAGGTACAGGTTCAGGTGTTCCTGCAGCGCCTCACCGACAGCGTCAGGAGTGAGGGATTCCGGTTCACCTGCCTGCCCCGGGACACCGGTACCGACCGGGGATAACGGGGATGGGGCACGGGGACAGGTACAGGGACAGGGACAGGTTCAGGTACAGGTACAGGGACAGGTACAGGGACAGGGACAGGGACAGGGACAGGGACAGGTACAACAGGTACAGGTACGGGTACAGGTACAGGTGCAGGTACAGGGACAGGTCCCAGTATTTCCCTGTGTAATTTCCAATATTTCAGGGTGTAATTCCCGGTATTTCCAGGTGTAATTCCCGGTATTTCCCAGTATTTCCGGGTGCAATTCCCGCTGCAGTTCCCGGTGCAGTTCCCGGTGTAACTCCCGGTATTTCCCAGTGTAATTCCCAGTATTTCCGGGTGTATTTCCGGGTGTATTTCCGGGTGTATTTCCCGGTGTAACTCCCAGTATTTCTGGGGGTAATTCCCGGTATTTCCAGGTGTAATTCCCGGTATTTCCGGGTGTATTTCCAGGGGCAATTCCCGGTGTAACTCCCGGTATTTCCCGGTGCAACTCCCGGTATTTCCAAGTGTATTTCCGGGTGTATTTCCGGGGGTAATTCCCGGTGTATTTCCGGGTGTATTTCCGGGGGTAATTCCCGGTATTTCCGGGTGTATTTCCGGGGGCAATTCCCGGTGTAACTCCCGGTATTTCCCGGTGTAACTCCCGGTATTTCCAAGTGTATTTCCGGGTGTATTTCCGGGGGTAATTCCCGGTGTATTTCCGGGTGTATTTCCGGGGGTAATTCCCGGTATTTCCGGGTGTATTTCCGGGTGTATTTCCCGGTGTAACTCCCGGTATTTCCCGGTGTAATTCCCGGTATTTCCGGGTGTATTTCCCGGTGTATTTCCCGGTGTAACTCCCGCTGTTGCCCCCGCAGACGCGTACCGGGTGCAGGTGAAGCGCAAGCGGGGAATGCCCGACCTGCTGGAGGAGCTCTCGGGGACAGGTGGGACTGGGATAAACTGGGATAAACTGGGAGGGACTGGGAGGGACTGGGAATGGACTGGGATAAACTGGGAGGGACTGGGAGGGACTGGGATTGGTCTGGGAGGGACTGGGAGGGACTGGGAGGGGATTGGGAGGGGCTGGGAGGGGATTGGGAGGGACTGGGAGGGAACTGGGATAAACTGGGAGGGGATTGGGAGGGACTGGGATAAACTGGGATAAACTGGGAGGGGACTGGGAGGGAACTGGGATGGACTGGGAATGGATTGGGATAAACTGGGATGGACTGGGGGGGACTGGGAGGGACTGGGAGGGGATTGGGAAAGGATTGGGAGGGACTGGGATGGACTGGGAATGGACTGGGATAAACTGGGAGGGACTGGGAGGAACTGGGAAGGGACTGGGAACCACTGGTGGGGACTGGGAGGGAACTGGGATAAACTGGGAAGGACTGGGAGGGACTGGGAAAGAACTGGGATTGGACTGGGAGGGACTGGGAAGGGATTTGGGGGAAATTTGGGATGAATTTCAGAGGATTTGGAGAGAATTTGGTGGAATTTGGGGAAGTTTGGGGAGAATTTGGGGGGAAATTTTGGGGGATTTGGGATGAATTTGGTGGAGTTTGGGGAAATTTTGGGGGATTTGGAAGAATTCGGGGAGAATTTGGGATGGATTTTGGGAAACCGGGAGGAACGTGGGGGAATTTGGGGAGAATTTGGGATAAATTTGGGGAGAATTTGGGAGGAATTTGTGATGAATTTGGGGGGATTTAGGGGAATTCTGGGGGGATTTGGGGAACTGACCCCCCCTGTTCCCCCCAGACCCGTTTGGGATCGAGGCCAAGAGGAGGAAGAAGCCCCCGGGGTACCTGGAGCACTTCATCCCCCTGGGCCCCACAGGTGCCACCCCTGGCCCCCCAAAATCCCAAATCTCCACCCCCAAAATCCCGGATTTTCACCCAAAATCCCCATTTCTGCCCCCAAAATCCCCATTTTTCTCTGTAAAATCCCCATTTCCCCAGTAAAATCCCCATTTTCCCAATAAAATCCCCATTATTTCCCCATTAATTCCCCATTATTTTCCCATTAATTCCCCATTATTTCCCCTATAAAATCCCCGTTTTTTCCCAATTAATTCCCCATTATTTCCCCAATAAAATCCCCATTATTTCCCCAATCCAATCCCCATTATTTCCCCAATAAGTTCCCCATTATTTCCCCAATAAAATCCCCATTATTCCCCCATTAATTCCCCATTAATTCCCCATTATTTCCCCAATAAAATCCCCATTTTCCCCCATTAATTCCCCATTATTTCCCCCATTAATTCCCCATTATTTCCCCAATAAATCCCCCATTAATTCCCCATTATTTCCCCTATAAATTCCCCATTTTTCCCCCATTAATTCCTCATTATTTCCCCAATGAAATCCCCATTATTTCCCCAATAAATTCCCCATTATTCCCCCATTATTTCCCCAATAAATTCCCCATTATTCCCCCATTAATTCCCCATTATTTCCCCTATAAATTCCCCATAATTCCCCCATTAATTCCCCATTATTCCCCCATTAATTCCCCATTATTTCCCCAATAAAATCCCCATTATTCCCCCATTAATTCCCCATTATTTCCCCAATAAATTCCCCATTATTTCCCCAATAAAATCCCCATTATTTCCCCAATAAATTCCCCATTATTTCCCCATTAATTCCCCATTATTTCCCCCATTAATTCCCCATTATTCCCCCTCCGCAGACGCCGCCTTTCCCCCGGATCCGGAGCCTCTGGAGCCGCTCCCGGCCCTGCTGGGTCCCTTCGCGCCGCCGGCGCTGGCGCCGTTCGTGGAATTCCCGGAATTCCCGGAATTCCCGATGTTCCCGGCGCCCCCGGAGCTGCTGGCAGAGCCGCCCCCCCCCCGCCGGGGACCCCCCCCCCATTTCCAGCCTCTTGGGGACCCACCTGTTCCCGGGGGAGGGCTGAGCGGGCCCCCAAAATTCCCCAAAAATCCCCGGGAAAATCATCCCAGAAATTCCCCAAAATCCCCTCGAAATTCTCCCAAAACCCCCTCGAAATACTCCCCAAAATTCCCAAAAATCCCCATCGAAATACTCCCAAAATTTCCCCAAAATCTCCTCGAAATTCTCTCAAAATTCTCCCAAAAATCCCCTCGAAATTCTCCCAAAAATTCCCCAAAATCCCCTCAAAAGTCTCCCAAAAATCTCCGTGGAAATTCTCCCAAAAATTCCCCAAAACCCCCTCGAAATTCTCCCAAAAATTCCCCAAAAATCCCCTCGAAATTCTCCCAAAAATTCCCCAAATATCCCCTCGAAATACTCCCAGAAATTCCCAAAAACCCCCTCAAAATACTCCCAGAAATTCCCAAAAATCCCCGTGGAAATCATCCCAAAAATTCCTCAAAATCCCCTCGAAATTCTCCCCAAAATCCCCTCGAAATTCTCCCCAAATCCCCTCAAAATCTCTTCAAAAAATTCCCCAAATCCCCTTCAAAATTCCCAAAAATTCCACCTCAAAATCCCTTCAAAATTCTCCTCAGAATTCCCAAAAACCTCCCTCAAAATCCCCTCGAAATTCCCAAAAATACCCAAAATTTCCCTCAAAATCCCCGGAATTCCCAAAATTTCCCCGGAGGATTCCAGGGATTTTCTCCCCATCCCAGAAACTGGGGCCAGGCCTGGCTGGACCCCCTCAGGATTTTGGGAAATTCCCAATTTTTTTCCCCTTTTTTGTTTTGGTTTTTTCACTATATTTATAGGGGGAACCCCAGCCTGGATTTTGGGGAAAATTTTGGGGAAAATTCCTGGGATTTTGGGGAAAATTCCCAGATTTTTGGGCAGAATTCCTGGGATTTTGTCTGGGATTTTGGGGAAAATTCACGGACTTTTGGGCAGAATTCCTGGGATTTTGGGTGGATATTTGGGCAAAATTCCGGCATTTTGGGGAAAATCCTGGGATTTTGGGCAGAATTCCAGGATTTTGGGTGGGATTTTGGAAATTTTGGGCAAAATTCTGGGATCTGGGGGGAAATTTCTGGGATTTTGGGGGAAATTCTGGGATTTTGTGTGGAATTTTTGGGGAATTTTGGGCAGAATTCCAGGATTTTGTGTGAAATAAAGGCGTGGATGGACACACAGGAGCTGGTTTTGGGAACTGGGAGGGAACTGGGACAAACTGGGAGGGACTGGGCCGAGTCTGGCCCAGTATCGAACTGGGAATGGGAGCAGGATCTGGGCCCAGTATCAGCCTTGGAATGGCACCAGTTTGGACCAGTATCGAACTGGGAATGGAACCCGGAAGAGGAAGCGCTCAGGCCCCGCCCACACATCAAACCACGCCCCCTCATCAGGCACCGCCTCAAGCCCCGCCCCAGCCTCGTTCTGACACAAGCCACGCCTCAATTAATTTCTTAATTAGCCCCACCTCAGCCTCGTTCTGACACAAGCCACGCCCCAATGTATTTCTTAATTAGGCCCCGCCTCAGCCTCGTTCTGACATCAAGCCGCGCCCACAACTCGATCCTCTTAGGCCCCATCCAGCCTCGTTCTGACACCAAGCCACGCCCCAATCTGTTTCCTCATTAAGCCCCGCCCCAGCCTCGTTCTGACACAAGCCACGCCCTAATGTATTCCTTATTAGGCCCGCCTCAGCCTCGTTCTGACACAAGCCACGCCCTAATGTATTCCTTATTAGGCCCCGCCTCAGCCTCGTTCTGACACAAGCCACGCCCACAACATCCATCCCATTAGGCCCCGCCCTTTTCCCGGTCACTTCCGCTTCCGGCCGTCACTTCCGCTTCTGGGTGCGCCGAGCGCGGTGAGCGGCGATGGCGGCGGGGCCGCTCCCCCAATTAACGCTTCACTACCGCCCTAATTACCCCCCCCCTCGGGACTGCCCCTCATTAGCGCGCTAATTACCGCCCTAATGACCCCCCTGCCCCTCAGGGCTGCCCCCGGGGCCTCCCCTGCCCCCCGCATTCCCCTTTTCCCCTTCCCGCCCTTATTCCCACTTGCTTTTTTCTATCCCTGTTTTTCCCCCTTTAATCAATCCCCAATTCCCCCTTAATTAATCCCCAATTCCCCGTTAATCGATCTCCAATTCCCTTTAATCAATCCCCAATTCCCCCTTTAATCAATCCCCAATTCCTCCCTTCATTAACCCCAATTCCCCCTTAACTCCCATTTCCCCTCTTAATCAATCCCCAATTCCCTTTAATTAATCCCCATTTTTCCCTCCCTTAATTAACCCGAATTCTGCTTTAATTAACTCTCAATTTCTCCTTAACTAATCCCCATTTCCCCTTTAACAATCCCCAAATTTCTCCTTTAATTAACCCCAATTTCCCCCCCTTAATCCCCATTCTTTGTCCCAAATTTTCCCTTTTCCCCCTCAATTTCCCCTTTAATTAACTCTCAATCCCTCCTCAACTAATCCCCATTTCCCCTTTAATAATCCCCAAATTTCTCCTTTAATTAACCCCAATTTCCCCCCCTTTAATCCCCATGCTTTGTCCCAAATTTTCCATTTCCCCCCCAATTTCCCCTTTAATTAATCCCCAATCCCCCTTTAATTAACTCTCAATTCCTCCTCAACTAATCCCCATTTCCCCTTTAACAATCCCCAAATTTCTCCTTTAATTAACCCCAATTTCCCCCCCCTTTAATCCCCATGCTTTGTCCCAAATTTTCCCTTTTCCCCCTCAATTTCCCTTTTAATTAATCCCTGATTTCCCCCTTAATTAACTCTCAATTCCTCCTTAACTAATCCCCATTTCCCCTTTAATAATCCCCAAATTTCTCCTTTAATTAACCCCAATTTCCCCCCCTTTAATCCCCATTCTTTGTCCCAAATTTCCCCTTTTCACCCCCAATTTCCCCTTTAATTAATCCCCAATTTCCCCTTTAATTAATCCCCGATTTCCCCCTTAATTAACCCCAACCCCTTTCATTACCCCCAATCCCCCTCCAGCCCTTCCCCATCCCTAAATCTTCATTTTTCTCCCCCAGGCCCCTCCTCCTTTTCCTCCTCCTCCTCCTCCCCTCTCCATCCCCCTTTCCCCACAGCCCCAGGCCGCTCCCAGAGGGTCCCAGAAGGTTCCAGAAGGTTCCAGGAGGCCCAGAAGGTTCCGGAAGGTTCCGGAAGGCCGCAGGATGTGGCACGAGGCGCGGAAGCACGAGCGCAAGCTGCGGGGGATGATGGTGGATTACAAGAAACGCGCCGAGAGGCGCCGCGAGTACTACGAGAAAATCGTGAGTGCAGGACCAGGCTGGGCCAGTTTGGGGGGTCCTCAACCGGTTTGGGGGGTCCTCAACCAGTTTGGGGGGTCCTTGTCCCAGTTTGAGGGGGCCTTGTCCCAGTTTGAGGGGGCCTTGTCCCAGTTTGGGGGGTCCTTGTCCCAGTTTGGGGGGTCCTTGTCCCAGTTTGGGCCAGTTCGCACCAGTTTGGGCCAGTTCACACCAGTTTGGGAGTTCCTGGTCCCAATTTGGGGGGTTCTCGTCCCACTTTGGAGGGACCCAGAATCAGTTTGGGCCAGTTTGGGGGGTCCTTGTCCCAGTTTGGGCCAGTTTGCAGGAGTTTGGGGGGGTCCTTGTCCCAGTTTGGGGGGGCCTGAGCCAGTTTGGGCCAGTTCGCACCAGTTCGGGAGTTCCTTGTCCCAATTTGGGGGGTTCTTGTCCCAGTTTGGGAGTTTCTTGTCCCAGTTTGGAGGGACCCAGAATCAGTTTGGGCCAATTTGGGGGGTCCTTGTCCCAGTTTGGGGGCACCCAGAACCAGTTTGGGCGGTCCTGAGCCAGTTTGGGCCAGTTCACACCAGTTTGAGAGTTCCTTGTCCCAGTTTGGAGGGACCCAGAACCAGTTTGGGCCAGTTTGGGGGGTCCTTGTCCCAGTTTGGGGGGCTCTTGTCCCAGTTTGGGGGATCCTGGTCCCAGTTTGGGCCAGTTTGCACCAGTTTGAGGGGTTCTCAACCAGTCTGGGGACTCCTTTCCCAGTTTGGAGGCCAATATTCCCATTTTTCCTGGGAATTCTGTCCCAGAACTCCCCTTTCCCCTGCATTCCAGCCCCTTCCCACATCCCCCTTTTCCTGGGAATTCTCCCCACCTTTCCCCCATCCCTAATCCCAGAATTTTCCTCTTTTTCCTGGGAATTCTCCCCTTAATTCCAGGATTTTCCTGGGAATTTTCCCCCTCATTCCCACCTTTCCCCTTGTCCCTAATTCCTGGATTTTCCTGGGAATTCTCCCCACCTTTCCCCCAATCCCTAATCCCAGAATTTTCCTCTTTTTCCTGGGAATTCTCCCCTCCATTCCCACCTTTCTCCCATCCCTAATCCCAGAATTTTCCCATTTTTCTTGGGAATTCTCCCCCTCATTCCCACCTTTCCCCCATCCCTAATCCCAGAATTTTCCCATTTTTCCTTGGAATTCTCCCCCTCATTCCCACCTTTCCCCCCATCCCTAATCCCAGAATTTTCCCGTTTTTCCTGGGAATCCTCCCCTTCATTCCAGGATTTCCCTGGGAATTCTCCCCACCTTTCCCCCCAATCCCTAATTCCCCATTTTTTCCCGTTTTTCCCAGAAAAAGGACCCGGCTCAGTTCCTGCAGGTGCACGGCCGGGCCTGCAAGGTGCACCTGGACTCTGCCGTGGCCCTTGCGGCCGAGAGCCCTGTAAACATGTGAGTGTTGGGAATTCCCACCTGGAATTCTATGGGATTATCCCTGGAATATTCCTGGGATCACCCCCCAGGGATGGAGAAATCCAGGATTTCCCAGGGGTTGGAATTTGGGCGATTTTGGGCAAATCTGGGAAGAACTGGAGCTGCCATTCCCGTTTTTTAGTGATGGGAAAGGGGGAGTTTTTCTCATTCCAGGGATAAATTCCATGGGATTATCCCTGGAATATTCCTGGGATCACCCCCCAGGGACGGAGAAATCCAGGATTTCCCAGGGGTTGGAATTTGGGCGATTTCGGGGGAAATCCGGGAGGATTTGGAGTCGCCGTTCCTGTTTTTGCTGAAGGAATTTTGCTCATTCCAGGGATAAATTCCATGGGATTATCCCTGGAATATTCCTGGGATCACCTCCCAGCAATGCAGAAATCCAGGATTTCCCAGGGGATGGAATTTGGGTGGTTTTGGGCAAATCTGGGGAGAATTCAGATTTTTATTGGAATTATCATTCCCATTTTTTTTGCTGATGGAAAGGAGGAATTCTGCTCATTCCAGAGAGAAAATCCCCACCCTGAACCCTCTCCCCCCAGGGCTGGATAAATCCCAATTTTCCTTTAAAATGAAATTTAATTTGGTTTTACTTCATCAACCCAAAGAAAATTCAGCTTTTTGAGGGAACCCACTTTTCCCATTTTTTTTGTGCTGAAGGAAAGGGGGGAATTCTGACCATTCTGGGTGGAATTCCAGGATTTTTCCCATTCCCAAAGTTTGTTTTTTCCTGCAGGATGCCCTGGCAGGGGGACACCAACAACATGATCGACAGGTTCGACGTCCGTGCTCACCTGGATTTCATCCCCATGTACACCCCGGCCCTGCTCAGCCCCACGTAAGAGTCCCAAAAAATCCCCAAGGAATTCCCAAAAAAATTCCTGCAAGATTCCCCAAAAAATTCCCGTAAAATTCTCAAAAAAATTCCCCCAAAAATTCCGTTTGAAGCCATAAAATGCCTCCTTTTTTAGCACAAAATCCCTTTTTCGATCCTCAAAATCCTACTTTGAACCCATAAAATCCACATTGGATCCCCAAAATCTCCCTTTGAACCCCAAAATTCCCTGTTTTGATCCCAAAATCCCCTCAGAATTCCCATTTTTCCAGCTCACCTGAGCAGGAATTGGAGGAGCACAAACACAACTGTGAGGGGGATGCCCCCATAATCCACCTTTTTTCCCCCAAATCCAGCTTTTTTTAGCACCAAGTTTTTCTTTGACCCCTTAAATCCACTTTGAACCCCCAAAATTCCCATTTGGATCCCAAAATCCCCTCAGAATTCCCGTTTTTCCAGCTCATCTGAGCAGGAGTCAGACAAGCAAAAACGCAACTATGAGGGGGGAGGCCCCAAAATCCCCCTTGTTGCTCCCCAAATTCTACCTTGTTTTTTCCCCCAAAATCTGTTTGTTTTCCTCTCCAAATCCACTGTGGGACCCCAAAATCCACCTTGAACCTCCAAAATTCCCATTTTGATCCCAAAATCCCCTCAGAATTCCCGTTTTTCCAGCTCACCGGAGCAGGAGTCGGACGAGCGCAAATGCAACTACGAGCGGTACCGGGGCCTGGTGCAGAACGACTTTGCTGGCAGTGAGTCCCTTTTTTCCTGGTTTTTTGGGAATTCTGACCCCTCTGGATCCCCTGGGAATGGTTCCCGAGGTATTTAAGGAATGATTTGATCCCAAATTCCCGATCCCAGTCTCGGAGGAGCAGTGCCTGTACCAGATCTACATCGACGAGCTCTACGGGGGCCTCCAGAAACCCAACGAGGATGAGAAGAAAAAGTGAGGGAAAAAAGTCGGAATTCCTGGGAATTCCAGATGGGAAATCACCGGGAATGCACCCCCACACCCTCGGGAATGATCCTAATTCTGGGATAATGCCCCCAGTCCCAGTTTTCCCCTCACTCCTTTGCCTGAATCTCCCCCGAAACCACCCTGGGAAGGACTCCTGGTTTAGCTTGGGGGATTCTGGTTTGGAATTTCCATTTTTTCCTTTGGGATTCTGCCTCAGAGCTCCCATTTTTCCTTGGAATTCCAACTTGGAAATCCCATTTTCCCTCACAATTCCTGTTTTCCCTCACAATTCCACCTCAGGCCTCCCATTTTGCCTCACAATTCCCATTTTCCCCTCAGAATTCCCACTCAGGCTTCCCATTTTCTCTCAGAATTCCCTCTCACAATTCCCCCTCAGAATTCCTGTTTTCCCTCACAATTTCCCCTCACAATTCCCATTTCCCCTCGCAATTCCCATTTTCCCTCACAATTCCCCTTTCCCCTCACAATTCCCATTTTCCCTCACAATTCCCCCTCACAATTCCCCTTTCCCCTCACAATTCCTATTTTCCCTCACAATTCCCCCTCACAATTCCCCTTTCCCCTCACAATTCCCCCTCACAATTCCCATTTTTCCCCTCACAATTCCCATTTTCCCTCACTATTTTCCCTCACAATTGCCATTTCCCCTCAATTCCCATTTCCCTCACAATCCTCCCTCACAATTCCCATTTCCCCTCACAACTCCCATTCCCCTCACAATTCCCATTTCCCCTCACAATTCCCCCTCACAATTCCCATTTCCCCTCACAATTCCCATTCCCCCTCGCAATTCCATTTCCCCTCACAATTCCCCCTCACAATTCCCCTTTCCCCTCACAATCCCCATTTTCCCTCACAATTCTCATTTTCCCTTACAATTTCCCCTCACAATTCCCATTTTCCCTCACAATTCCCATTTCCCCTCACAATTGCCATTTCCCCTCACAATTCCCCCTCACAATTCCCCCTCACAATCCCCATTTCCCCTCACAATTCCCATTCCCCCTTACAATTCCCATTTCCCCTCACAATTCTCCCTCACAACTCCCATTTCCCCTCACAATTCCCCCTCATAATCCCCATTTCCTCTCACAATTCCCATTTCCCCTCACAATTCCCATCTCCCCTCACAATCCCCATTTCCCCTCACAATTCCCCTTTTCCCTCACTATTTCCCCTCACAATTCCCCATTTCCCCTCACAATTCCCCCTCACAATTCCCATTTCCCCTCACAATTTCCCCTCACAATTCCCCCTCACAATTCCCATTCCGCCTCACAATTCCCCCTCACAATTCCCATTTTCCCTCACTGTTTCCCCTCAGATTTCCCATTTCCCCTCACAATCCCCATTTTCCCTCACAATAATTTCTCCTCACAATTCCCCTTTTCCCTCACAATTCCCCTTTTCCCTCACAATCCCCATTTTCCCCTCACAATTCCCCTTTTCCCTGGGCGGGGCTCCCCGGCCCGGTCCCCTCAGCCCCTCGGCCTTCCCGGGGGATCTCCCTCCCTCCCTCCCTCCCTCCCTGAGGGGAGAAGCCGCGGCCTGGAGGGATTCGTGTCCCAACCCTCCCCAGGCTGGCGGAGAAAAAAGCTTCCATAGGCTACACCTACGAGGACAGCACGGTGGAGGAGCTGGAGAATTCCCTGGAAAAACGAGCCGGGGACGAGGAGGACTCCGAGGAAGACTCCAACACCGACGAGGACGAAGTGATCCCGGACATCGGTAACGGATCCGAGGCCTCCGGCCGGGATTCAGGGCTCCTTCCGGGCGGAATTCCAGGATTTTCCCGGCGTTTTTCCAGACGTGGAGGTGGACGTGGACGAGCTGAACCAGGAGCAAGTGGCCGACCTGAACAAGCAGGCCACCACCTACGGCATGGCCGAGGGCGATTTCGTCAGGTACGGCCCGGAAAAAACTCGGGAAAACTTGGGATCCTGCCCCAAAATCACCCTGGGGAGGGTTGTTTCTGCTGTTCCTTGGGATTTTGGCTTGGCAATCCCATTTTCTTTGGGATTCTCTCCTGGAAATCCCATTTTTCCTTTGGGATTTTGGCTCAGGAATCCCATTTTTCTTTGGGGTTCTCTCCTGGAAATCCAATTTTTCCTTAGAATTTTGGCTCAGGACTCTCATTTTTCCATAGGATTTTGTCTTGGGAATCTCATTTTTCCTTGGGATTTTGGCTTGGGATTCCCATTTTTCCTTGGGATTTTGGCTTGGCAATCCCATTTTTCTTTGGGATTTTGGCTTGGGATTCCCATTTTCCTTTGGGATTTTCTCCTAGAAACCCTATTTTCTGAGAAGATTTTCTCTTGGAAATCCCATTTTCCCTTACAATTTTCTCCTGGAAATCCCATTTTCCCTTGGGATTCTCTTCTGAAAATCCCATTTTTCCTTGAAATTCTGCCTCACATCTCCCTGGTTTTCCTGAGGATTCCCCCTTTTTTTTTCCAGACTTTTCCCTGATACTCTGCCTTGAAAATAACACTTTTTCCTGAGCTTCCGCCTCAAAAATCCCATTTTCCCCTGAAATTCCAGCTCAGGGCTCCCCCTTTTCCTCAGAATTCGGGATCTCCCCACAACCCCACCCTGATCCCATTTATTTTTCCCCCCCTGGAAAAAGGATGCTGAGGAAGGACAAGGAGGAGGCTGAAGCCATCAAAAACGCCAAGGCCCTGGAGGAGGAGAAGGCCATGTACTCGGTGAGGGGGGAAAAACCCGGAAAAAACCCGGGAATTTCCCTTGGAAAATCCCCCCAAATCCCTTCCTGACCTCCAATCCCTTCCCAGGGCCGCCGCTCGCGCCGGCAGCGCCGGGAATTCCGGGAGAAGCGGCTGAAGGGCCGGAAAATCAGCCCCCCCAGGTGGGAGTCCCGACCCTTCCACCCACAGCCCCCGCTTTCCAACCGCCCCATTTCCCAATTTATTATTCCCAAATCCCAACTTTTTCCATTTCCATATCCCGTTCCCCCCCCCAATCCCAGTTCTCGCCCCAAATCCCAACTGTTCCTCTCCAAAATCCCATTTTTTCCCCCCCAAAGCCCAAATTTTCATTCCCAAACCCCCCCCCAATTCCACCAAATCCCCCCCGTATTCCCCCAATCCCCCCAAACCTCACCTTTTCATCCCCAAAATCCCATTTTCCCCCTCAAATCCCATCTTTTCATCCCCTAATCCCCCTCAAATCCCACTTTTGTCATCTCCAAAATCCCATTTTTCTCCCCAAACCCCAACTTTTCCATCCCCAAAATTCCCCCATTTCCCCCCCCCGTTTTCCCCCCACATTTTATTTTATATTTTATTTTATATATATTTTTAATTTTCTATTTTATTTTCTATTTTATTTTATTTTATTTTATTTATTATTTTATTTATTTTATTTTTATTTATTTTAATTTTTATTTTTATTTTATTATATTTTATTTTCTCTCTCCCCCCAGCTACGCCCGCCGGGACAGCCCCACCTACGACCCGTACAAACGGTACCGCCCCCGGGAACGGCCCCGGTGCTTCCCCCCGTTCCCCCCGGGGCCGCTCCAATCCCATTCCCGGTGCCCCCGTTCCCTCCCGGGGGCCGCTCCAATCCCCATTCCCGGTGCCCCCGTTCCCTCCCGGGGCCGCTCCAATCCCCATTCCCGGTGCTCCCGGGGCCGCTCCCGTCCCCCATTCCCGGTGCTCCCGGGGCCGCTCCAATCCCCATTCCCGGTGCCCCCCGTTCCCTCCGGGTCTGCTCCAATCCCCGGTGCTCCCGGGGCCGCTCCCATCCCCAACCCCCGGTGCCTCCCCTGCAGCTCCCGGGGCCGCTCCAATCCCCATTCCCGGTGCCTCCCGTTCCCTCCGGGGCTGCTCCAATCCCCATTCCCGGTGCTCCCGGGGCCACTCCAATCCCCATTCCCGGTGCTCCCGGGGCTGCTCCAATCCCCAACCTCCGTTCCCTCCGGGTCTGCTCCAATCCCCAACCCCCGGTGCCTCCCGGGGCCACTCCAATCCCCATTCCCGGTGCCTCCCGTTCCCTCCGGGGGCTCCTCCAATCCCCAACCCCCGGTGCCCTCCCGGGTCTGCTCCAATCCCCAATCCCCGGTGCTCCCGTTCCCTCCGGGGCCGCTCCGGTTCCCAACCCCCGGTGCTCCCGTTCCCTCCCGGGTCTGCTCCAATCCCCATTCCCGCTGCTCCCGGGGCCGCTCCCATCCCCATTCCCGGTGCCCCCGTTCCCTCCCGGGGCCGCTCCAATCCCCATTCCCGGTGCTCCCGGGGCCGCTCCAATCCCCATTCCCGGTGCCCCCGTTCCCTCCGGGTCTGCTCCAATCCCCATTCCCGGTGCTCCCGGGGCGCTCCCGTCCCCATTCCCGGTGCTCCCGGGGCCGCTCCAATCCCCATTCCCGGTGCCCCCGTTCCCTCCGGGTCTGCTCCAATCCCCATTCCCGGTGCTCCCGGGGCCGCTCCCATCCCCAACCCCCGGTGCCTCCCCCGTTCCCCCCGGGTCTGCTCCAATCCCCATTCCCCGGTGCTCCCGGGGCCGCTCCGTTTCCCAACCCCCGGTGCTCCCCCCGCAGTTCCCCCTCGGAATCGAGCTCCGAGTCCCGTTCCCGGTCGCGGACGCCGTCTCCGGGCCATGAGGAGAAGATCACCTTCATCACCAGCTTCGGCGGCAGCGACGAGGAGCCCCCGGCCCCGGGAACCACAACGGGAGCACCGGGAGCACCGGGAGCACCGGGAGCGCAGCGCCCCCCGGCGCCCGGAGCCTCGGCCCCCGCACACAGAGCGGCCTCACGGTCAGGGACCAGCCCCTTTTTCCCCTTTTTTTCCCCCTTTTTCCCCCCTGTTTTTCCCCCTTTTTCCCTGATTTTCCCCGATTTTCCCCCTTTTATTTTTTTGCCCTGGTTTTCTCTTTTTTTCCCTTTTTTCCCTCCCTTTTCCCCTCTTTTCCCCTTTTTTCCCCTCCTTTTCCCTCCCTTTTCCCCTCCCTTTCCCCTCCCTTTCCCCTCCCTTTTCCCTCCCTTTTCCCCTCTTTTCCCCTTTTTTTCCCCTCCCTTTCCCCTCCCTTTTCCCTCCCTTTTCCCCTCTCTTCTACTCCTTTTCCCCTCCTTTCCCCCCATTTTTCCCACCCCCCAATTTCTCACTTTTCTCCCTTCTGCAGGCGCCGCTCTTCCTCCACCTCCTCGTCCTCCTCCTCCTCCTCGCGCTCCTCCTCCTCCTCCTCGTTCAGCTCCGGCTCCCGCAGCCCCTCCCGGAGCTCCCGCCCGCCCTTCCGGGGCCGCTCCCGGGGCCTCTTCCGGGGCCGCTCCCGCCGCTCCCGGAGCCGCTCCCGGAGCCGCAGCCGCTCCCGGAGCCGCTCCCGGAGCCGCTCCCGCCGCTACTCCCGGGGGGGCTCCCGGGAGCGCCGCTGCTCCCGATCCCCGGAGCAGCAACAGCAGCAGCGGGGCCACCGCCACCGGCGCCGCTCCAGGTCAGCGCGGCCCGGGGCTGTGGGACCGGGCTGGGAAAGTTTGGGACCAGTTTGGGTCAGTTTTGGGTCAGTTTGGGACCAGTTTGGGACAGTTTGGGTCAGTTTGGGTCAGTTTTGGGTCAGTTTGGGGGGGAGCCGCTGCTCCAGGTCAGCGCGGGCCGGGGCTGTGGGACCGGGATTGGGACAGTTTGGGTCAGTTTTGGGTCAGTTTTGGGTCAGTTTGGGACCAGTTTTGGGACAGTTTGGGTCAGTTTTGGGTCAGTTTTGGGTCAGTTTGGACCAGTTTGGGCAGTTTGGGTCAGTTTTTGGACCAGTTTGGGACAGTTTGGGTCAGTTTTGGGTCAGTTTGGGGGGAGCCGCCGCTCCCAGGTCAGCGCGGGCCGGGGCTGTGGGACCGGGATTGGGACAGTTTGGGTCAGTTTTGGGTCAGTTTTGGGTCAGTTTGGGACCAGTTTGGGGCAGTTTTGGACCAGTTTTGGGACAGTTTGGGTCAGTTTTGGGTCAGTTTGGGGGGAGCCGCTGCTCCAGGTCAGCGCGGGCCGGGGCTGTGGGACCGGGGCACAACGGCTGGGGCAGTTTGGGACCAGTTTGGGACAGTTCGGACCAGTTTGGGTCAGTTTGGGACCAGTTTGGGACCAGTTCGGGACCAGTTTGGTTTAGTTCGGGACAGTTTGGGACAGTTTGGGACCAGTTTGGCTCAGTTTGGGTCAGTTTGGGACAGTTTGGGACAGTTTGGGACCAGTTCGGGACAGTCGGGACCAGTTTGGGTCAGTTTGGGACAGCCTGGGTCAGTTTGGGACAGTTTGGGACCAGTTCGGGACAGTTTGGGACCAGTTCGGGACAGTTTGGGACCAGTTTGGGACAGTTTGGGACAGCCTGGGTCAGTTTGGGACAGTTTGGGACCAGTTTGGGACAGTTTTGGGACCAGTTTGGGGGGAGCCACCGCTCCAGGTCAGCGCGGGCCGGGGCTGTGGGACCGGGGCACAACGGGCTGGGGCAGTTTGGGACCAGTTTGGGACAGTTTGGGACCAGTTTGGGACAGTTTGGGTCAGTTTTGGGTCAGTTTGGGACCAGTTTGGGACAGTTTGGGTCAGTTTTGGGTCAGTTTGGGGGGAGCCGCTGCTCCAGGTCAGCGCGGGCCGGGGCTGTGGGACCGGGGCACAACGGGCTGGGGCAGTTTGGGACCAGTTTGGGACAGTTTGGGACCAGTTTGGGACAGTTTGGGTCAGTTTTGGGTCAGTTTGGGACCAGTTTGGGACAGTTTGGGTCAGTTTTGGGTCAGTTTGGGGGGAGCCGCTGCTCCAGGTCAGCGCGGGCCGGGGCTGTGGGACCGGGGCACAATGGGCTGGGGCAGTTTGGGACCAGTTTGGGACAGTTTGGGACCAGTTCGGGACAGTTTGGAACCAGGTTGGGATAGTCTGGGTCAGTTTGGGACAGTTTGGGTCAGTTTAGGACAGTTTGGGACCGGGTCACACCAGTTTGGGACAGTCTGGGTCAGTCTGGGTCAGTTTGGGACCAGGTCACACCAGTTTGGAACCAGTTTGACACCAGTTCACGCTGGTTCAGGTTGAGTTTGGGACCAGTTTGGGACCAGTTTGCGCCGCTTTGGGACCACTTCACACCAGTTTCCCCCCCTATTTCTCCATTTTCCCCCAATTTTCCCCATTTTCATAGGATTTTCCCCCATTTCCCCATGATTTTCCCCATTTCTCCCCCAATTTTCCCTCAATTTCCCCATGATTTTCCCCATTTCCCCCCAATTCCTCCCAGGATATTCCCCCTATTTCCCCCCCATTCCCCCCTGATTTTCCCCATTTTCACACGGTTTCCCCCCATTCCCCCCTGATTTTTCCCATTTTCCCCCCATTTTCCCCCCGATTTTCCCATTTTTCACGCAGTTTTCCCCATTTCCCCCCCGATTTTCCCATTTTCACGCATTTTTCCCCATTTCCCCCCCGATTTTTCCCATTTTTCCCCATTTCCCCCCCCATTCCCCCCCGATTTTTCCCATTTCCCCCCATTTCCCGCCCATTCCCCCCCGATTTTTCCCATTTCCCCCCATTTCCCGCCCATTTCCCCCCCGATTTTTCCCATTTTTCCCCATTTCCCCCCATTCACCCCCGATTTTTCCCATTTTTCCCCCATTTCCCCCCCCCGATTTTCCCATTTTCACGCAGTTTTCCCCCCCATTTCCCCCCCGATTTTTCCCATTTTCACGCGGTTTCCCCCCCCATTTCCCCCCCAATTTTCCCCTGTTTCCCCCCTTTCCCCTCCCGATTTTTCCCAGGATTTCCCCCTCATTCCCCCCCAATTTTTCCCATTTTTTCCCATTTCCCGCCCATTCCCCCCCGTTTTTCGCATTTTCACGAGGTTTTCCCCATTTTCCCCCCGATTTTTCCCATTTTCCCCCATTTCCCCCCCGATTTTCCCATTCTCACGCGGTTTTCCCCCATTTCGCGGCCGGCAGGAGCCGCTCCCGGCGCTCGCTGCGCTCGTGGCGCCGCTGGAGCAGCGGCAGCCGGAGCCGGAGCAGCCGCAGCGACTCCCGGAGCCCCTCCCGCTCCCGCTCCCGCTCCCGGAGCCGCTCCCGCTCCCCGAGCCCGCCCGGAGCCCGGGACAAGGCCCCGCCCCGGGCCCCGGCCTCGCCCGCCGTCGGAGAGAAGCTGAAAAAGTGAGTGGAAAACGCGGAAATTGGGGAAAAAGCCTGAAATACCTCAAAATCTTCCCCAAATCCCCCAGAAATCAGCCAGAATTTCCCTCAAATCCCTCTGAGATCGCCCAGATCCCTAAAATTCCCCTCAAAAATGCCCAAAATCCCCTCAAAAATCCCCAAAATTCCCCCCAAATCCCCTCAAAAATCCCCAAAATCCCCTCCAAAATCCCTGAAATTCCCTCAAAAATCCCCGAATTTCGCTCAAAATCCCCTCAAAAATCCCCCAAAATCCTTTCAAAAATCCCTAAAATTCCCCCAAAATTCCCTCAAAAATCCCCAAAATTCCCCTCAAAATCCCTCAAAAATCCCCAAAATCCCCTCAAAAATCCCTAAAATCCCCCTCAAAAATCCCCGAAATTCCCCAAAATCCCCCGGAGCCCCTCCCAGTCCCAGACCCCGCCCCCGGCCTCGCCCACTGTCAGAAGCAGAAAAAGTGAGTGGAAAACGCGGAAATTCGGGAAAAAGCCTGAAAAATCCCCACTGAAATCCCTCAGAATCTTCCCAAATCCCCCAGAAATCAGCCAGAATTTCCCCCAAATCCCTCTGAGATCGCCCAAATCCCTAAAATTCCCAAAAATCCCCTCAAAAATCCCCCAAATCCCCTCAAAAATCCCCAAAATCCCCTCCAAAATCCCCAAAATTCCCTCAAAAATCCCTAAAATTCCCTCAAAAATCCCCTCAAAAATCCCCAAAATCCCCTCAAAAATCCCTAAAATTCCCCCAAAATCCCCTCCAAAATCCCCAAAATTCCCTCAAAAACCCCTCAAAATCCCTTCAAAAATCCCTAAAATTCCCTCAAAAATCCCTAAAATTCCCCTCAAATCCCCTCAAAAATCCCTAAAATTCCCCCAAAATCCCCTCAAAAATCCCCAAAATTCCCCCCAAAAATCCCTAAAATTTCATACAATTTTCCCCCCTAATTTCCACAATTTTCCCCCACAATTTCCCCCCCAATTTTCCCCCCTACTTTCCCCAATTTTTCCCCACAATTTTCCCCCCTAATTTCCCAAATTTCCCCAATTTTTGTCCCCCAATTTCCCTGATTTTGGCCCAAATTTCCCCTCAGGGCGGACGCCGGTGCTGGTAAAGATTCCGGAGCTGCCAAAGTCAGTAAGAATTGGAATTTCCCCTTGTTCTGAACGGAACTCGGCTCTGTGGGAGCAGCACCGGGGATCCTCAGGGATTGGGGATCCTCAGGGATTGGGGAGCCTAAAGAGGATTTGGGGGGCCTAAAGGGGGTTTGGGATCCTCAGGGGATTGGGGATATTAAAGGGATTGGGGATCCTAAAGGGGATTGGGGATCCTCAGGGATTGGGGAGCCAAAAGGGGATTTGGGATCTTAAAGGGGATTGGGGATCCTAAAGGGATTGGGGAGCCAAAAGGGGATTGGGGAGCCAAAAGGGATTGGGGATCCTCAGGGATTGGGGAGCCTCAAGGGGATTGGGGAGCCTCAAGGGATTGGGGAGCCTCAAGGGGATTTGGGATCCTCAGGGATTGGGGATCCTCAGGGATTGGGGAGCCTCAAGGGGATTTGGGGGGCCTAAAGGGGATTTGGGATCCTCAGGGGATTGGGGATATTAAAGGGATTGGGGATCCTCAGGGATTGGGGATCCTCAGGGATTGGGGAGCCTCAAGGGATTGGGGATCCTAAAGGGGATTTGGGATCCTCAGGGATTGGGGAGCCTCAAGGGGATTTGGGATCCTAAAGGGGGTTTGGGATCCTAAAGGGGGTTTGGGATCCTAAAGGGGATTTGGGATCCTCAGGGACTGGGGAGCCTCAGGGATTGGGGAGCCTCAAGGGGATTTGGGATCCTCAGGGATTTGGGATCCTAAAGGGGATTTGGGATCCTCAGGGATTGGGGAGTCTCAAGGGGATTTGGGATCTTAAAGGGGATTGGGGATCCTCAGGGATTGGGGAGCCAAAAGGGGATTTGGGATCTTAAAGGGGATTGGGGATCCTAAAGAGATTGGGGAGCCTAAAGGGGATTTGGGATCCTCAGGGATTGGGGATCCTCAGGGATTGGGGAGCCTCGAGGGATTGGGGAGCCTCAAGGGGATTTGGGAGCCGAAAGGGAGCTGGGAGCCTAAAGGGGATTTGGGATCCTAAAGGGGATTGGGGAGCCTCAGGGGACCTGGGGGGGCCAAAGGGATTTGGGAGCCTAAAGGGGATTTGGGAGCCTAAAGGGATTGGGGATCTTAAAGGGATTTGGGATCCTCAGGGGATTGGGGAGCCTAAAGGGATCTGGGGGGGCCAAAGGGATTTGGGATCCTAAAGGGACTGGGGAGCCTCAAGGGGATTTGGGATCCTAAAGGGATTTGGGATCCTCAGGGATTGGGGAGCCTCAGGGATTGGGGAGCCTCGAGGGAGCTGGGAGGGCAAAGGGATTGGGGAGCCTCAAGGGATTGGGGATCCTAAAGGGATTGTGGGAGCCTAAAGGGAGCTGGGGGTGCAAAGGGATTTGGGATCCTGAAGGGGATTTGGGAGCCTAAAGGGATTGGGGAGCCTAAAGGGAGCTGGGGGTGCAAAGGGATTTGGGATCCTGAAGGGGATTTGGGAGCCTAAAGGGACTGGGGAGCCTAAAGGGATCTGGGGGGGCCAAAGGGATTTGGGAGCCTAAAGGGATTTGGGAGCCTAAAGGGAGCTGGGGGGGCAAAGGGATTGGGGATCCTCAAGGGATTGGGGAGCCTAAAGGGGATTGGGGAGCCTAAAGAGATTAGGGAGCCTAAAGGGATTTGGGATCCTCAGGGATTGGGGATCCTCAGGGATTGGGGAGCCTCAAGGGGATTTGGGATCTTAAAGGGGATTGGGGAGCCTCAAGGGGATTTGGGATCCTCAGAGATTGGGGAGCCTAAAGGGGATTGGGGGGGCCAAAGGGATTGGGGAGCCTAAAGGGATTTGGGAGCCTAAAGGGATTTGGGAGCCTAAAGGGATTTGGGGATCTTAAAGGGATTTGGGAGACTAAAGGGATTTGGGGGTGCAAAGGGATTTGGGATCCTCAGGGATTGGGGAGCCTCGAGGGAGCTGGGGGGGGCCAAAGGGATCGGGGAGCCTCAAGGGAAGGGGATTGGGGAGCCTAAAGAGGATTTGGGGGGCCTAAAGGGGATTTGGGATCCTAAAGGGAGCCGGGGGGGCCAAAGGGATTGGGGATCCTAAAGGGATTTGGGGAGCCTGAAGGGATTGGGGATCCTAAAGGGATTGGGGATCCTAAAGGGATTGGGGAGCCTAAAGGGATCTGTGGGTGCCAAAGGGATTTGGGGATCCCAAAGGGATCTGGGGGTCCCACAGGGAGCTGGGGGTGCCAGAGGGATTTGGGATCCTAAAGGGGTTGGGGGATCCTGAAGGGGTTGGGGATGCCAAAGGGATTTGGGATCCCACAGGGATCAGGGAATCATCCCAGGGATCCCTTTGGGATCACTGGGGAGGGGGAATTTTTCCGGGGATTTTTCTGGGGATTTTGGGCAATTTGGGGGAAAAATGGAAAAATCAGCTTGGAAGGGGGTGGGGTGGGGAGGCCTTTCCTGGACTTTCCCTCATTTTCCCAGATTTTCCCAAATTTTCCCCAGATTTCCTTGGATTTTCCCTCATTTTCCCAGATTTTCTTAATTTTTCTTTAATTTTCCCCAGATTTTCCAAGATCTTCCCAAATTTTCCTGGTGTTTCCCAGATTTTCTGAATTTTTCTTAGATTTTCCCAGATTCTCCTCAGATTCTCCCAGTTTTTTCCCAAATTTTCCTGGTTTTTCCATCTTTTCCCCATTTCTCCTTGCATTTTCCCAGATTTTCTTAATTTTTCTTGGATTTTCACGGATTTTTCTTGGATTTTCCCAGATTTATCCCAGATTTTCCAGGATTTTCCCAGATGTTCCCATTTTTTCCCTGGTTTCCCCCATATTCTTCAATTTCTCCATAATTTTCCCAGATTTCTTTGGTATTTTCCCTTAATTTTCCCAAATTTTCCTTCAATTTTCCCTCTACTTTCTTAAATTTTCCCAGATTTTCCTGTTTTTTTCCCAGATTTTTCCCAGATTTTCCTTTTATTTTCTTACATTTTCCCAGATTTTTTGGGGTTTTTTCCCAGATTTTTGGAGTTTTTTTCCCAAAATTTTTGGGAGTTTTTCCCAGATTTTTTGGGGTTTTTTTCCCCAGATTTTTGGGGTTTTTTCCCAGATTTTTTGGGGTTTTTTCCCCAGATTTTTGGGGTTTTTTCCTAGATTTTTGGAGTTTTTTTCCCAAATTTTTTTGTTTTTTTTTTTAACCAGATTTTTGGGGGTTTTTTCCCAGATTTTTTGGGGTTTTTCCCCCAGATTTTTGGAGTTTTTTCCCAAATTTTTGGGGTTTTTTTCCCCAGATTTTTCTGCTTTTTCCCCAAATTTTTCTGCTTTTTTCCCAATTTTCCCATTTTTTTTCCCATTTCCCCCATTTTCCCCAGCTTCCCTCCCCCAGCTCCCTTCCCAAATTCCCCAAATTTCCCCAAGTTTCCCCCAAATTCCCGGGATGGGCTGGGGATTGTTTGGAAAAGGCTCTGGGGGGGTTTTGGGGGGTCCCCACCCCGATCCCGACGCCTTTTCCTGACCCAAATTCCCAAATTTTTGCAGCCCAAACTGACCCCGCAGGAGAAGCTGCGGCTCAGGATGCAGAAGGCTCTCAACAGGCAGTGTGAGCATTCCCAAAATTCCCAAAAAAATTCCCCAAAAAATTCCCTAAAATTCCTCCAAATTCCCCCAAAAAAATCCCCCAAAAAATCCCGCCCGGAATTCCTCAGATTTTGCCCCAAAATCCCCCCCAAATTCCCCCTAAATCTCCTGGGATCCTTAAATCCTCCCTAAATTCCCTGAGATTCTCCAAAATTCCCCCAAATTCTCCAAAATTCCTCAAAATTCCCCCAAAATTCCTCAAAATTCCTCAAAATCCCCCCAAAAAATCCCGCCCGGAATTCCTCAGATTTTGCCCCAAAATCCCCCCCAAAATCCCCCCCAAATTCCCCCTAAATCTCCTGGGATCCTTAAATCCTCCCCAAATTCCCTGAGATTCTCCAAAAATTTCCCCAAAATCCCCCAAAATCCCACCCAGAATTTCTCGAATTTGCCCCAAAATCCAGCTGGGATCACCCGAATCTCCTTAAATTCCCCCAAAATCCAGCCGGGATCCCAAAACTCCTCCCCAAATCCTCCCCAAATTCCTTCGGGGTCCCAAAAATTCCCCCAAAATCCCCTGGAATTCCCCCATATTTCCCCCAAAAATCCCCCAGAATTCCCCCAGAATTCCCTCAAAATCCCCTTTGGACCCCCCAAAATTCATCCCAAAATCCCCGTTTTTCCCCAAAATCCCCCTGGAACCCCCCAGAATTCCCCAAAATCCCAGATTTTGCCCCAAATGCCCGGATTTTTCCCCAAAATCCCGGGTTTTGCCCCAATCCCTGCTCCCTCCGCAGTCAAGGCCGACAAGAAGGCGGCGCAGGAGAAGATGCTGCAGCAGGAGCACGAGAGACAGGTGGGGAGGGGAGAAAAAATGGGGAAAATGGGGCAAAAATGGGAGAAAATGGGAAAATAATGGGAGAAAATGGGAAAATAATGGGGGAAATGGGAAAATAATGGGGGAAAATGGGAGAAAATGGGTTAAAAATGGGAGAAAAATTCGAGAAAACTGGGAGAAAAACAGGAGAAAAATGGGGTAAAAATGGGATTGAATTGGGATAGAAATGGGATGGGAATGGATTGGATTGGGATGGGAATGGGATAAAACTGGGATTGAAATGGGATAAAAATGGGACTGAACTGGGATGGGAATGGGATGGAAATGGGATAAAACCCGGACTGAACTGGGATTGAACTGGACTGAACTGGGATTGAACTGGGCTGAACTGGGCTGAACTGGGGCTGAACTGGGATTGAACTGGGCTGAACTGGGATAAAACCCGGACTGAACTGGGACTGAACTGGGACTGAACTGGGCTGAACTGGGCTGAACTGGGATTGAACTGGACTGAACTGGGATCAAACCCGGACTGAACTGGGCTGAACTGGGATAAAACCCGGACTGAACTGGGACTGAACTGGATAAAACCCGGACTGAACTGGGCTGAACTGGGTTGAACTGGGATTGAACTGGATTGAACTGGGATAAAAACGGGACTGAACTGGACTGAACTGGGATAAAACCCGGACTGAACTGGGCTGAACTGGGACTGAACTGGGCTGAACTGGGATAAAACCCGGACTGAACTGGGATCAAACCCGGACTGAACTGGGATAAAACCCGGACTGAACTGGGCTGAACTGGGATAAAACCAGGATTGAACTGGGGTTAAACTGGGATAAAACCCGGACTGAACTGGGACTGAACTGGGGTTGAACTGGGACTGAACTGGGCTGAACTGGGATAAAACCCGGACTGAACTGGGACTGAACTGGGCCGCGAGGGCCCGGCCCCAGGCTCAGTTTGGGCTCCTCTCTCTGGGCAGGAGCGCGAGGATGAACTGCGCGCCATGGCCCGCAAGATCCGCATGAAGTAATCACTGATCCTCATTAATTACTGATCTTAATGAACTCCCAGATCCTCATTAATCACTGCCAGATCCTCATTAACTCCCAGATCCTCATTAACTGCCAGATCCTCGTTAATCACTGCCAGATGGTTAACTCCCAAATCCTCGTTAACAACTGCCAGATCCTCATTAACCACTGATCTTCATTAATCACTGACCCTTGTTAACCAGTGATCTTCATTAACCACTCATCTTCATTAACCATTCATCTTCATTAACTCCCAGATCCTCATTAATCACTGCCAGATCCTCGTTCATTCCCAGATCCTCATTAACAACTCCCAGATCTTCATTAACAACTCCCAGATCCTCATTAACTCCAAGATCCTCATTAACTCCAAGATCCTCATTAATCACTGCCAGATCCTCATTAACTCCCAGATCCTCATTAACAACTCCCAGATCCTCATTAATTCTCAAATCCTCATTAACTCCCAGATCCTCATTAACTCCCAGATCCTCATTCCCAGCCCCATTTCCCAGCCCTTTCCCTGTTCTCCCCATTTTCTGTGTCCCCAATCCCATTTTCCCCATCTCCAATCCCATTTTTCCCTATTTTCCCCACTGTTTTCCCCCACTGTTTTTCCCCATTTTCCCCACTATTTTCCCCATTTTTCCCCATTTTCCCATTTTCCCTGCTGTTTTTCCCATTTTTCCCACTGTTTTTCCCTGCTATTTTTCCCCACTGTTTTTCCCCATTTTCCCCATCCCAAATCCCATTTTCCCCATTTTTTCCCTGCTGTTTTTCCCATTTTCCCGCGTTTTTGCCCCGTTCCAGGGAGCGGGAGCGTCGTGAGAAGGAGCGGGAGGAGTGGGAGCGCCAGTACAGCCGCCAGAGCCGCAGCCCCTCCCCGCGCCACGGTCCGGAAAATCCCAAAATTCCCGAAATTCCCGAAATTCCCAACATTCCCAACCTTCCCTGGGCCTCGGGGGGGGGGTGCGGGGGGGAGCCCTTCCCAAAATTCCGGGAAAATTCCCAAAATTCTGGGAAAATTCCCGACCTTCCCTGGGCCTCTTGGGGGGGCGAGCCCTTCCCAAAATTCCGGGAAAATTCCCAGGAAATCCCCAAAATTCCCCAAATCTTCCCAACCTTCCCTGGGGCTCGGGTGGGGGGGGGGAGCCCTTCCCAAAATTCCAGGAAAATTCCTGGGAAATTCCCAAAAATTCTGGGAAAATTCCTGACCTTCCCTGGGCCTCTTGGGGGGGCGAGCCCTTCCCAAAATTCCTGGGAAAATTCCTGAGAAATTCCCAAAAATTCTGGGAAAATTCCCGGGAAATTCCCAAAAATCCAGGAGCTGTTCCCCCTTTCTCAGGGGTTTGTGGGGCTCTCTTCCCAAAATTCTGGAAAATTCCCAGAAAATTCCCAAAAATTCAGGAGCTGTTCCCCCTTTCTCAGGGGTTTGTGGGGTCTGTTCCCAAAATTCTGGGCAATTCCCAGAAAAATTCCCCAAAAATTCCCCAAATTTCTGACATTCCCAGCGTTCTCCAGGGCTCTGAGGGTCCCGTTCCCAAAATTCCGGGGGATTCCCAAAATTCTGGGGAATTCCCAAAATTCCAGGGCGTGCGGGGGAGGCAGAGGGGAAGGATTTGGGGCTGGGAAAAAAATGGGGGGAAAAAAATGGGAATTTTGGCTGGAAAAATGGGGGGAAAATGGGGGAAAAAAGGGATTTTGGGAGAGGCCGAGCTGGGGGATTTTGGAGTGGGAAAATGGGGGAAAAATGGGGGAAAAATGGGGGAAAAAATGGGGGAAAAAATGGGGATTTTGGGAGCTGATTTGTGGTGTTTTCCCAGCAGGTCGGGAGTACAGCTCCTCCCGGAGGTACGGCCGCAATTCCCGGGATTTCTGGGATTTCTGGGATTTCCGGGATTCCCGGAGATCCTGGGGTTGATCCAGCGCCGGTCCCTGATCCCAGAGATCCCAAATTTCCTTCAGTTCATTCCCAGGAATCCCAAATTTCACCATTCCCATTTTCCCTGATCCTCAGAAATCCCAAATTTCCCATTCTCATTTTCCTCGATCTCAGAAATCCCAAATTTTCCATTTTCTCAGGAATCCCAACTTTCCATTTTCCCGTTTTCCCAGATCCCAGGAATCCAAACTTTCCCATTTTCCCTGATCCCAAATCTCCCGTTTTCCCCCAAATCCCAACTTTCCCGTTCTCCCTGATCCCAGAAACCCCAAATTTCCCATTTTTCCCCATTTTCCCCTTTTCCCCGAAACCCCAAATTTCCCATTTTCCCCTTTTCCCAGGGATCCCAAATTTCCCATTTTCCCCCAAATCCCAGAAACCCCAAATTTCCCATTTTTCCCCCATTTTCCCCTTTTCCCAGGAATCCCCAATTTCCCCTTTCCCCTTTTCCCATTTTCCCAGGAATCCCAAATTTCCCATTTTCCCTTTTCCCGTTTTCCCGGAAACCCCAACTTTCCCATTTTTCCCCCATTTTCCCCTTTTCCCAGAAACCCCAACTTTCCCATTTTCCCCTTTTCCCAGAAATCCCAAATTTCCCAAATTTCCCATTTTTCCGTTTTCCCAGAAACCCCAACTTTCCCATTTTTCCCCCATTTTCCCCTTTTCCCAGAAATCCCAAATTTCCCAAATTTCCCAACTTTCCCATTTTTCCCCCATTTTCCCCCCATTTTCCCAGAAACCCCAAATTTCCCATTTTCCCCTTTTCCCAGAAATCCCAAATTTCCCAAATTTCCCAAATTTCCCGTTTTTCCCCCATTTTCCCCAGGCACTCGCGGTCGCACTCGCGGAGCCCCCACTACCGGCACTGAGGGACGGAGCCCCCCCAATAAATCCATGGAAAATCCCAAATCCCTCCTGGAACCCTCAGTGCCCACGGGAAACGGGGCAAAAAATGGAAAACTTGGGAAAAATTGGGAAAAAAATGGGAAAAATTGGGAAAAATTGGGAAAAAAAAGCCAGAAAAATGAGAGAAAATCAGGGGAAAATGGGGAAAAATGATGGGGGAAATGGGGGGAAAAGAAGGAAAAATGATGGGAAAAATGGGGAGAATTATGGGAAAAAGGAAGAAAAAAGAGGAAAAAGCTGGGAAAAAAAGAAAAGCTGGAAAAAAGGGGTGGGAAATGGGCAAAAAATGGGGAAAAATTATGGGGAAAAAGGAGGAAAGCTGGGAAAAGGAGAAAAGCCAGGAAGAAAAGGGGAAAACTGGAAAATTGGGGAAAAATGATGGGAAATGGGGGATAAGCAGGAAAAATTCTGGAAAAAAGGGGGAAATCAGTAAAAATAGGGAAAAGATGGGAAAAAGGGGGGAAAGTCAAGAAAAAGGGGAAATGTCTCAAAAAGAGGTGAAAATCTGGAAATGGGAGGAAAAATTGGGAAGGACCCAGGGAAATGGGGGTAAAATAAAATAAAGGGAAAAAAAGGAGGGAAAAGTCAGGAAAAAGGGGGAAAATTGGGAGAAAAATTGGGGGAGAAAGGGCAGGAAAATCAAAAAGGGGGAAATGGGGGAAAAACTGGGAAAAGGATGGAAAAGCCAAGGGGAAAATGGGAAAAAGGATTAAAAGTGGGAAAAGACAGAAAAAATGGGAAAATGAAAGAAAAAAAACAGGGAAAAGGAGGAGAAAAGTGGGAAAAGGCAGAAAAAATCAGGAAAAATTGGGAAAAAACAGCAAAAATCAGGAAAAAGTGGGAAAAGGCTGGGAAAAAAGGGGAAAATGGTAGGAAAAAGGCAGAAAAAGGGTGTGGAAAAGCAGGAAAATGGATTTATTCCCTTGGGGCCGATTGCAGGAATTCCGGGGTTATTCCAGAGGGAAGGAAAATTCCAGAACATCCCCAGAGCGCAGCAGGGCCGAGGCCTGAACTCCCAGAGGGGTCCGCAGAGAATCCACCTGGAAAATGGGGAAAAATCAGGGAAAATCCAGAGAAAAATGGGGAAAAATCAGGGAAAAATCAGGGAAAATCCAGAGAAAAATGGGGAAAAGTCAGGGAAAATCCAGAGAAAAATGGGAAAAATCAGGGAAAATGGGGAAATCCCAGAGAAAAGGGCAGGGAAAATGGGGAAAAATCAGGGAAAAATGGGGAAATTCCAGAGAAAAAGGCAGAAAATGGGGGAAATCAGGGAAAATAGGGAAATTCCAGGGGAAAATCAGGGAAAATCAGGGAAAATGGGGAAATTCCTGAGAAAAGGCAGAAAATGGGGGAAATCAGGGAAAATCACAGAGAAAAGGGCACAAAAATGGGGGAAAGTCAGGGAAAATCCAAAGGAAAATGGGGAAAAGTCAGGGAAAATGGGGAAATTCCAGAGAAAAAGGCAGAAAAATGGGGGAAATCAGGGAAAATCCAAAGAAAAGTGGGGAAAAATATGGGAAAACTGGGAAAACTCCAGAGAAAAATGGGGAAAATCAGGGAAAATGGGGAAACCCCACAGAAAAAGGCAGAAAAATGGGAAAAGTCAGGGAAATTTGGGAAATTCCAGAGAAAAGGGCAGAAAAATGGGGGAAAGTCAGGGAAAATCCAGAGAAAAATGGGGAAAAATCAAGGAAAATCCAGAGAAAAGGGCAGAAAAAATGGGGAAAATCAGGGAAAATGGGAAATCCCAGAGAAAAGGGCAGAAAACGGGGAAAAGTCAGGGAAAATGGGGAAATTCCAGAGAAAAATCAGAAAAATGGGGGAAATCAGGGAAAATCCAAAGAAAAAGGGGGAAAAGTCAGGGAAAATGGGGGAAATCAGGGAAAATAGGTAAATCCCAGAGAAAAAGGCAGAAAATGGGGGAAAATCAGGGAAAATCCAAAATAAAATGGGGAAAAATCGGGGAAAAGCGGGAAAATTACAGAGAAAAAGATGGAAAAGGCGGCGGGGGGGGGGGGGGGGGAACAAGAGAAAAAAGGAAATAAAGGGGAATAAGGGCAGGAAAAAAAAAAGGGGAAAATGTGGAAAAAGGGCTGGAAAAAAGGGTGGAAAAGGCAGAAATCGGGGCCCACCTGGAAGGCCCCGGACTGGACATCGGCGGCCCCGAAGTCGGCGAGGACCCGGAGCCCGTTCCAGAGGCAGAACCGGCTCCGCTTCCCCCGGGCCCGGCCCAGGAGCCGCAGGAACCGAGCCCGGAGCGCGGCCCGGGCGCCCTGGACAGCGGCGAGGTCCCGGGAACGGTCCCGGGAATGGTCCCGGTGGTCCCGGTGCCGGTCCCGGTGCTGGTCCCGGTGCCGGTGCCGGTCGAAGCCGCGGCTGCCGGAGCTGTCGGGGCCCCGCGGCAGCCGCAGGATCCCCACGGGAACCGGGATGGGATCGGCCATGGAGCGGCTGGGAAACGGGAAATGAGGGAAAATGGGGGGAAAAAAGGGAGAAAAATGGGAAAAAGGGAGGGTGAGGATTCCAAGGGAGTCCCGGTCCCGGGTGGAGTTCCCGGTCCCGATCCCGTTCCCGTGTGGGATTCCCGGTCCCGGTCCCGATCCCATTTGGGTCTCCCGAGTGGAATTCCCTGTCCCGATCCCCGTCTCGTGTGGGATTCCCGGTCCCGTTCCCGTGTGGGATTCCCGGTCCCGTACTCGTGTGGGATTCCCGGTCCCAGTCCCGTTCCCAGCCCCGGCCCCGGTCCCGTACTCGTGTGGGATTCCCGGTCCCGGTCCCGTTCCCGGCCCCGGTTCCGGTCCTGTACCCGTGTGGGATTCCCGGTCCCAATCCCGGTCCCAGTCCCGTTCCCGTTCCCAATCCCGGTCCCGTACCCGTGTGGGATTCCCGGTTCCAGTCCCGTTCCCAGCCCCGGTTCCGGTCCTGTACCCGTGTGGGATTCCCGGTTCCAGTCCCGGTCCCGTTCCCAGCCCCGGTTCCGGTCCCGCTCCGCTCCCCACGCGGGTCCCCGGCCCAGCGCTGCCGCCGCTCCGCCGATTCGCCACGGGCACCCCCGAGACCTCTGCACCCCCGCTGCCACCGGAGCCCCCTCACCGCTCTCTCCCCTCTCCCCTCTCTCCCAAATTCCCCCCAATTTCCCCAAATTTCCCCAAATCCCCCAAATTCCCGCTCCGTGCCGAATCTGCCGCTCCTCACCCCGCCGCAGATTCGCCGCTGCAGATTCGCCACGAGCGCCGGCCGGGGCGCTCCACCTCCTCCTCCCGTTATCTCCGTTCTTTCCCCGCCATCTCCTCCCTCGTCCCGTTCCCCTCCCTTTCCGCCCCTCGGTGATTTTTTCCGGAGCTCCGATCTCGGCGGGTTCTCCCCTCACGGCCGTGGCGAAAGTGCGGCCGTTGCGGCCGTGGCGCGGGGCCGTTGCGGCGGCGGCGGCTCCGCTCGGTGCCGCTGCCGGTGCCGCTGCCGGGGCCTCCCTCGCTGCGGGGCGGCCCCCGAGGCCGCGGGCGATGCCCCCCGGGCGGCCCTGAAGCACCGAGAGCTCCGCCATGGACGAGGCCGAGCCCGCGGCGGGGGACGCGGCCCCGGCGGCCGCCGAGGCCTCGCCGGGGGACGGGCGGGGGAGGCCCGGGGCCAAGCGGGTCACGTTCCCCTCGGACGAGGACATCGTGTCCGGGGCTGTGGAGCCCAAGGACCCCTGGAGACACGGTGAGGGGACAGGAGGGACCGGGAAGGGACAGCGGGGACCGTGAGGGAACCGTGAGGGGATAGCGGGGACTGTGAGGGGACAGCGGGGAACGTGAGGGGACAGCGGGGACCGTGAGGGAACTGAGGGCACCGGGGACCGTGAGGGGACAGCGGGGACCGTGAGGGAACCGTGAGGGGACAGCGGGGACTGTGAGGGGATACCGGGGACCGTGAGGGGACAGCGGGGACCGTGAGGGGACTGAGGGCACCGGGAAGGGACAGCGGGGACCGTGAGGGGATAGCGGGGACTGTGAGGGGATACCGGGGACCGTGAGGGGACAGCCGGGAACGTGAGGGGACAGCGGGGACCGTGAGGGGACTGAGGGCACCGGGGACCGTGAGGGGACACCGGGAACCGTGAGGGAACCGTGAGGGGACAGCGGGGACTGTGAGGGGATAGCGGGGACCGTGAGGGGACACCGGGAACCGTGAGGGAACCGTGAGGGGACAGCGGGGACCATGAGGGGACCCTGAGGGGGCACCGGGAACCGTGAGGGGACCGTGAAGGGACACCGGAAACCGTGAGGGGACAGCGGGGCTTGGGAAGCGGCCTGGGAACAGTCCCAGAATGGGCCAAAAAGCCTGAAAAGAGCCCGAAAATTGTCCCAACAATACCCCCAGACCGGCTTGAAAACAGAGCCAATAATACCACAAAAACCGGCTTGAAAACAGTCCCAATAATACCCCAAAATGGCTTGAAAACAATCCCAATAATACTCCCAAATCCAGCCTGAATAATAGCCCAAAACCTGCCCAAATAATACCCCAAACCACCCCAAAATCAGCCTGAACAATAGCCCAAAACCTGCCCAAATAATACCCCAAAACTACCCAAAAAGCTGCCCAAAACTCATATTAACAGACTGAATAATACCTGAATAATGGGCCTGAATAATACCCCAAACCACCCCAAAACCAGCCTGAAAACAGCCCGAAAATGACCCAAATAATACCCAAAAATCACCCCAAAAACTGCCTGAAAATGACGCAAATAACACCCCAAAACCACCCCAAAAACCCACCTGAAAACAGCCTGAAATCAAACTGGAAATGCCCCCAAAAACCGACCTAAAAACAGCCTCAAAATTCCACAAATCACCCCAAAACCAGCCTGAAAATGCCCCCAAATTATCTTCAAATTGTCTTTAAAATGTCCCAAAAATACCCCAAAAATACCCTAAAAATGCCCCAAAACCGCCTCAAAAATGCCTGAAAATCAGGATTGTTTAGGATCCCAACAGGAATTTTGGGATCCTGACAGAATTTTTTGGATCCCAACAGGAATTTTGGGAGTTTTTCCCACTTTTTCCCCTCCTGGTGCTGCCCCCCTGCAGCTCCAGCTCAGGTTTCCTGCTATGGATCCTCATGAATTATTCCTGATTCCATTTCATGAATTATTCCTGATTCCATCAATTATTCCTGATTTCCTTGGGATCCATTTCAGGGTCCAATTCCAGCGTTTTTCCCCCCAAACCCTCCTGGATTTCTGGGATCCCAAAATCCCAACTCCAGAGGGGGTGGCAAAAATCCCAGAAAAAGGAAAAATCTCTTTATTCTCCCTAAATTCCCTTTTCCAACCCCTTTTCCACCCTTTCCCCCCATTTTCCATCCTTTTTTTCCCATTTTCCCTCCTTTTTTCCACCTCTTTTCCCTCCTTTCCCCCACCCTTTTTTCCCTATTTCTCCATCCCTTTTCCACCCTTTTCCCTCATTTTTCCCACCCTTTTTTGTCCCTTTTTTTTGCCATTTTCCCTCATTTTTCCATCATTTTCCTCCCCTTCTCCCCCCCTTTTCCTTCATTTTCCCACCTTCATTTCCCTTCTTTCCCCTCTCATTTTCCCACCCTTTCTTCCCCTTTTTCCACCTTTTCCCCTCATTTTCCCATCTATTTTTCCCTTTCCCCCCTTTTCCTGGCTTTTCCCTCATTTTTGCACCATTTTCCCCCATTTCTCCCCCCTTTCCCATTTTCCCCCATTTCCATTTCCCCCCATTCCCTCCTTCCCCCCCATTTTTCCCCCCTTTTCCCCTCATTTTTGCACCATTTTCCCCCATTTCTCCCCCATTTTCCCTATTTTCCCCCCATTCCCCCATTTTCCCCCATTTCCCTCTTTCCCCCCATTTTCCCCCATTTCCCCCATTCCCCCATTTTCCCCATTTCCCCATTTTCCCCATTTTCCCCCAATTTTCCCCATTTTTCCCATTTTTCCTCCATTTCCCGGTTTCCCCCCCATTTCCCCATTTCCCCCATTTTCCCCCCTTTTCCCCATTTCCCCCTCCATTTTCTCCCCAACTTCCCCATTTTCCCCAATTTCCCACCTTTTCCCCTCTTCCCCCCCATTTTTCCCCCATTTCCCCACCTTTCTCTCCATTCCCCCCATTTTCCCCATTTCCCCATTTTCCCATTTTCCCCCATTTCCCATTTCCCCCCATTTCCCCCTTTTCCCCCATTTTCCCCATTTCCCCCCCATTTTCCCCCTTTCCCATTTACCCCCATTTCCCCATTTCCCCCTTTCCCCCCCATTTCCCCATTTCCCCTCTATTCCCCCATTTTCCCCCATGTTCCTCCTTTCCCCATTTTCCCCCTTTCCCCATTTCCCCCTTTCCCCCATTTTCCCCTTATCCCTCTTTTCCCCATTTCCCAATTTTCCCCCCATTTCCCCATTTCCCCCATTTTCCCCCCATTTCCCCATTTCTTCCCCATTTCCCCACCTTTCTCCCTATTTCCCCCCATTTCCCCATTTTTCCCCCATTTCGCCCCTGATTTCCCCATTATTTCCCCCTAATTTTTCCCCCATCTTTCCCCGTTTCCCCCCTAACTTTTCCCTGTTTTCCCTATGTTTTCCCCCCATCTTTCCTCCTGATTTTTCCCTGTTTTTCCCCCTGATTTCCCCCCCGTTTTCCCCCTGATTTTCCCCCTGTTTTCCCCATATTTCCCCCCTGATTTCCCCCCCATTTTTCCCCCCTTTCCCCCTTCCCCCCATTTCCCCCTTTTCCCCCTTTCTCCCCCATTTTCCCCCATTCCCCCATTTCCCCCCATTTTTCCCCCTTTTCCCCCCTTTTTCCCCATTTCCCCCATTCCCCATTTTCCCCCATTTTCCCCATTTTCCCCATTTTCCCCATTTTTCCCATTTTTCCCTGTATTTATCCCGTTCCAGCCCACAATGTGACGGTTGATGAGATCGTGGCCGCCTATCGCCAGGCCTGCCTCAAGCTCAACTGCCGCCAGAGCCCCAAGCTGCTCAAGCAGATCCAGGTCACTCCCAAATCCCCTTTTTTACCCCCAAAAATCCCCTTTTTCCCCCAAAAAATCCCTTTTTTTTCCCCCAAAAAATCCCCCTTTTTCCCTCCTCAAAAATCCCCTTTTTTCCCACCAAAATCCCCCTTTTTACCCCAAAAAATCCCTTTTTTTCCCCGTAAAAAATCCCCATTTTTCCCCCTAAAAAATCCTTTCTTTCTCCCCAAAAAATCCCCTTTTTCCCCCAAAAAAATCCCCTTTTTTCCCCAAAAATCCCCTTTTTTTACCCTCAAAAAAATCCCCTTTTTTGCCCCCAAAAATCACCTTTCCCCCCAAAAAAAATCCCATTTCCCCCCCCAAAAGTCCCACTTTTTCCCCAAAAAAATCCCCTTTTTTACCCTCAAAAAATTCCCCTTTCTTTCCCCCAAAAATCCCCTTTTTTTCCCCCCAAAAATCCCCTTTTTCCCCCCTGAAAAATCCCCTTTCCCCCCCCCAAAATCCCCTTTTTTCCCACCAAACATCCCCTTTTTTCCCCCCAAAAAAATCCCCTTTTTCCCCCAAAAAAATTCCCCTTTTCCCCCCTCAAAAATCCCCTTTTTTCACCATAAAAATCCCTTTTTCCCCCCCCCAAAATCCCCTTTTTCCCCCAAAAAATCCCCCTTTTTCCCCAAAAAAATCCCCTTTTTCCCCCCAAAAATCCCCTTTTTTCACCACAAAAAAAATCCCCTTTTTCTCCCCCAAAAATCCCCTTTTTTCCCCAAAAAAATCCCCTTTTTTCACCCCCAAAAATCCCCTTTTTTCCCCCAAAAAATCCCATTTTTCCCTTTGTTTTTCCCCAAAAAAATCCCATTTTTTCCCTTTGTTTTTCCCAAAAAATCCCATTTTTTCCCTGTGTTTTCCCCCACAGTTCCCACTTTCCCTGTGTTTGACCAAACCCATCCCTTTTCCCCCCCCAATTCCCATTTTTTGGTGTTTTGCAGGAATTCAAGGATTTGGCTCCCAGGATCGACTGCTTGGATCTCAAGGGTGAGGCCACTTCAGCCCAGCCTTTGCCAGAGGGGAATTTCCAGGAATTTTCCCAGGGATTTCCCAGGAATTTTTTCCAGGATTTTCCTGGGAATTTTCCCAGAGATTTCCCAGGATTTTTTCCATAAATTCCCCATGAATTCCCCGTGAATTTCCCATGAATTTCCCATGATTTGTCCATGAATTCCCCATGGATTACCCATGACTTTTCCCATGAATTTCCCATTAATTTCCCATGGATTTTCCCATGAATTCCCCATGGATTCCCCGTGAATTTCCCAGGATTTTTCCCATCAATTCCCCATGAATTCCCCATGAATTTTCCCAGGATTTCCCATTCATTCCCCATGAATTCCCCATGAATTTCCCAAGATTTTTCCATGAATTCCCCATGAATTTTCCCATGAATTTCCCATGGATTTTCCCATGAATTCCCCATGAATTCCCCATGATTTTCCCATGAATTTCCCCAGAATTTTACCATGAATTCCTCATGAATTTTCCCAGGATTTTCCCATGAATTTTCCCATGAATTCCCCATGGATTCCCCGTGAATTTCCCAGGATTTTTCCCATCAATTTCCCATGAATTCCCCATGAATTTCCCCATGAATTCCCAGGATTTTCCCATCATTTTCCCCATGGATTCCCCATGAATTTCCCTTTAATTCCCCATGAATTCCCCATGAATTCCCCAGGATTTTTCCCATTAATTTTCCCAGGATTTTCCCACGAATTTCCCATGATTTCCCCATGATTTCCCCATTAATTTCCCATGAATTCCCAGGATTTTCCCATGAATTTCCCATGAATTTTCCCAGGATTTTCCCAGGATTTTTGCATGAATTTCCCAGGATTTCTCCCATGAATTCCCCATGAATTCCCCAGAATTCCCCCACGAATTCCCCATGAATTCCCAGGATTTTCCCAGGATCTCCCCATCAATTTCCCCATGAATTTCCTCACGAATTCCCCATGAATTCCCAGGATTTCCCCATGGATTTTCCATGGATTTTCCAGGAGAGAAGCTGGATTACCGCTCGGGACTTTCTGGGGATTTTCCCATGGATTTCCCAGGAATTTCCCTGGAATTTTCCCAGGAATTTTCCCAGGATTTCCCATTGAATTTTCCCAGGATTTTTCCCATGAATTCCCCATGAATTCCCCATGAATTCCCCATCAATTTTCCCATGAATTTCCCAGGATTTTTCCCATGAATTCCCCATCAATTTTCCCATGAATTTCCCAGGATTTCCCATTGAATTTTCCCAGGATTTTCCCCATCAATTTCCCCATGAATTCCCAGGATTTCCCCATGATTTTTCCATGGATTTTCCAGGAGAGAAGCTGGATTACCGCTCGGGACTTTCTGGGGATTTTCCCATGGATTTCCCAGGAATTTCCCTGGAATTTTCCCAGGATTTCCCATTGAATTTTCCCAGGATTTTTCCCATGAATTCCCCATGGATTTCCCATGAATTTCCCCATGAATTCTCCATGAATTCCTCATGAATTCCCCATCAATTTTCCCATTGAATTTTCCCAGGATTTTTCCCATGAATTCCCCATGGATTTCCCATGAATTTCCCATGAATTCCCAGGATTTTCCCATGAATTTCCCCATGAATTCCCCGTGAATTTTCCCAGGATTTCCAAATCATTCCCCATGAATTCCCCATGAATTCCCCATGGATTCCCCATGAATTCCCCATGGAATTTCCCATGAATTTCCCCATGAATTCCCCATGGAATTTCCCATGAATTTCCCCATGAATTTCCCCATGAATTCCCCATGGATTCCCCATGAATTCCCCATGAATTCCCCATCAATTTCCCCATGAATTCCCAGGATTTTTCCATGGATTTTCCATGGATTTTCCAGGAGAGAAGCTGGATTACCGCTCGGGACTTTCTGGGGATTTTCCCATGGATTTCCCAGGAATTTCCCTGGAATTTTCCCAGGATTTCCCATTGAATTTTCCCAGGATTTTCCCCATGAATTCCCCATCAATTTTCCCATGAATTTCCCATGAATTCCCCATCAATTCCCCATCAATTTTCCCATGAATTTCCCAGGATTCCCCATTGAATTTTCCCAGGATTTTCCCCATAAATTTCCCCATGAATTCCCAAGATTTTTCCATGGATTTTCCCTGGATTTTCCAGGAGAGAAGCTGGATTACCGCTCCTGCGAGGCCATGGAGGAGATTTTCAAGCGGCTCCAGTTCAAACTGCTCGACCTGGAGCAAACCAGCCTGGACGAGGACGTGAGTGAATTTGGGGGGATTTTTGGGAATTTTTAGGGGGAATTTTTGGGATTTTTTAGGAGAAATTTTGGGGAATTTTTTGGGATTTTTGGGGGAATTTTTTGGGATTTTTTTGGGGAATTTTTTTGGGATTTTTTGGGGATTTTTTTCGAATTTTTTGCGGAATTTTTGGGATTTTTTTTTATAATTTTCAGGAAATTTTGGGAATTTTTTGGGGAATTTTATGGGAGTTTTTTGGGAATACTTTGGGATTTTTTGGGGATTTTTTTGGGGAATTTTTGGGGAATTTTTTTGGGGAAATTTGGGGGATTTTTTGGGACTATTTTGGGATTTTTTTATTTTTTGGGGTTTTTTGGGGGGATTTTTTTGGAATTTTTTGGGGAATTTTTGGGATTTTTTTTATAATTTTCAGGAAATTTTGGGAATTTTTTGGGGAATTTTATGGGATTTTTTTGGGAATACTTTGGGATTTTTTGGGGAATTTTTTGGAATTTTGGGGGGATTTTTTGGAGACTTTTTGGAGATTTTTTTCTTAATTTTGGGGCCAGTTTGGGGAAACTTTTTGGGAATTTTTTGGGACTTTTTGGGGGGAATTTTTGGGGATTTTTTTGCGGGATTTGTTTGGGATTTTTTGGGGAATTTTTGGGGGAATTTTCAGGAATTCCGGCCCAGCTCCATCCCAGATTTTTAGTGTTTTTGGGATTTTCCTGCTCTTATTTTCCTCTGCCTCTTTTCCTTTGGCTGCTTCCTGCAAAGCTCCAGGTTTCCCAGGATTTTTCCAGGATTTTTCTGGGATTTTCCCAGGATTTTTCTGGGATTTTTTCCTCGGATTTTTCTTGGAGTTTCTCAGTTTTTTTCCATTTTTTTTTCTGGGATTTTTCAGGGATTTTTCCCAGAATTTTTCCGGGGTCTTTGCAGAGTTTTCCCAGGTTTTTTTCCAGGGTTTCCCTGGGGTTTTTCCTGGGATTTTTCCATGATTTTTTCAGTGATTTCCCTGTGATTTCCCCATGACTTTTCCATCATTTTCCCTGACTTTTCCCATCACTTTTCCCTGACTTTCCCCTGTTTTTCCCCTGTTTTTCCCCATGTGTTTCCCCCGTTTTCCCCATGAGTTTCCCCATGATTTTCCCCTGTTTTTCCCCATGATTTCCCCCTGTTTTCCCCTGTTTTTCCCCATTTTCCCCATTATTTTCCCCCATTTTGTCCATGATTTTCCCGTTTCCCCCCTGATTTTCCCCCTGATTTTCCCCCTGATTTTCCCCATGTTTTCCCTTGTTTTCCCCCCTGATTTCCCCCTGTTTTTCCCCCTGATTTTCCCTGTTTTTCCCCCATGATTTCCCCCATATTTCCCCCCTGATTTCCCCCCTCTTTTCCCCCCGATTTTCCCCCATTTTCCCCCATATTTCCCCCATATTTTCCCCATATTTTCCCCCATTTTCCCCATATTTTCCCCATATTTCCCCCATATTTTCCCCAATTTTCCCCATATTTCCCCCATATTTTCCCCATATTTTCCCCATATTTTCCCCCATATTTCCCCCATATTTTCCCCATATTTTCCCCCATATTTCCCCCATATTTTCCCCATATTTCCCCCATATTTTCCCCAATTTTCCCCATATTTTCCCCATATTTCCCCCATATTTCCCCCATTTTCCCCATATTTCCCCCATATTTCCCCCATATTTCCCCCATATTTCCCCCATATTTTTCCCCATATTTCCCCCATATTTTCCCCATATTTCCCCCTGATTTTCCCCCATTTTTCCCCATGATTTTCCCCCAATTTTCCCCATATTTTCCCCCATATTTTCCCCATATTTTCCCCCCAATTTTCCCCCAATTTTCCCCATATTTTCCCCATGATTTTCCCCCCTGATTTCCCCCTGATTTTCCCCATGTTTTCCCCTGGCTTTCCCCTGATTTTCCCCTGATTTTCCCTCACTTTTCCCATCACTTTTCCCCCCATTTTTCCCCATGTTTTCCCCATGTCTTCCTCTGACTTTTCTTTGTTTTTCCCCCTGTTTTTCCCCCCGTTTTTGCCCCATATTTCCCCCATATTTCCCCCATATTTCCCCCATATTTTCCCCAATATTTCCCCCATATTTCCCCCATATTTTCCCCCATATTTCCCCCATATTTCCCCCATATTTCCCCCATTTTTCCCCATATTTTCCCCATATTTTCCCCCATTTTTCCCCCCGTTTTTCCCCCAATTTTCCCCCAATTTCCCCCATATTTCCCCCATATTTCCCCCATATTTTTCCCCATATTTCCCCCATATTTCCCCCATTTTCCCCCGTTTTTCCCCCAATTTTCCCCCAATTTCCCCCAATTTCCCCCATATTTCCCCCATATTTTTCCCCATATTTCCCCCATATTTCCCCCATATTTTCCCCCATATTTCCCCCATATTTCCCCCATATTTTCCCCCTGTTTTCCCCCTGATTTTCCCCCATTTTCCCCATATTTTCCCCCATTTTTCCCCCCTGATTTTCCCCCATTTTTCCCCCCTGATTTCCCCCCTCTTTTCCCCCATTTTCCCCCATATTTCCCCCTGATTTCCCCCCTCTTTTCCCCCATTTTCCCCCATATTTCCCCCTGATTTCCCCCCTCTTTTCCCCCCTCTTTTCCCCCCTCTTTTCCCCCCGATTTTCCCCATATTTCCCCCATATTTCCCCCATATTTTCCCCATATTTCCCCCATATTTTCCCCATATTTCCCCCATATTTTTCCCCATATTTCCCCCATATTTTTCCCCATATTTCCCCCATATTTCCCCCATATTTTCCCCATATTTCCCCCATATTTTCCCCATATTTCCCCCATATTTCCCCCATATTTTCCCCCATTTTTCCCCCATATTTCCCCCGTGTTTCCCAGGGAGCCTCGGCGCTGTTTGACATGATCGAGTACTACGAGTCGGCCACGCACCTCAACATCAGCACCAACAAACACCTGGGGGCCCGCGGCTGGCAGGCGGCGGCTCACATGATGAGGAAGGTGAGAATTCCCAAAATTCTCAAAATTCCCGAGGCTTTTCCCCCAAAATTCCCAGAATTCCTGAGGTTTTCCCCCAAAATTCCCGGAATTCCTGAGGTTTTTCCCCAAATTTTTGGCGTTCCTGGGGTTTTCCGTACCCAGGGAGGGTGGGTGGCAACAGAGGTGATGGGGAAGGGGAGAATTCCCAAAATTCCTGGCAGTTATCCCTGGAATTCCCAAAATTCCCAAAATTCCTGAGCTTTTCCCCCAAAATTCCCGGAATTCCTGAGGTTTTTCCCCAAATTTTTGGTGTTCCTGGGGCTTTCCATACCCGGGGAGGGTGGGTGGCAACAGAGGGGATGGGGAAGGGGAGAATTCCCAAAATTCCTGGGAATTATTCCTGGAATTCCCAAAATTCCTGAGTTTTTTCCCCCAAAATTCCCAGAATTCCCGAGGGTTTTCCTCAAAATTCCTGGAATTCCAAGGAATTTCTGCCATTCCTGAGGGGTTTTTGTGCCTGGGAGGGGCAGGGGTGGCTCAGACTCAGTGAGGAAAGGGAGAATTCCCAACATTCCTGGGAATTGTTCCTGAAATTCCCAAAATTCCCAAAATTCGTGAGGTTTTTCCCAAAATTCCCGAGCTTTTTCTCAAAATTCCTGAGGTTTTTTTCCCAAAATTCCTGAATTTTTTCCCAAAATTTTTGGGGTTTTTTGTGGCCTAGGAGGGGCAGGTTCTGTTCACAGGATGGGGAAGGGGAGAATTCCCCAAAATTCCTGGGAATCCTTCCTGGAATTCCCAAAATTCCTGGGATTCCCCAATTTTTTCCCCCCAAATTCCTGGAATTCCAAGGAATTTCTGCCATTCCTGAGGGGTTTTTGTGCCTGGGAGGGGCAGGGGTGGCTCAGACTCAGTGAGGAAAGGGAGAATTCCCAACATTCCTGGAAATTATCCCTGGAATTCCCAAAATTCCTGGGAACTATTCCTGGAATTCCCTGAAATTCCCCAAATTCCTGGGATTCCCAGCAAAAGGGTGGAACCAAAGCCTTTCCTGGGCTAATTAGCGCCAACAAAGGGTTAATTACCCACACAAAGGCCGGGTTGTTGCTCTCCCAATTATCCCAATTATGCAAATGACCCCAATTATGCAAATGACCCCAATTAGCCCAGGGATGAGCCCGAATTTCCGGTTCCTTCCCATCCCCCTCACTTCCCTTGGGGCACTCCCAGCAATTCCAGAGGCCTTGGGATTGTCTGGGATTCTTTGGGAATTCTTGGGGAATTTTTTGGGAATTTTGGGGGATTTTTTGGGGAATTTTTTGGGAATTCTTTGGGAATTTTGAGGAATTTTTGGGGAATTTTTTGGGAATTTTTAAGAATTCTTTAGGAATTTTGAGGAATTTTTGGGGATTTTTTTTGGAATTTTAAAGAACTCTTTGGGAATTTTGGGGATTTTTTCGGGAATTTTTAAGAATTCTTTGGGATTTTTTTGGGAATTTTTTGGGAATTTTAAAGAATTCTTTGGGAATTTTGGGGAATTTTTGGGAATTTTTTGGGAATTTTAAAGAGTTCTTTGGGAATTTGGGGGAATTTTTGGGAATTTTTTGGGAATTTTAAAGAGTTCTTTGGGAATTTTGGGGATTTTTTGGGGATTTTTTTGGGAATTTTAAAGAACTCTTTGGGAATTTTGGGGAATTTTTCGGGAATTTTTAAGAATTCTTTGGGAATTTTTTGGGAATTTTTAAGAATTCTTTGGGAATTTGGGGGAATTTTTGGGAATTTTTTTGGAATTTTAAGGAATTCTTTGGGAATTTTTAAGAATTCTTTGGGGATTTTTTGGGAATTTTTAGGAATTCTTTGGGAATTTTTAGGGATTCTTTGGGAATTCTTTGTTTGGGAATTCTGCTCCCGGATCCGTCCCCAAAATTCCCAAGTTCTCCTGGGAATCCTGGGATGTTTTCCCAAATTTCCTGGCTCAGAGTTCCCCAGGGCAGTTGGGATCCCTCTGGATCCGTGTCCCAATCCCAAATCCCAAATCCCAGTTTTTCTATCCCAAATCCCAATCCCAAATCCCACATTTTTTATTGAAACCCCATTATTTACCCCAGACCAGCTGCCTGCAGTACCTGGGTGGGTTTCAATGACCCCAAATCCCCCATTTCTGACCCCAAATCCCCCATTTCTGACCCCAAATCCCTTTTCCCTCCCCAGACCAGCTGCCTGCAGTACCTGGGTTGGTTTCAATGACCCCAAATCCCCCATTTCTCACCCCAAATCCCCCATTTCTGACCCCAAATCCCCTCTTTCCCCCCAGACCAGCTGCCTGCAGTACCTGGATGCCCGGAACACGCCCCTGCTGGAGCCCTCGGCGCCGTTGGTGGCGCGCGCTCTGCGCATCAGCAGCAGCCTCGTGGTTCTGCACCTGGAGAACACCTCCCTGTCCGGGAGGCCCCTCATGCTGCTCGGTCAGAGCCCCCACATCCACAAAAAATCCACAAAAATCCACAAAAATCCACAAAAATCCACAAAAAATCCACAAAAAATCCACAAAAATCCACAAAAATCCACAAAAATCCACAAAAATCCACAAAATCCCGAGGGGATGAAAGGGTTAAAGGGCTTTGGGGTGGGGCAAGGGGCAAAGGAGGGACTGGGAACTGCTGGGGGGGATTATTCCCATTTTTCCATTGTTTTTTCCCATTTTTCTATCAATTTTTTCCCATTTTCCATCCATTTCCATCCATTTTTCCATCCATTTGTTTCCCATTTTTCCATTGTTTTTTCCCATTTTTCTATCATTTTTTTCCCATTTTCCATCCATTTTCTATCCATTTTCCATCTATTTTTCCCATCCATTTTTCCATCCATTTTTCCCATTGTTCCACCCATTTCCCCACCCATTTTAATCCATTTCCCCATCCATTTCCATCCATTTCCATCCATTTTTCCCATTTCTCCATCCATTTTTCCCATCCATTTCCATCCATTTTCCATCCATTTCCATCCATTTCCCATCCATTTTTCCACCCATTTGTTTCCCATTTTCCCACCCATTTTCCGTTCTGCACCTGGAGAACACCTCCCTGTCCGGGAGGCCCCTCATGCTGCTCGGTCAGAGCCCCCACATCCACCAAAATCCACAAAAATCCACCAAAAAATCCACAAAAATCCACAAAAATCCACAAAAAATCCACAAAAATCCACAAAAAATCCACAAAAATCCACAAAAATCCACAAAAAATCCACAAAAATCCACAAAATCCCGAGGGGATGAAAGGGTTAAAGGGGTTTGGGGTGGGGGAAGAGGGAAGGGAGGGACTGGGAATTGCTGGGGGGGATTATTCCCATTTTTCATCCATTTTCCCACCCATTGTTTTTTCCCATTTTCTACCCATTTTCTATCCATTTTCCCATCCATTTTTTTCCCATTTTTCCATCGTTTTTTCCCATTTTTGTATCAATTTTTTCCCATTTTCCATCCATTTTCCATCCATTTTTCCATCCATTTTTCCATCCATTTCCCATCCATTTTTTCCCATTTTCCCATCAGGTTTTCCATCCATTTTTTCCCATTTTCCCATCAGGTTTTCCCATCCATTTTTCCCATTTCCCATCCATTTTTCCATCCATTTGTTTCCCATTTTCCCACCCATTTTCCGTTCTGCACCTGGAGAACACCTCCCTGTCCGGGAGGCCCCTCATGCTGCTCGGTCAGAGCCCCCACATCCACAAAAAATCCACAAAAATCCACAAAAATCCACAAAAAATCCACAAAAAATCCACAAAAAATCCACAAAAAATCCACAAAAATCCACAAAAATCCACAAAAATCCACAAAAAATCCACAAAAATCCACAAAAAATCCACCAAAATCCACCAAAATCCACAAAAAATCCACAAAAATCCACAAAAATCCACAAAATCCCGAGGGGATGAAAGGGTTAAAGGGCTTTGGGGTGGGGCAAGGGGCAAAGGAGGGACTGGGAACTGCTGGGGGGGATTATTCCCATTTTTCCATTGTTTTTTCCCATTTTTCTATCAATTTTTTCCCATTTTCCATCCATTTCCATCCATTTTTCCATCCATTTGTTTCCCATTTTTCCATTGTTTTTTCCCATTTTTCTATCATTTTTTCCCATTTTCCATCCATTTTCTATCCATTTTCCATCTATTTTTCCCATCCATTTTTCCATCCATTTTTCCCATTGTTCCACCCATTTCCCCACCCATTTTAATCCATTTCCCCATCCATTTCCATCCATTTCCATCCATTTTTCCCATTTCTCCATCCATTTTTCCCATCCATTTCCATCCATTTTCCATCCATTTCCATCCATTTCCCATCCATTTTTCCATCCATTTGTTTCCCATTTTCCCACCCATTTTCCGTTCTGCACCTGGAGAACACCTCCCTGTCCGGGAGGCCCCTCATGCTGCTCGGTCAGAGCCCCCACATCCACCAAAATCCACAAAAATCCACAAAAATCCACAAAAAATCCACAAAAATCCACAAAAAATCCACAAAAATCCACAAAAATCCACCAAAAATCCACAAAAATCCACAAAATCCCGAGGGGATGAAAGGGTTAAAGGGGTTTGGGGTGGGGGAAGAGGGAAGGGAGGGACTGGGAATTGCTGGGGGGGATTATTCCCATTTTTCATCCATTTTCCCACCCATTGTTTTTTCCCATTTTCTACCCATTTTCTATCCATTTTCCCATCCATTTTTTCCCATTTTTCCATCGTTTTTTCCCATTTTTGTATCAATTTTTTCCCATTTTCCATCCATTTTCTATCCATTTTCCATCCATTTTTCCATCCATTTTTCCATCCATTTCCCATCCATTTTTTCCCATTTTCCCATCAGGTTTTCCATCCATTTTTTCCCATTTTCCCATCAGGTTTTCCCATCCATTTTTCCCATTTCCCATCCATTTTTCCATCCATTTGTTTCCCATTTTCCCACCCATTTTCCGTTCTGCACCTGGAGAACACCTCCCTGTCCGGGAGGCCCCTCATGCTGCTCGGTCAGAGCCCCCAGATCCCAAAAAATCCACAAAAATCCACAAAAAATCCACAAAAAATCCACAAAAAATCCACAAAAAATCCACAAAAATCCACAAAAATCCACAAAATCCCGAGGGGATGAAAGGGTTAAAGGGCTTTGGGGTGGGGCAAGGGGCAAAGGAGGGACTGGGAACTGCTGGGGGGGATTATTCCCATTTTTCCATTGTTTTTTCCCATTTTTCTATCAATTTTTTCCCATTTTCCATCCATTTCCATCCATTTTTCCATCCATTTGTTTCCCATTTTTCCATTGTTTTTTCCCATTTTTCTATCATTTTTTCCCATTTTCCATCCATTTTCTATCCATTTTCCATCTATTTTTCCCATCCATTTTTCCATCCATTTTTCCCATTGTTCCACCCATTTCCCCACCCATTTTAATCCATTTCCCCATCCATTTCCATCCATTTCCATCCATTTTTCCCATTTCTCCATCCATTTTTCCCATCCATTTCCATCCATTTTCCATCCATTTCCATCCATTTCCCATCCATTTTTCCACCCATTTGTTTCCCATTTTCCCACCCATTTTCCATTCTGCACCTGGAGAACACCTCCCTGTCCGGGAGGCCCCTCATGCTGCTTGGTCAGAGCCCCCACATCCACCAAAATCCACAAAAATCCACCAAAAAATCCACAAAAATCCACAAAAATCCACAAAAAATCCACAAAAATCCACAAAATCCCGAGGGGATGAAAGGGTTAAAGGGGTTTGGGGTGGGGGAAGAGGGAAGGGAGGGACTGGGAATTTCTTGGGGGGATTTTTCCCATTTTTCATCCATTTTCCCACCCATTGTTTTTTCCCATTTTCTACCCATTTTCTATCCATTTTCCCATCCATTTTTTTCCCATTTTTCCATCGTTTTTTCCCATTTTTGTATCAATTTTTTCCCATTTTCCATCCATTTTCCATCCATTTTTCCATCCATTTTTCCATCCATTTCCCATCCATTTTTTCCCATTTTCCCATCAGGTTTTCCATCCATTTTTTCCCATTTTCCCATCAGGTTTTCCCATCCATTTTTCCCATTTCCCATCCATTTTTCCATCCATTTGTTTCCCATTTTCCCACCCATTTTCCGTTCTGCACCTGGAGAACACCTCCCTGTCCGGGAGGCCCCTCATGCTGCTCGGTCAGAGCCCCCAGATCCCAAAAAATCCACAAAAATCCACAAAAATCCACAAAAAATCCACAAAAAATCCACAAAAAATCCACAAAAATCCACAAAAATCCACAAAAAATCCACCAAAATCCACCAAAATCCACAAAATCCCGAGGAGATGAAAGGGTTAAAGGGGTTTGGGGTGGGGGAAGAGGCAAGGGAGGGACTGGGAATTGCTGGGGGGGATTATTCCCATTTTTCCATTGTTTTTTCCCATTTTTCTGTCCATTTTCTGTCCATTTCCCCACCCATTTCTCCCATTTATTTCCCATTTTTCCTCCATTTTCCCACCCCTTTCTCCCATTTCCCCACCCATTTCCCCCCTCATTTTCCATTGATTTTCTCCATTTCCCCACCCCTTTCTCCCATTTCCCCCCTCATTTTCCTGCTGTTCCTGGTGGCGCTCCCGGTGCTGTCCCCATCCCCATTCCCATTCCCATTTCCCATTATTTCCCATTTTTCCCATTTTTCCCCCATTTTTCCTGCATCCACGGCCCTGAAGATGAACGTGACTCTCCGTGAGCTGTACCTGCCTGACACCAACCTCAGTTCCCATTCCCATTCCCAGTTCATTCCCAGTTCATTCCCAGTTCATTATTTCCCATTTTTTCCCATTTTTTCCCCGTTTTAGCCACAGCCCTGAAGATGAACGTGACTCTCTGTGAGCTGTACCTGCCTGACACCAACCTCAGTTCCCATTCCCATTCCCATTGCCCTGCCCCATTCCCAGTTAATTCCCAGTTCATTCCCAGTTCATTCCCAGTTCATTCCCAGTTGTTTATTTCCCATTATTTCCCATTTTTTCCCGTTTTTTCCCCGTTTTAGCCACGGCCCTGAAGATGAACATGACTCTGCAGGAGCTGTACCTGCCTGACACCAACCTCAGTTCCCATTCCCATTCCCATTCCCATTCCCATTCCCAGTTCATTCCCAGTTCATTCCCAGTTCATTCCCAGTTCATTATTTCCCATTTTTCCCGTTTTTTCCCCATTTTAGCCACGGCCCTGAAGATGAACGTGACTCTGTGTGAGCTGTGCCTGCCTGACACCAACCTCAGTTCCCATTCCCATTCCCATTGCCCTGCCCCATTCCCAGTTCATTCCCAGTTCATTCCCAGTTCATTCCCAGTTCATTATTTCCCATTTTTTTCCCATTTTTCCCCCATTTTAGCCACGGCCCTGAAGATGAACGTGACTCTCTGTGAGCTGTACCTGCCTGACACCAACCTCAGTTCCCATTCCCATTCCCATTCCCAGTTCCCTGCCCCATTCCCAGTTCATTCCCAGTTCCTTCCCAGTTCATTCCCAGCCATTTATTTCCCATTTTTCCCGTTTTTTCCCCATTTTTCCTGTATCCACAGCCCTGAAGATGAACGTGACTCTCCAGGAGCTGTACCTGCCTGACACCAACCTCAGTTCCCATTCCCATTCCCAGTTCATTCCCAGTTCATTCCCAGTTCATTCCCAGTTCATTATTTCCCATTTTTTCCCGTTTTTTCCCCATTTTAGCCACAGCCCTGAAGATGAACGTGACTCTCTGTGAGCTGTACCTGCCTGACACCAACCTCAGTTCCCATTCCCATTCCCATTGCCCTGCCCCATTCCCAGTTCATTCCCAGTTATTTATTTCCCATTTTTCCCATTTTTTCCCCATTTTAGCCACAGCCCTGAAGATGAACGTGACTCTCCGTGAGCTGTACCTGCCTGACACCAACCTCAGTTCCCATTCCCATTCCCATTCCCCATTCCCATTGCCCTGCCCCATTCCCAGTTCATTCCCAGTTCATTCCCAGTTCATTATTTCCCATTTTTCCCATTTTTCCCCCATTTTTCCTGCATCCACGGCCCTGAAGATGAACGTGACTCTCTGTGAGCTGTACCTGCCTGACACCAACCTCAGTTCCCATTCCCATTCCCAGTTCCCTGCCCCATTCCCAGTTCATTCCCAGTTCCTTCCCAGTTCATTCCCAGCCATTTATTTCCCATTTTTCCCGTTTTTTCCCCATTTTTCTTGCAGCCACAGCCCTGAAGATGAACGTGACACCGTGTGAGCTGTACCTGGCTGACACCAACCTCAATTCCCATTCCCAGTTCCCTGCCCCATTCCCATTCCCAGTTCATTCCCAGTTCATTCCCAGTTATTTATTTCCCATTTTTCCCATTTTTTCCCCATTTTAGCCACAGCCCTGAAGATGAACGTGACTCTGCGGGAGCTGTACCTGCCTGACACCAACCTCAGTTCCCATTCCCGTTCCCATTGCCCTGCCCCATTCCCAGTTCATTCCCAGTTCATTCCCAGTTATTTATTTCCCATTATTTCCCATTTTTTCCCGTTTTTTCCCCGTTTTAGCCACGGCCCTGAAGATGAACATGACTCTGCAGGAGCTGTACCTGCCTGACACCAACCTCAGTTCCCATTCCCATTGCCCTGCCCCATTCCCATTCCCATTCCCAGTTCCCTGCCCCATTCCCAGTTCATTCCCAGTTATTTATTTCCCATTTTTTCCCCGTTTTAGCCACAGCCCTGAAGATGAACGTGACTCTGCAGGAGCTGTACCTGCCTGACACCAACCTCAGTTCCCATTCCCATTCCCATTCCCATTCCCATTCCCAGTTCATTCCCAGTTCATTCCCAGTTCATTCCCAGTTATTTATTTCCCATTTTTCCCATTTTTCCCCCATTTTAGCCACGGCCCTGAAGATGAACGTGACTCTGCAGGAGCTGTACCTGCCTGACACCAACCTCAGTTCCCATTCCCATTCCCAGTTCATTCCCAGTTCATTCCCAGTTCATTATTTCCCATTTTTTCCCATTTTTTCCCCATTTTAGCCACGGCCCTGAAGATGAACGTGACTCTGCGGGAGCTGTACCTGGCTGACAATAAACTGAACGGGCTGCAGGACTCGGCCCAGCTCGGGAACCTGCTCAAGTTCAACGGCTGCATCCAGATCCTGGACCTGCGCAACAACCACCTCATGGATTCGGGTGGGAAATCTGGGAATTCTGGGAAAAATGGGAATTCTGGGGTGTGGGAATGGGGTGTGGGAATGGGCAACAACCACCTCATGGATTCCGGTGGGAAATGTGGGAATTCTGGGAAAAATGGGAATTCTGGGGTGTGGGAATGGGGTGTGGGAATGGGCAACAACCACCTCATGGATTCCGGTGGGAAATGTGGGAATTCTGGGAAAAACGGGAATTCTGGGGTGTGGGAATGGGGTGTGGGAATGGGCAACAACCACCTCATGGATTCCGGTGGGAAATGTGGGAATTCTGGGAATTCTGGGGTGTGGGAATGGGGCTGGACCTGGGCAACGACCACCTCATGGATTCCGGTGGGAAATCTGGGAATTCTGGGAAAAATGGGAATTCTGGGGTGTGGGAATGGGCAACAACCACCTCATGGATTCCGGTGGGAAATGTGGGAAAAATGGGAAAAATGGGAATTCTGGGGTGTGGGAATGGGGCTGGACCTGCGCAACAGCCACCTCATGGACTCGGGTGGGAAAAACGGGAAAAACGGGAAAAATGGGAATTCCGGGGTGTGGGAATGTGGGAATGGGGTTTGGGAAATGGGCAACAACCACCTCATGGATTCCGGTGGGAAAAACGGGAAAAACGGGAAAAATGGGAATTCTGGGGTGTGGGAATGGGGTGTGGGAATGGGCAACAACCACCTCATGGATTCCGGTGGCAAATCTGGGAATTCTGGGGCTTGGAAATGTGGGAGTGGGGTTTGGGAATGGGGCTGGACCTGGGCAACAACCACCCCATGGATTCCAGTGGGAAATGTGGGAATTCTGGGAATTCTGGGGTTTGGGAATGTGGGAGTGGGGTTTGGGAATGGGCAACAACCACCTCATGGATTCCGGTGGGAAAAACGGGAAAAACGGGAAAAATGGGAATTCTGGGGTGTGGGAATGTGGGAATGGGGTTTGGGAATGGGCAACAACCACCTCATGGATTCCGGGGGGAAAAACGGGAATTCTGGGGTGTGGGAATGGGCAACAACCACTTCATGGATTCTGGTGGGAATTCCAGGAATGGGGCTTGGGAATGTGGGAATGGGATTTTGGAATGATGGCAATGGGTTTGGGAATCCATCGTTTCTGATTTTCCAGGCCAGGCCTAATCCCAGGATTATCCAGGCCCGGCCTAAGCCCCCATTTCCCGGGATTTCCCAGGATTTCCCCCCTTTTCCAGGCCTGGCCTAATCCCAGGATTATCCAGGCCCGGCCTAAGCCCCCATTTCCTGGGATTTCCCCCCTTTCCAGGCCAGGCCTAATTCCAGGATTATCCAGGCCCGGCCTAAGCCCCCGATTCCCGGGATTTCCCGGGGTTTCCCCCTTTTCCAGGCCAGGCCTAATCCCAGGATTATCCAGGCCCGGCCTAAACCCCCATTTCCCGGGATTTCCCAGGATTTCCCCCTTTTCCAGGCCAGGCCTAATCCCAGGATTATCCAGGCCCGGTCTAAGCCCCGATTCCCGGGATTTCCCGGGGTTTCCCCCTTTTCCAGGCCTGGCCTACATCTGCGAGGGGCTGCGGGAGCAGCGCCGGGGTTTGGTGACGTTGGTGCTGTGGAACAACCAGCTCAGCCACGCCGGCATGGCCTACCTGGGCATGACCCTGGTGAGCGTTCCCGAAATTCCCACAATTCCTACAATTCCCAGAATTTGCGGAATTCCCGGCATTCCCGGCGTTCCCATTGGCCAGAAACGTTGATTTTTTTTCGTGGTTTTAATTTGTGGATTTCTGGGGTTTTCTATGGGTTTCTTTGGTTTCCTTGGGTTTTCCATTGATTCCCATGGGTTTTCCATTGATTTCCATGGGTTTTCCTTGGGTTTTCCATGGGTTTTCTTTGGGTTTTCCATTGGTTTTCCATGGATTTTTTTTTGGCTTCCATTGGTTTTCCATGGATTTTTTTTTGGTTTCCATTGGTTTTCCATGGATTTTTTTTTGGCTTCCATTGGTTTTCCACGGATATTTTTTGGTTTCCATTGGTTTTCCATTGATTTTCCTTGGGTTTTCCATTGGTTTTCCACAGATATTTTTTGGTTTCCATTGGTTTTCCATGGATTTTTTTTTTTTTTCCATTTCCATTGGTTTTCCATGGATTTTCCATGGATATTTTTTGGTTTCCGTTGATTTTCCATGGATTTTCTCATGGATTCCCATGGATTTTCTCATGGATATTCCCATGAATTTTCCCGTGGCTTTTTCCATGGATTTTCCCATGGACATTCCCGTGATTTTTCTCTGGATTTTCCCACGGGTTTTCCCATGGCTTTCCCATGGATTTCCATGGATTTTTCCTGGATTTTCCCATTGCTTTTCCCATGGATTTTCCCATTGCTTTTCCCTGGATTTTTCCATGACTTTTCTCTGGATTTTTCCATGGCTTTTCCCATGGATTTCCCCATGGATCCCCATAGATTTTGCCATGGCTTTTCCCTGGATTTCCCCATGGATCCCCATAGATTTTGCCATGGCTTTTCCCTGGATTTCCCCATGCATTCCCATGGACTTTCCCATGGATTTTCTCTGGATTTCCCCATGAATTCCCATGGACTTTCCCACGGATATTCCCACGGCTTTCCCATGGATTTTCTCTGGACTTTCCCACGGATTTTCTCTGGATTTTCCCTGGATTTTCCCTGGGTTTTCCCACGGCTTTCCCATGGATTTTCTCTGGATTTCCCTATGAATTCCCATGGACGTTCCCATGAATTTTCTCTGGATTTCCCCATGGATTTTCCCATGGATATTCCCACGGATTTTCCCTGGATTTTCCCATTTTTTCAGCCGCACACGCAGAGCCTGGAGACGCTGAACCTGGGCCACAACGCGGTGGGGAACGAGGGCGTGCGGAACCTGAAGAACGGCCTGATCGGGAACCGCTCCGTGCTGCGCCTGGGGCTGGCCTGCACCAAACTCACCTGCGAAGGTCCCGCCGGGGCTCTGGGACACTGGGATGGGGTTGGGAAATTGGGATTGGGAAACTGGGATGGGCTTGAGAAAGTTGGGATGGGGTTGGGAAAGTTGGGATTGGGAAATTGGGATTGGGAAATTGGGATTGGGAAGGTTGGGTTGGGTTTGAGAAAGTTGGGGTGGGATTGGGAGATTGGGATGGGGTTGGGAAAGTTGGGTTGGGTTTGAGAAAGTTGGGATGGGATTGGGAAAGTTGGGATGGGAAAGTTGGGTTGGGTTTGAAAAAGTTGAGATGGGGTTGGGAGATTGGGATTGGGAAATTGGGATGGGGTTGGGAAAGTTGGGTTGGGCTTGAGAAAGTTGAGATGGGTTTGGGAAAGTTGGGATGGGTTTGGGAAATTGGGATTGGGAAAGCTGGGATTGGGAAAGTTGGGATGGGCTTGAGAAAGTTGGGATGGGCTTGGGAAAGTTGGGATGGGTTTGGGAAAGTTGGGATGGGGTTGGGAAATTGGGATAGGAAATTGGGATTGGGAAAGTTGGGTTGGGTTTGAGAAAGTTGGGATGGGATTGGGAGATTGGGATGGGCTTGGGAAATGGGGATAGGAAAGTTTGAGATGGGATTGGCAAAGTTGGGATGGGAAAGTTGGGATGGGATTGGAAAAGTTGGGATGGGTTTGGGAAAGTTGGGATAGGAAAGTTGGGATGGATTTGGGGAAATTGGGATGGGTTGGGGGAAGGTGGGATGGGGTTGGGAAAGGATTGGGAAAGTTGGGATTGGGAAAGTTGAGATGGGATTGGAAAAGTTGGGTTGGGGTTGGCAAAGTTGGGATGGGAAAGTTGGGATTGGGAAAGTTGGGATGGGAAATTTGGGTTGGGTTTGGGAAAGTTGGGATGGGGTTGGGAAATTGGGATGGGATTGGGAAAGTTGGGATGGGATTGGAAAAATTGGGATGGGAAAGTTGGGATGGCAAAGTTGGGATGGGAAATTTGGGATTGGCAAAGTTGGGATGGGATTGGAAAAATTGGGATGGGAAAGTTGGGATGGCAAAGTTGGGATGGGCTTGGAGAAGTTGATTTGAGCCTCTGAAGCCGGAATCTTTTCCAAATTTCCCCCTGATTTCCTGGGATTTTTCCCCGATTTCCCAAATTTCCCCCTGATTTCCTGGGATTTCCCCCATTCCCTGGATTTCTTCCTGACTTCCTGGGATTTTTCCACAATTCCTGGGGCTCCACCCCAGTTTCCTGGAATTCCCCTCAGTTCCCCAGATTTTCCCCCAAATTCCTGGAATTTCCCCCCAAAATTCCCAGGCTTTTTTCCCGCCACATGCCCAGATTTCCCCTCAATTTCCCTGGATTTTCCCCCCAAATTCCCAGGGATTTCCCCCCAAATTCCCGGGATTTTTCTCCCCCAAATTCCCGTGATTTCCCCCCAAATTCCCAGGGATTTCCCCCCAAATTCCCGGGATTTTTCTCCCCCAAATTCCCGTGATTTCCCCCCAAATTCCCAGGATTTCCCCCCAAAATTCCCAGGCTTTTTTCCCCCAGACTCCCAGGATTTTCCCCCCACACACACCCGGGATTTTTCCCCCCAATTCCCGGGATTTTTTCCCCCCAAATTCCCGGGATTTTTTCCCCCGAACTCCCAGGATTTTTTCCCCCCACACACCCATGATTTCCCCCCAAATTCCCGGGATTTTTTCCCCCCACACCCCCATGATTTCCCCCCAAATTCCCTTGCTTTTTCCCCAAATTCCCAGGATTTTTCCCCCCACACACCCATGATTTCCCCCCAATTTCCCCGGCATTTTTCCACCAAATTCCTGGGTTTTTTTCCCCCAAATTCCCAGGGATTTCCCCCCCAATTCCTGTGTTTTTTCCCTCAAAATTCTCGGGATCTTTTCCCCTCAAATTCCCAGGGATTTTCCCCCCAAATTCCCAGGATTTTTCCCCCCACACACCCAGGATTTCCCCCCAGTTCCCTGGCTTTTTTTCCCCCAAATTCCCTCGATTTTTCCCCCCAGTTTCCCAGGATTTTCCCCCCCAAATTCCCGTGATTTCCCCCCAAATTCCCGTGATTTTCCCCCCAACATTCCCATGATTCCCCCCCAAATTCCCGGGGTTTTGTGCCCTCAGGGGCCGTGGCCGTGGCCGAGTTCGTGGCCGAGAGCCCTCGGCTGCTGCGCCTGGACCTGCGCGAGAACGACATCAAGACCGGGGGGCTCATGGCGCTGTCCCTGGCCCTGCGCGTCAACCACTCCCTGCTGCGCCTCGACCTCGACCGCGAGCCCAAGAAGGAGCCCGTGAGTCCTGGAATTCCCAAAAAAACCCCACGGAATTCCCAGGAAATTCCGGGAGTTGCCCAAAAAATCCCCGCGGTTCTGGGGCGTTCCCGGAGCGGGGAACGGTGCTTGAGGTGTTGGGGGTTTGGAGTTTGACTTTGGGCCTAAGGAGGAGGTGATGAGTCCTGGAATTCCTGAAAATCCATGGGATTCCCAAAAATTTCCCAGAAGTCCCCAAAAATTCCAGGAATTCCCCAAAAATCCCCACAGTTCTGGGGCATTCCTGGAGCGGGGAACGGTGCCTGAGGTGTTGGAGGTGTTGGAGGTTTGGGGTTTGGGATTTGGGATTTGGGATTTGGGATTTGGGATTTGGGCATGAGCCTGAGGAGCAGGTAATGAGTCCTGGAATTCCTGAAGATCCATGGGATTCCCAAAAAAATTCCTGGGATTCCCAAAAATTCCCCAGAATTCCCAAAAAATCCCCGCGGTTCTGGGGCGTTCCCGGAGCAGGAAACGGTGCCTGAGGTGTTGGGGGTTTGGGGGTTTGGGATTTGGGCACATGGCCAAGAAGGAGGTGATGAGTCCTGGAATTCCTGAAAATCCATGGGATTCCCAAAAAAAATCCTGGGATTCCCAAAAATTTCCCGGAATTCCCCAAAAATTTCCCAGAATTCCCAAAAAAATCCCCGCGGTTCTGGGGCGTTCCCGGAGCGGGAAATGGTGCCTGAGGTGTTGGGGGTTTGGGGTTTTGGGGTTTTGGGGATTTGGGCATGAGCCTGAGGAGGAGGTGATGAGTCCTGGAATTCCTGAAAATCCATGGGATTCCCCAAAAAATTCCTGGGATTCTCAAAAATTTCCCAGAATTTCCAAAAAATTCCAGGAATTCCCAAAAAATCCCCACAGTTCTGGGGTGTTCCTGGAGCACAAAACGGTGCCTGAGGTGTTGGGGTTTGGGCTTTGGGATTTGGGCACATGGCCAAGGAGGAGGTGATGAGTCCTGGAATTCCTGAAAATCCATGGGATTCCCCAAAAAAATTCCTGGGATTCCCAAAAATTCCCCGGAATTCCCAAAAAATCCCCGCGGTTCTGGGGCGTTCCCGGAGCAGGAAACGGTGCCTGAGGTGTTGGGGGTTTGGGGGTTTGAGCCTGGAATTCTTGAAATTCCCCAAAATATTCATGGAATTCCTGAAAGATTTCCCAAAATTCCCAAAAATCCCTGGGATTTTGGGGCTGGTTCCTGGTGATTTTTCCAGGTTTTTTTTTTCTTGGATTTGCCAAATTTTCCCAGGAGCTGAGCCTTGGGGATTTTGGGGCTGATGGAACATTCCCAACTCCAGGGATTTTGGGAATCTCCAGGAGCCAATTCCCACCTTGTTGGCCTCTTTTTCCAGTGGGGAAAAATCCATTTTTGAAATGAGGAAATCCAAATTCTCTGGATTTCCTCATTTCCCACCAAGAATTCTGGGAATTCTGGGAATATCTGAAAATCTTCATTCTCCAAGCCCTGCTGGAATCACAAATTCCAACCCCCAAAATCTTGGGAAAAACCCTCAAAACTCCACAATTCCAACCGCAAAATTCCACAATTCCAGGTCCAAAAATTCCCCAATTCCAACCCCAAAATTCCCAAATTCCAACCCCAAAATTCCCATTTCCAGTCCAAAAATTCCCAATTCCAGTCCAAAATTCCACAATTCCAAGTCCAAAAATTCCCCAATTCCAACCCCAAAATTCCCCAATTCCAACTGCAAAATTCCCAATTCCAGTCCAGAATTCCACAATTCCAAGTCCAAAAATTTCCCAATTCCAACCCCAAAATTCTAAAATTCCAACTGCAAAATTCCCATTTCCAGTCCAAAGATTCCCCAATTCCAACCCCAAAATTCCCAAATTCCAACTGCAAAATTCCCAATTCCAACCCAAAAATTTCCCAGTTCCAACTGCAAAATTCCAACTGCAAAATTCCCAATTCCTGTCCAAAATTCCCCAATTTCAACCCCAAAATTCCCCAATTCCAGCCACAAAATTCCACAATTCCAAGTCCCAAAATTCCCCAATTCCAACCCCAAAATTTCCCAATTCCAGTCCAGAATTCCCCAGTTCCAGCTCCAAAAATTCCACAATTCCAACCCCAAAAATTCCCAAATTCCAGCCACAAAATTCCACAATTTCCAACCCCAAAATTCCCAATTCCAGTCCAAAAATTTCCCAATTCCAAGTCCAAAAATTCCCCAATTCCAGCCACAAAATTCCACAATTTCCAACCCCAAAATTCCCAATTCCAAGTCCAAAATTCCCCAATTCCAGTCCAAAAATTCCACAATTCCAAGTCCAAAAATTCCACAATTCCAACCCCAAAATTCCCCAATTCCAGTCCAAAAATTCCCCAATTCCAACCCCAAAATTCCCAATTCCAGCCGCAAAATTCCACAATTCCAACCCCAAAATTCCAACCCCAAAATTCCCCAGTTCCAAGTCCAAAAATTCCCCAATTCCGACCGCAAAATTCCCCAAGTCCAACCCCAAAATTTCCCAGTTCCAACCCTAAAAATTCCCCAATTCCAACCCCCAAATTCCCAAATTCCAACTGCAAAATTTCCAATTCCAAGCCCAAAAATTCCACAATTCCAACTGCAAAGTTCCCAATTCCAACCCAAAAATTTCCCAGTTCCAACTGCAAAATTCCAACTGCAAAATTCCACAATTCCAACCCCAAAATTCCCCAACTCCAACCCCAAAATTCCCCAATTCCAAGTCCAAAATCCCCTCTTAAAGGGCCAGCGCCCCAATTCCCGCACCCCGACTCCTCTCCCTCCATTCCCGAGGGAATTCCCGGGGGTTTTCCTGCCATTCCTGGGGATTTTCCCGCCATTCCCGAGGATTTTCCCGCCATTCCCGAGGATTTTCCCGCCATTCCCGGATTCCCCCGGCAGGTCAAGAGCTTCCTGGAGACGCAGAAGGCGCTGCTGGCCGAGATCCAGAACGGCTGCAAGCGGAATTTCATCCTGGCCAAGGAGAAGGAGGAGAAGGAGCAGCAGCTCCAGCACTCGGCCTCCATGGCCGAGATCTCCGGCGCCGATCCCGAAATTCCCGAAATCCCCGAAATTCCCGAAATTCCGGAGGGCGCTTCCCCCGGCCCGGAGGAGAACGGCAACGCGGCCCCGGCCGGAGATTCCAGCTCGGACACCGAGGAGGAGGAGGAGGAGGATGGGAAGGACTCGAGGGAGGTTGTGGAATCTTCCGGGGATTCCGGGAATTCCGGGAACGGCGAGCGCAGGATTTCCGTCTCCAGCCCCGGCAGAGGCCGCAAGATCTTCGTGGTGACGCGGGTGGAGAACGTTCCGGAAGGATCTGGGGCTGTTCCCAAGGAACCTGGAACCGTTCCCGACGGATCCGGGGTCGTTCCTGAGAGATCCGGGGTCGTTCCAAAGGAATCTGGTGCCGTTCCCGATGGATCTGGAGCCGTTCCTGGTGGATCTGGGGCCGTTCCCGATGGATCTGGGGCTGTTCCTGATGGATCTGGAGCCGTTCCTGGTGGATCTGGAGCTGTTCCTGATGGATCCGGGGCCGTTCCCGATGGATCCAGGGCCCTTCCCGATGGATTTGAGACTGTTCCTGAAGGATCTGGGGTCGTTCTTGGTGGATCTTTGGTTGTTCCTGAAGGATCCAGGGTCATTCCTGAAGGGTCTGGGACAATTCCTGATGGATCTGGAGCCGTTCCCAACAGATCTGGGGTTGTTCCTGATGGATCTGGGACAATTCCTGATGGATCTGGAGCCGTTCCCGACAGATCTGGGGCTGTTCCCGATGGATCTGGAGCCGTTCCTGATGAATCCAGGGTTGTTCCCATTGGATCTGGGACAATTCCTGATGGATCTGGAGCCGTTCCCGATGGATCCAGGGCTGTTCCTGTTGGATCTGGGGTTGTTCCCGATGGACCTGGAGCTGTTCCCATCGTTCCAGATGGATCTGGGGTTGTTCCTGCTGGATCTGGCTCCGTTCCCAATGGATCCAGGGCCACTCCTGATGGATCTGGAGCCGTTCCCGTTGGATCTGGGGCCCTTCCTGATGGATCCGGGGTTTCTCCCGATGGATTTGAAGCCGTTCCCGTTGGATCTGGGGCCATTCCTGATGGATCCAGGGCTGTTCCTGTTGGATCTGGGGCTGTTCCTGATGGATTTGGAGCCGTTCCCGATGGATCCGGGGCCGTTCCCGTCGGATCCGGGGCTGTTCCTGATGGATTTGGAGCCGTTCCCATTGGATCCGGGGCCGTTCCCGTCAGATCTGGGGCCGTTCCCATTGGATCCGGGGCCATTCCCGATGGATCCGGGACCGTTCCCATCGGATCCGGGGCTGTTCCCGATGGATTTGGAGCCGTTCCCATTGGATCTGGGGCCGTTCCCGATGGATCCGGGGCCGTTCCCGTCGGATCCGGGGCCGTTCCCGAGCCGCGGCCGCGCCGGGCGGGCGCCTCCGAGGGAATTCCGTGCGGGAGCCCCTCCCGGGATTCGCCGCTTCCCAACGGGCTCAAGGCCGATTTCGCCCGGGCGCTGCCGGAGCCGGGCCCGGAGGGCGACGGGAAATCGGGAACGTGCGCGGCCGAGCACGGTGAGACCCCCAAATTCCCACATCCCCACATTCCCAAATTCCTGAGGGTGTTCCCGGGCTCGGGGCATTCCCGGGAGTTCAGGCATCCCAGATTTCTGAGGGTTCTGAGATTCCCAAATTTCTGGGGTTCCAGGATCCCAAATTCCAGAGAGAGTTCCTGAGCTTGGGACATTCCCGGGAGTTCTGGGATCCCAAATTTCTGGTGGTTCTGGGATCCCAAATTCCCAAATTCCAGAGGGAGTTCCTGAGCTTGGGGCATTCCCGGGACTTCTGAGATCCCAAATTTCTGGGGGTTCTGGGATCCCAAATTCCGGAGGGAGTTCCCGGGCTCGGGGCATTCCCGGGAGTTTGGAGATCCCAAATTCCCAAATTCCAGAGGGAGTTCCTGAGCTTGGGGCATTCCCGGGAGTTCTGAGATTCCCAAATTTCTGGGGGTTCTGGGATCCCAAATTCCAGAGGGAGTTCCCGGGCTCGGGGCATTCCCGGGAGTTCAGGCATCCCAAATTTCTGGGGGTTCTGAGATTCCCAAATTCCAAATTCCTGAGGAAGTTCCCAGGCTCAGGGCATTCCCAGGAGTTCCAGGATCCCGAAATTCTGGGGCTTCTGAGATCCCAAATTCCAGAGGGAGTTTCCAGGCTCGGGGCATTCCCGGGAGTTCTGAGATCCCAAATTTCTGGGGGTTCTGGGATCCCAAATTCCAGAGGGTGTTGCTGGGCTTGGGGCATTCCCGGGACTTCTGGAATCCCCAAATTCTGGGGGTTCTGAGATTCCCAAATTCCCAAATTCCAGAGGCAGTTCCTGAGCTTGGGGCATTCCCGGGACTTCTGGGATCCCGAAATTCTGGAGGTTCTGAGATTCCCAAATTTCTGGGGGCTCTGGGATCCCAAATTCCCGAGGCAGTTCCCGGGCTTTGCGTCATTCCCGGGAGTTTGGAATTGGGGTGAAAAAGTGGGAGAAGGACTGGAGAAACTGGGAAAAGCAGCGGGAAAATCCCAAATCCTTGGGTTGGGAACAGGGAAAATTGGGAATGCAGCAGGAATTGGGGTAAAAAACTGGGAAAAGCAGCAGGAAAATCCCAAATCCCTGGGTTGGGAACAGGGAAAATTGGGAATGCAGCAGGAATTGGGGTGAAAAACTGGGAAAAGCAGCAGGAAAATCCGAAATCCGCGGGTTGGGATGAGGAAAAACTGGGAAAGGAGCAGGAAAATCCCAAATTTCCGGGCTGGGAAGAGGAAAAAACTGGGATTGCAGCAGGAATGGGGGTAAATAAACAGGAAAGGAGCAGGAACTGGGCTGAAAAAGTGGGAAAAGAGCTGGAAAAAGTGGGAGAGGAGCGGGAAAATCCCAAATTTCCGGGCTGGTTCCAGAACGTTCCGCGCTCCTTCCCCCAGAGCTGAGCTGCTCCAGGAACGAGCAGGAGCTGCAGGAGCTGCTCCTCGAGGCCAGCCAGGACACGGCTCCGGAGCTGCTGTGAGCGCAGGTGAGAGAGCCGGGGAAACCCTGGAATCCCGGGAATTTTCCTGGGAATTTTCCTGGGAATTTTTCCGGGAATTTTCGTGGAATTTTCTGGGAATTTCTGGGAATTTTTCCGGGAATTTTTCTGGGATTTTCTGTGAATTTCCTGGGAATTTTCCTGGGAATTTTCTGTGATTTTCTGGGAATTTTCCAGGAATTTTTTGGGGAATTTTCCGGGAATTTTCCTGGGAATTTTCCGGGAATTTCCTGGGAATTTTCCTGGGAATTTTCCGGGAATTTTCCTGGGAATTTCCGGGAATTTTCTGGGAATTTTCTGGGAATTTTTCCGGGAATTTTCTGGAATTTTCTGGGAATTTCTGGGAATTTTTCCGGGAATTTTTCTGGAATTTTCTGGGAATTTTCCTGGGAATTTTTCTGGGATTTTCTGTGAATTTCCTGGGAATTTTCCTGGGAATTTTCTGTGATTTTCTGGGAATTTTCCAGGAATTTTTTGGGGAATTTTCCGGGAATTTTCCTGGGAATTTTCCGGGAATTTCCTGGGAATTTTCCTGGGAATTTTCTGGGAATTTTCCTGGGAATTTCCGGGAATTTTCTGGGAATTTCTGGGAATTTTCTGGGATTTCCTGGAAATTTCCTGGGAATTTTCCTGGGAATTTTTCTGGGATTTTTCTGTGAATTTCCTGGGAATTTTCCTGGGAATTTTTCTGGGATTTTCTGGGAATTTTCCTGGGAATTTTCCTGGAATTTTCTGGGAATTTTTCTGGAATTTCCTGGGAATTTTCCTGGAATTTTCTGGGAATTTTTCTGGAATTTTCTGGGAATTTTCCTGGGAATTTTTCTGGGAATTTCCTGGAATTTTCCGGAAATTTTCCTGGGATTTTCCGGGAATTTTCCTGGGAATTTCTGGGAATTTTCCTGGGAATTTTCTGGGAATTTCCTGGAATTTTCCCAGCCCTGCCCTTCCCGCTCTCCCCACAGGTCCTGGAGGGGGAGGCTCCGGAGCTTTTCCCCCTCTCCCCAACTCCGCACAAGATTCCAACCAAACCTCGGGAATTTCGGGACTTTGCTTGGGAAAGGAAAAAAAAAACAAACCAAAAAAACAAAAAACCACGAAACACAAAACAAAACCGGATTTTATTTTTTTTTTTTCCCGACTTCTTTTCCCGATTTTTCCCGATTTTTTCCCGCCTCCCCGGGGGCGGGGCAGGAGGCGGGGCTCGGCCTTCCCGATCCGCCGGGAATTCCCGGGGCCATTCCCGGCGGGATCGCAGGGACCGGGAGCGGCGGCGATTTGGGAATTCCGTCCCTAAAAAAGAGAGAAAAAAAACCCCGGGATCGGCTGCTCCCGCAGCCCCCGCGCTTTATTTATTTTTAATTTCCCTCCCTTTCCGGTGGCTTTGGTTTCTTTGGGAATTTTTTCCCTGTTTTTCCCCCCTTTTTTCTGTTATTTTTTCCCCTTTTTTCCCGTCTCTATTTATCACCAGCCGCAGAATTCCCGGGAAAACGGGGAAAGGTGGAAAAGGGGGCGGGGAGGGGCTGGAATTCCTCGCTCATCCCAAATTCCCAGAGGGGTCGGGGCAGGGGAAATCCAGCGATTCCCACGGGGATCTCCCGGCCCGGAATTCCCAAAAAATTCCCGGAATTCCCGGGGAGATTCCCGGGGGTCGCTTTTCTTTCTTAAGTGCAATAAAATCTTTCAGGGAGCTGCGTTGGGGGGATGGGGGGGATTGGAATTCCGGGGGGATATTCCCGATTTTCTGGCCGGGAATTTTTGCTGGTGTTTCCTCTGGGTTTGGTTTTTGGGGTTTGTTGTTGGTTTTCTTTTTTTCCTGTCTTTTCCCCGTTTTTTTTTTTTTTTTGGTTTTTTTTCCCCCCCGTTTTTCCCCGTGGTGGAATTTTTGTTAACGGCTGTTTTCTAATTAAAGGAATTCTGCATTCGTCACCCGCCCTCTTTTTGGGGGCTCATCCCGGAATTCCAGGATTTGGGGAATTCATGGATTTGTTGGGGGGGGGTTGGGTAGGGAGGGGGTGAAGATCCCCAAAAAAAACCCCAAAAAACCCCAGAACAGGTGGGAAATCCCAAAAAAATCCCAAAATACGGAGCCGGGGGTGGAACTTGGTTTATTGGGGGATGATCCCGGGGAATTTTCCCGGGAATTCTGGGTGGGATGGGGTTTGGGCATGGCCCAAATTTGGGGCTTTTTTGGGGGGGATTTTCTCCCAATTTTCCCTCCCAAAAGGACACGGATTTTGGGAGGAGATCCCAAAAATGTCTCAGGGTTGGGGATTCCCGGGAGGGATCAAAATTCCCTTGGATTCCGGGAGCTTTGGGATACCCCTGGATCACCCCAGTCCCCTCCCAGCGTTTCCCAGTGACAAAAACTGGGAATGAAAGCCCGGAATTCCCTCTGGATCATCCCAAACCCTTCCAGCATCCCCAAAAACCAGGAATAAAACCCAGGAATTTCCTCTGGGTGTTCCCAGTGCTCTCCAGGATCACAGACTGGGGATAAAACCCCAGAATTCCCAATCCCCGTTCCCCTAAAAAGATCCCCAAATCCTCCAGGAGCTCTCCCTGCCCTTGGTGGGGTCTGGATCCCATTCTTGGTCCCAAATCCCCAACCCTGATCCCAAATCCCCAATCCTGATCCCATTCCTGATCCCAAATCTCAAATCCCAAATCACGAATCCCATATCCTGATCCCATTCCTGATCCCAAATCCCAATGCCATTCTTGATCCTAAATCCCGATGCCATTCCTGATCCCAAATCTCATTCCCAAATCCCGATGCCATTCCTGAACCCAAATCCCAAATCTTGATCCCAATCCCAAAACCCAATGCCATTCTTGATCCCAAATCCTGACGCCATTCCTGATCCCAAATCTCATTCCCAAATCCCGGTGCCATTTCCGATCCCAAATCCCAGTCCTGATCCCAAATCCCCAACCCTGATCCCATTCCTGATCCCAAATCACAAATCCCAAATCCCGATGCCATTCCTGAACCCAAATCCCAAATCTTGATCCCAATCCCAAAACCCAATGCCATTCTTGATCCCAAATCCTGATGCCATTCCCGATCCCAAACCGTGATGTCGCTCCCGATCCCAAGTCCCCAATCCTGATCCCAAATCCCCAATCCTGATGCCATTCATGCCATTCCCAAATCAAAAAATCTCCATCCCAAATCCCAAAAACTGATGCCATTCCCGATCCCAAATCACAAATCCTGATCCCAAATCCCCATTCCCAAATCCCGATGCCATTCCCGATTCCAAATCCCACATCGCAAATCCCCAAATCCCACATCCCCAGTCCCAAATCCCCACATCCCAAATCCCAAATTCCCAAATTCCCAAATCCCCACATCCCAAATCCCCAAATCCCCAATCCCAAATCCCCACATCCCAAATCCTCAATCCCAAATCACCAGGCACCGTGTGGGACGCACTGCACCCCTCGGGACACGGGTGCGGCCCTGCCCAGCTGGGCCATGGCCCTCAGCAGCCCCATCTGCTGCCATGGAACCGCCCCAAATCCCAATCCCAAATCCCCAAATCCCAAATCCCCAATCCCCACATCCCAAATTCCCAAATCCCCAATCCCAAATCCCCAAATCCCCAATCCCCAAATCCCAAATCCCAATCCCAAATCCCCAATCCCCAATCCCAAATCCCAAACCCCATTCCTGGTGGGGTTCACCGGGCACCGTGTGGGACGCACTGCACCCCTCTGGACACGGGTGCGGCCTTGCCCAGCCGGGCCATGGCCCTCAGCAGCCCCATCTGCTGCCATGGAACCGTCCCCAATCCCAATCCCAAATCCCCACATCCCAAATCCAAATCCCAAATCCCCAATCCCAAATCCCAAACCCCATTCCTGGTGGGGTTCACCGGGCACCGTGTGGGACACACTGCACGCCCCGGGACACGGGTGCAGCCTTGCCCAGCCGGGCCATGGCCCTCAGCAGCCCCATCTGCTGCCGGATGGAGTGGTCCAGGTTGACGGTGACGCCGAGCAGCTGCCGCGCCTCGCCGGCGCCGAAGGGGAAATCCCGCGCCAGGAAGGCCTGGAAGAGCTCGGGCTCGGCGTCCAGGCTCAGCACTTTGCCCAGCGGCTGCCGCAGCGCGCTCAGCTCCCCGGCGTGCTCCTGGAACACGCTCCAGAGGGACCTTCCGGAATGTTCCGCCGCGTGGCCCTGCCCGGCGTCCTCCAGGCACTGCAGCGTCCAGCTGAGGCGGCAGGGCCAGCGGTCGGCCAGCACCACCCAGGCGGCCGCGGCGCGCGGCGACAGCTCGGCCACGGTGCCGGCACCGGCGGCGCGGTGCAACAGCAGCCGCAGCGTGATGGGGATGGTGTTGACGATGCGCCGCACGTTGGCGCCGTTCTCCGGCAGGTACCGGCTCAGGACGTCCGAGGCGTCGTGGAGGCACCGGAACGCCTCGTGGATCCACGCCACCGCCTCGGAGTCCGCCTCCTTCCAGCTGGGTGCCGGCGCGACCGCGCCGCAGCCACCGCCACCGCAGCCGCCGCCGCGGGTTTTGGCGACGTTGTCGGCGATGATTCGGTACATGAGGTCCTCGCGCGTCTGGATGGCGGCGGCCACGCTGCGCAGGCGGGAGCGGGCGCCCATCTCGGGGATGGAGAAGGGCAGCGTGACGGCGCGGTTCAGGTACAGGTACCCGTTGTCCGCCAGCCCCTTCATGCAGCCCGTCTGCTCCAGGCACGGCACGATGACGCTGGGGTCCACGGCCAGCAGGAAGATGAAGGGCGCGTTGGCGTCCGACAGCAGCGTGGCCATGGCGTTGAACACCCCGGCCACTTTCTCCGGGTAGCAGAGGTCCAGGCTGGTGATCTCCATCACCACGCGCAGCCGGCGGCGCTCGAAGACCTCCATGAAGGCCAAATAATCCACCAGAACCTCGACCTCCTCGCGGATCTTGCTCATGAACCCCAGCTGCCCGGCGAACCTGTCGCTGTTGGTCAAGCGCTCGATCTTCTTCTTCTCGCTGACCAGGAAGTTCTTGAGGATGGACAGCGCTCCCAGCACCAGCGAGGAGCCCGACAGCGACGCCACGGCGCTGCCCACCACCTTCAGAGCGTGGTGATCCTTGATGCCCGGCACCAGCAGCGCCACCAGCAGGATGGCGATGCCCGCGGCCAGCACCAGCAGCAGCCCCCAGAGCCTCAGGCAGGTCCCTTTCTTGAGGATCCACTCCCGCTGCGAGAAGCCGGAGGCGAAGCGCGGCCGCGAGCCCAGCACGTGGAAGACGCTGAGCGGCAGCGCGCCGAAGTGCTGGCGCACGTGGTGGCACAGCGTGGTCACCAGCCCCGCCCAGAGCTTGTCGCAGCCCGCGAACTCCCAGGCGCTGAAGCGGATGAAGATGAACTCCAGGTTCTTCCTCCTCAGGTGGCCCTCGGTCACCACGGGCTCGTAGAAGGCCAGGAGCCACAGGGCCTCCAGCAGGCCCCAGCCGTGGGGGCTGCGCGGCCGGCGCTGGCCCCGGCGCAGCTCGGCCGCCTCGCGCTGCGCCATCTCCTCACGCATGAAGGCTGGCAACGAGCGATTGGGGGCATTTGGGGGTGGGATTTGGGATTTGGGTTGGGATTTGGGGTTTGGGGTGGTTTTGGTGTGGTTTTTGGGGTTGGTTTGGGGTTTAGATTGGATGGGGTTTGGGTTGGGTTGCGTTGGGTTGCGTTGGGTTGGGTTGGGTTGGTTTTGGGATGGAATGCATGGGATGAGTTGGCATTTGGGATTTGGGGTTGGTTTGGGGTTTAGATTGGATGGGGCTTGGGTTGGGTTGCATTGGGTTGCATTGGGTTGTGTTGAGTTCAGTTGGGTTGGGTTGGGTTGGAATTTGGATTGCATTGGGTTGGGTTGGGTTTGTGATGGAATGCATGGGATGAGTTGGGATTTGGGATTTGGGGTGGTTTTCGGGGTGGGATTTGTGGTTTGGGATGAGTGGGATTGGGTTGAGTTGGGTTGGGTTGGGGATGGAATTCATGGGATGGGATGGGATGGGATTTGGGGTTTGGAGTGGGATTTGGGATTCAGGATGGGATTTGGGTTGGAATTTGGGATTGGGATGGGAATTTGGAACTGGGGTGGGATTTGGGCCTAGTATGGGATTTAGGATTGAGATGAGATTTGGGATTTGAGATGGGATTTGGGACTGGGGGTGGGATTTGGGCCTGACTTAAGGATTGCAATGAAATTTGGGACTGCAATGAGACCCCAAACCCTGAGAAAACAACACCGGGCACAGAAAACCCCAAATCCGCCGCTCCGAATTCCCACATTCCCGAACAATTCCCGAACAATTCCCGAACAATTCCCGAACAATTCCCAATAATCGGTGAGATCCGCACGCACCGGTGACCTTGGCCAGCAGGGACTCGAGGCGGTGCCCGCAGGGCGCGTAGAACCCGACGGTGACGGGCGTGGCCGTGTGGCACAGCGTGCGCGACAGGCAGCGGCAGTAGATGTCATCCTCCGTGGGCGGCTCTGCGTTTGGGGTTTGGCGTTTGGGGTCAGCATTTGGGGTCAGGATTTGGGGTTTGGGGTCGGGATTTGGGGTTTGGGGTCAGCACAGACAGCGGCAGTAGATGTCATCCTCCGTGGGCGGCTCTGCGTTTGGGGTTTGGCGTTTGGGGTCAGCGTTTGGGGTTTGGGGTCGGGATTTGGGGTTTGGGATCAGGATTTGGGGTCAGCATTTGGGGTTTGGGATCAGCACAGGCAGCAGCAGTAGATGTCATCCTCCGTGGGCGGCTCTGCGTTTGGGGTTTGGGGTCAGCATTTGGGGTTTGGGGTTTGGGGTTTGGGATTTGGGGTTTGGGGTTTGGGATTTGGGGTTTGGGGTTTGGGATTTGGGGTCAGCACAGGCAGCAGCAGTAGATGTCATCCTCCATCGGGGGCTCTGCATTTGGGGTTTGGAGTTTGGGATTTAGGGTCAGGATTTGGGGTTTCAGGTCAGGATTTGGGGTTTGGGATTTGGGGTTTGGGGTCAGCATTTGGGGTTTGGGGTCAGCACAGGCAGTGGCAGTAGATGGGCCTCTGTGGGTGGCTCTGTGTTTCGGGTTTGGGGTCAGGATTTGGGGTCATCATTTGGGGTTTGGGGTTTGGGGTTTGGGGTCAGCACAGGCAGTGGCAGTAGATGTCATCCTCCGTCGGGGGCTCTGCGTTTGGGGTTTGGGGTCAGCATTTGGGATTTGGGGTTGGGGTTTGGGGTTTGGGACAGGCAGTGGCAGTAGATGTCATCCTCTGTCGGGGGCTCTGTGTTTGGGGTTTGGAGTTTGGGATTTAGGGTCAGGGATGATTTGGGGTCAGCATTTGGGGTCAGGGATGATTTAGGGTTTGGGGTTTGGGACAGGCAGCGGCAGTAGATGTCATCCTCCATCGGGGGCTCTGGGATTGGGGTTTGGGGTCAGGATTTAGGGTCTGGGATCAGGATTTGGGAGTTGGGCTTTGGGGTTTGGGACAGGCAGCAGCAGTAGATGTCATCCTCCGTCGGGGGCTCTGGGATTGGGGTTTGGGGTCAGGATTTAGGGTCTGGGATCAGGATTTGGGAGTTGGGCTTTGGGGTTTGGGACAGGCAGTGGCAGTAGATGTCATCCTCCGTCGGGGGCTCTGGGATTGGGGTTTGGGGTCAGGATTTAGGGTCTGGGATCAGGATTTGTGATTCAGGGTTTGGGACAGGCAGCGGCAGTAGGTGTCATCCTCCGTAGGGGGCTCTGGGATTGGGGTTTGGGATCCAGATTTGGGATGATTTGGGGTCAGGGTTTGGGGTTTGGGGTCAGGATTCAGGGTTTGGGATGATTTGGGGTTTAGGGTTTGGGATTTGGGGTCAGGATTCAGGGTTTGGGATGATTTGGGGTTTAGGGTTTGGGATTTGGGGTCAGGATTCAGGGTTTGGGATGATTTGGGGTTTAGGGTTTGGGATTTGGGGTCAGGGTTTGGGGTCCGGCCGTACCTCGCAGCTCCGGGGCCGCTCCCTCGGCGGGGGCTCCGTGGGGACACGGCCGGGGGGACCCCCCCGGGCCCAGCCAGGCCTCGCTCTCCTCACAGCCCCCCGGGGACAGCCCTGGGGACAGCCCTGGGGACATCTCCAGGGACAGCCCCGGCCCCGAGGAGCAGCAGGAACCCTGCGGGGACAGGGACACCTTGGGGACACTGTGGGGACATCACAGGGACCCTGTGGGGACAGGGACACCTTGGGGACACTCTGGGGACAGCCCTGGGGACATCACAGGGACCCTGGGGGAAAGGGACACCCTGGGGACACCACAAACAACAAGAACCCTGAGGGGACAGGGACACCATGGGGACTGCCCTGGGGACATCACAGGGACACCAGAAACAATGGGAACCCTGAGGAGACAGGGACACCCTAGGGACACTCTGGGGACAGCCCTGGGAACATCACAGGGACCCTGCGGGGACAGGGACACCTTGGGGACACCCTGGGGACAGCCCTGGGGACATCACAGGGACCCTGCAGGGACAGGGACACCTTGGGGACACCGTGGGGACACCATGGGGACGTCACAGGGACCCTGCGGGGACAGGGGCACCTTGGGGACACCCTGGGGACACTACAAACAACAAGAACCCTGAGGGGACAGGAACACCTTGGGGACACCATGGGGACACCTTGGGGGCATAACAGGGACCCTGAGGGAAAGGGACACCTTGGGGACACCGTGGGGACAGCCCTGGGGACATCACAGGGACACCAGAAACAATGGGAACCCTGAGGGGACAGGGACACTCTGGGGACACTCAGTCCCAATCCCACCCCAGTCCCATCCCGATCCCACCCATTCCTACCCGGGGTGGCTCCAGCGGCTCCGTCCTTGTCCCTGTCCTTGTCCCTGTCCCTGTACCTGTCCCTATCCCAGTCCTGTTCTTGTCCCTGTCCCAGTCCTGTTCTTGTCCCTGTCCCTGTCCCGGTCCTGTTCTTGTCCCCATCCCTGTCCCCGTCCCTGTCCTGTTCTTGTCCCCATCTCTGTCCTGGTCCCGTCCCGGTCCTTGTCCCCTTCCCCGTCCCTGTCCCTGTCCCCATCCCTGTCCCTGTCCCCATCCCTGTCCCTGACCCCATCCCGGTCCCGTCCCGGTCCCTCCCGGGTTTATGGCACCGATCCCATCCCGCTCCCACCCGTTCCTACCCGGGGCAGCTCCAGCGGCTCCATCGCTGTCCCGGTCCCTGTCCCGGTCCCTGTCCCGGTCCCTGTCCCGTCCCCTCCCGTGCCTGGCGCGTGCCTGGCCCGGATTTATGGCACCGGCACCGGCGATCCCGGCGATCCCGGCCAGGGAGGGGCGGCCGGGGCAGAAATTCCGGCTGAGCCCGGCCTGAGTCAGGGCCCAGCAATTCCCGCCCGGATCCGGCCCGGGAGGGGACAGCGGCGACAACGGGGACAAAGGGGACAAAGGGCCCGAGGGGACACCGGGGACAGCGGGAGCCGGGCCAGGGCCGCGCCCCCCGCGCTGGGGACGGTGCCAGCCCCGCTCGGTGACACCGGTGCGACATCGCGGTGGCACCGGCGTGGCACCGCTGTGACACCGCTGTGGCATCGCTGTGACATCGCTGTGGCATCGCTGTGGCATCGCGGCGGCAGCGCCACTTCCGGTGGCCGCTGCCAGAGGAACCTGCTGTGCCGGGCACAGGTGGCACCGCGGTGACAACGGCGCGGCCACACCCCGGCCCCACAGCCCGGCACCGGCACTGGGGCTGGGGTCACCTCGGGGGTGGCACCGGGGTCCCCAGAATGGGCTGGGATTGGTCCCAGAGTCCCCAGTGCCCCCAGTATGGGCTGGGGTTGGGTCCCCAGTGTCCCCAATATAGGCTGGGGTAGGGTCCCCAGTGTCCCCAGTGTCCCCAGTATAGGCTGGGGAAGGTTCCCAGTGTCCCCAGTATGGGCTGGGGAAGGTCCCCAGAGTCCCCAGTGCCCCCAGTATGGGCTGGGGAAGGTCCCCAGTGCCCCCCAGTATAGGCTGGGGTAGGTTCCCAGTGTCCCCAGTATGGGCTGGGATAGGTCCCCAGTGTCCCCAATGTCCCCAGTATGGGCTGGCACCAATGTCCCCAGTATGGGCTGGGGTAGGGTCCCCAGTGTCCCCAGTGTCCCCAGTATGGGCTGGCACCAGTGTCCCCAGTATGGGCTGGGGTAGGGTCCCCAGGGTCCCCAGTGCCCCCAGTATGGGCTGGCACCAGTGCCCCCAGTATGAGCCGCAGGAGGGTCCCCAGTGCCCCCAGTCCCGGCTCTCCCGGTGTCCCCATTGTCCCCAGTCCCGGCTGTCCCCAATGTCCCCATTGTCCCCAGTCCCGGCTCTCCCGGTGTCCCCATTGTCCCCAGTCCCAGCTCTCCCAGTGTCCCGGTGTCCCCAATGTCCCCATTGTCCCCAGTCCCGGTGTCCCCGGTGTCCCCATTGTCCCCAGCCCCAGCTCTCCCGGTGTCCCCAGTGTCCCCATTGTCCCCAGCCCGTTGTCACCGGATCCTGCGGGGGCGGGCTGGCACCGCTGGCATTTCCTCGCCACCCCAGGAGCGCCCGGGCTGGCACGTGTGGCACCGGGGAGGGGGTGACACCCGTGTCCCACATGTCCCCGTCCCCCGCCAGCCTCCCCAGTGTCCCGTGACACCCCCGCGCGTCCCCATTTGTCACCCCCGTGTCCTCCCATTGTCCCCTCGTGTCCCCCCCATGTGTCCCCCCCGGTCTGTCCCTCTTGTCCCCGCCATGTCCCCACTCTTGTCCCCCTCCTTCTCCCTTTTGTCACCCCCGTGTCCCCCCCATTGTCCCCTCGTGTCCCCCCCCATGTCCCCCCCGGTCTGTCCCTCTTGTCCCCCTCCTTGTCCCCCTTTTTTCACCCCCGTGTCCCCCCCTTCCCTCCCCCTCGTGTTGAGTCCTGTGTCCCCCCCGGTTTGTCCTCCGTGTCCCCCCCATGTCAGTCCCGTGTCCCCCCCTTGTCGCCCTCCTTGTCCCGAGTGTCCCCCCCGCCTTCCCAATCGTGTCCCCGAGTGTCCCCCCCTTGTCCCGCCCGGTGTCCCCCCCTTGTCCCCCGTGTCCCCCCCATTCTGTCCCTCATGTCCCGCCCCGTGTCCCCCCCGTGTCCCCCCCATTCTGACACTCATGCCCCCCTCATGTCCCCCCCTTGTCCCGCCCCGTGTCCCGCCCCGTGTCCCCCCCATTCTGTCCCTGCTGTCCCCCCCTTGTCCCCCTCATGTCCCCCCCGTGTCCCCCCCATTCTGTCCCTCCTGTCCCCCACTTGTCCCGCCCCGTGTCCTCCCCGTGTCCCCCCCATTCTGTCCCTCCTGTCCCGCCCCGTGTCCCCCCCATTCTGTCCCTCATGTCCCCCCCGTGTCCCCCCCCATTCTGTCCCTCCTGTCCCCCCCTTGTCCCGCCCCGTGTCCCCCCCGTGTCCCCATCTCGGGGCTGGGGGGGGGGGGGTGGGCGATGCTCGGGCCCCACCCCGGGCGTTTCCCCGCCCCCCCCCGGCCCGGCCCCACCCCGGGGCGGTTCCCGCCGTGTCCCCCCCGTGTCCCCCCCCCTCAGTGTCCCCTGTGTCCCCCCCCGATGGCGCTGGGCCCCGCTCTGCTGCTCGCGGCGGTGCTGGCGCTGCCCGCCCCGGGCTCCCCCGTGTCCCCCCCCGGGGGTCCCGGCCCCCCCCGGCTCCGGGTCCGTTTCTCCCCCCCCCGCTGCTGCCCCGGGGGTCGCTGCGTCCCCGGGTGTCGCCCCCGGGGGGACCCGGCGGTGGCGGGGGGGGGACGCGGCGGCGACAACGCCACCGTGGTGGTGCTGGAGAGCGGCCGGGCCCCCCCCCCGGGCAGCGGCTTCAGGCTCGGTCAGTGCGGGGGGGGGGCGGCTTTGGGGTTTTTGGGGTTTTTGGGGTTTTTTGGGGGGGTTTGGGGAGGGGGTATGGGGATCCGGAAGGTTTGGGAAGGAGGAGTTTGGGATCTTTGGGGAGGGGGGGTCGGGATCCGAACGTTTTGGGATTTGGGGTTTTGGGGAGGGGGAGTTGGGGATCCGGAAGTTTTGAGTGGGGGGAGTTTGGGATTTTGGGGAGGGGGAGTCGGGATCTGGAAGGTTTGGGAAGGGAGTTTGGGATTTGGGGGGAGGAGTTTGGGATTTGGGGTTTGGGGGGGTTTGGGGTTTTTTGGGGGTTTTTTGGGGAGGGGGGTTCGGGATCCGGAAGGTTTGGGTGGCGGGGGAGGGATTGGGATATGGGGGGGGGTTGAGATTTTGGGGAGGGGGGTCAGGATCCGAAAGTTTTGGGATTTGGGGTTTTGGGGAGGGGGAGTCGAGATCCGGAAGGTTTGGGAGGGCGGAGTTTGGGATTTTGGGGAGTTTGGGATTTGGGGGGGTTTGGGGTTTGGGGGGAGATTTGGGATTTTGGGGAGGGGGCGTCGGGATCCAGAAGTTTTGGGAGGGAAGAGGTTGAGATTTGGGGGGGGGTTGTGGTTTTGGGGGGTTTGGGGTGGAGGGAGGTTTTGGGGTTTGGGGGGAGTTTGAGATTTTGGGGAGGGGGAGTTGGGATCCGGAAGTTTTGAGTGGGGGGAGTTTGGGATTTGGGGAGGGGAGTTTGGGATTTTGGGGGGGGATTTGGAATTTTGAGAAGGGAGAGTTGAGATCCAAAAGTTTTGGGAAGGGGGAGTTTGGGATTTGAGGGGATTTTGGGGTGCAGGGAGGTTTTGGGGCCTGGGGGGGATTTAGGGTTTTGGGGAAGGGGAGTCGAGATCCGAAAGTTTTGGGAAGGGAGAGTTTGGGGGGGTTTGGGGCATTTTGGGGTGCTGGGGAGTTTTTGGGATAGGAGGGAGTTTGGGATGCAGGGATTTGGGACACGGGAGGATTTTGGGGTGCGGGAGGGATTTGGGGTGGAGGATTTGGGGTTCAGGAGGGATTTGGGACATGGGGGAAGCTGAGACATTTTGGGGTACGGGGGGAATTTTGGGGTCCATGGAGGATTTGGGGTGCGGGGGGGTCTCCAACACCCCCAAATTCCCTTTTTGCTGTGGAGGGGGGGGGAAAGTTTGAACCCCCCACAAATTTTGGGGTTCGTGGTCTTGAGGGGGCTCCCAGGACATTTTGGGCTCCACCTTCCCCAATCCCAAATCCCCCCCCCCAAATTCCCCACGGGCGTTTTGGGGTGAGATCTCCCAAAAACCCCAACAATCAAAAAAAAAACCCCATTTTTCCTTTTTTCCTTCCATATTTAGGGTGGGGGTTTGGGCACCCATCCCCGTTTTTTGGGATGGAGATTTTGGGGTCGGGAGGGGTTTTAGGGCCGGGGGGCCCCTCCCAGGGGGGTTCGGATCGGGGTGGGCCCCATCCCACCCTCGCAGCTCCCCCCAAAACCCCCAATACCAAAACCCCTTTTTCTCCCGTTTTTAGGGCGGGGGTTCGGGGGCCCCTCCCGGCTTTTTGGGGAGGGGTTTTTGGGGTCGGGGGGGGTTTTAGGGCCCCTCCCGGGGGGGCTCGGGGGAAGGGTGGGCCCCATCCCACCCACGCAGCTCCATGAGCTCATCGGGTCCCGCTGGAAATCGCCGGGAATTCGCAACATAAACAGAGGGGCCCCGGCAGAGCTCGGGACCAGGCGGCCCCGGGGGCCCCCCCCGCCCCAAAAACCGCGCGGGGACCCCCCCCAAAATGTCTGGGAGCACCCCCAAATATCCGGGACCCCCCCCCAAATCCGGATCCACCTCGGATCCCCCCACAAATGTCGGGATTTCATCCTGGAGCCTCCCCAAAATGTCCTGGATCCGTCCCAAAAACCCGGCTGGGACCCCCCCAATTGTTCTGGACCACCCCCAAATGGCCGAGACCCCCCCCCCCAAATTTTGGGATCCCACCCCGAACCCCCCCCCCCCCCCCAAATATTTGGATCGACCCCAAAAGTCAAAACCCCCCCCGGGACCCCTCCAAATTTCAGGATCCCCTCCTGGACCCCCCCCAAATATTTGGGATCCCCCAAATTTTTGGATCTGCCCTTGAGCCCCCCCCTAAATTTCGTGTTCCCCCCCAAAATTCCTGGGACCCCCCCCCCAAAAAAAACCCTAAAACCTCCCCGAATTTGGGTTTTTTGGGGTTTTTTAGGGTTTTTTGGGGTTGCTTTGAGGTTTTGGGGGTTATTTTTTGGGTTATTTTTAGGGTTATTTTTGGGATTATTTTTGGGTTATTTTGGGGTTCTTTTTGGGGTTATTTTTGGTTATTTTGGGGTTATTTTTGGGTTTATTTTGGGGGTTATTCTGGGGGTTACTTTTGGGTTACTTTTCGGTTATTTTGGGGGTTATTTTTGGTGTTATTTGGGAGTTATTTTTGGGCTTATTTTTAGGTTATTTTGGGGATTTTTTGGGGTCATTTTTAGGTTATTTTGGGGGTTATTTTTTGGGGTTATTTTTGGGGTTATTTTGGGGCTTTTAGGGTGCTTTTTTAGGGTTATTTTTGGGGTTATTTTGGGGTCATTTTTGGTTATTTTTGGGGTTATTTTGGGGATTTTAGGGTGCTTTTTTAGGGTTATTTTTGGGGTTATTTTGGGGATTTTAGGGTGGTTTTTTTGGGTTATTTTTGGGGTTATTTTTGGGGTTATTTGGGGGACTTTAGGGTGGTTTTTTAGGGTTATTTTTGGGGTTATTTTAGGGTCATTTTTTTGTTATTTTGGGGGTTATTTTGGGGATTTTAGGGTGCTTTTTAGGGTTATTTTTGGGGTTATTTTGGGGTCATTTTTGGTTATTTTTGGGGTTATTTTGCGGATTTTAGGGTGCTTTTTTAGGGTTATTTTTGGGGTTATTTTTGGGAATTTAGGGTGGTTTTTTAGGGTTATTTTTGGGGTTATTTTTGGGAATTTAGGGTGGTTTTTTTGGGTTATTTTTGGGGTTATTTTTGGGAATTTAGGGTGGTTTTTTTGGGTTATTTTTGGGGTTATTTCTGGGTTATTTTGGGGGTTATTTTGGGGTCATTTTTTGCTTATTTTGGGGGTTATTTTGGGGATTTTAGGGTGCTTTTTTAGGGTTATTTTTGGGGTTATTTTTGGGATTTTAGGGCCGTTTTTTAGGGTGGTTTTTTGGTTTTTTTTGTGGGCCTGCTCCCTAATTTCGGGCTGTCCCCCCCTCTCTCCCCTCCCGCAGTTCTGTGCCCGCTGCTCTGCCGGAACGGGGGCGTCTGCGCCCACCCCCAGCGCTGCCTCTGCCCCCCCCAATTCACCGGCAAATTTTGTCACCTCCCCGCGGGCAACGGCACCGCCCGAGCCCAAAGCCCCCGGAACGCGCCCGAGAACCCCCGAAATGTCCACGAGGGGGCGCCCCAGGCCTTGACCCGCTCCATCTACACCCTGCCCTTGAGCAACCACCGCGAGGAGGAGGATGGTGAGAAACCCCCAAAAACACATCGGGTTCGGGGGATTTTCCCTATTTACCCCTCCCAAAATTGGATTTTAGGGGATTTTTTTTTCCCCAATTCCCCCCCAAAAAATTTGTTTTAGTGGATCTTTCCCTAATTAGTCTCCCCTCAAAAAATTGGTTTTTAGGGGATTTTTTCCCTAATTATCCCCCTCAAAAAAATTGGTTTTTAGGGGATTTTTTCCCTATTTACCCCTCCCAAAAAATTGGTTTTTAGGGGATTTTTTTTCCCTAATTATCCCCCTCAAAAATTGGGTTTTAGGGGATTTTTTTGGGATTTTTTTCCCTAATTATCCCCCTCAAAAAAATTGGTTTTTAGGGGATTTTTTCCCTATTTATCCCCCTCAAAAATTGGGTTTTAGGGGATTTTTTGGGGATTTTTTTCCCTAATTATCCCTCCCCAAAATTGGTTTTTAGGGGATTTTTTTTCCCTAATTATCTCCCCCAAAATTGGTTTTTAGGGGATTTTTTTTCCCTAATTATCTCCCCCAAAATTGGGTTTTAGGGGATTTTTTCCCTATTTACCCCTCCCAAAAATTGGGTTTTAGGGGATTTTTTTGGGATTTTTTTCCCTAATTATCCCCCTCAAAAAATTGGTTTTTAGGGGATTTTTTTTCCCTAATTATTCCCCTCAAAATTGGGTTTTAGGGGATTTTTTTCCCTAATTATCGCCTCCAAAAAATTGGGTTTTAGGGGATTTTTTCCCTATTTACCCCTCCCAAAAATTGGGTTTTAGGGGATTTTTTTGGGATTTTTTTCCCTAATTATCCCCCTCAAAAAATTGGTTTTTAGGGGATTTTTTTTCCCTAATTATTCCCCTCAAAAATTGGGTTTTAGGGGATTTTTTGGGGATTTTTTTCCCTAATTATCTCCCTCAAAAAATTGGTTTTTAGGGGATTTTTTTCCCTATTTACCCCTCCCAAAAAATTGGTTTTTAGGGGATTTTTTTTCCCTAATTATCCCCCTCAAAAAATTGGTTTTAGGGGATTTTTTCCCCCCTCAAATTTGGTTTTAGGGGATTTTTCGCTAATTACTCTTCCCCCAGAAATTGGGGAAATTTTGGGGTGATTTGGGATCGGGAGAAAAAGGATTTTGGGGTGGGATTTGGGATGGGGGAAAGGGGAATTCTTGGGGTGGGAATGGGGGAAAATTTGGGAAAATTGGGGAGGATTTGGGCGATTGAAATGGGGGCAAAGGGCGGAATTTGGGGGAGATTTTTGGGGATGGAATGGGGAGAATTTCGGGGGGGGGTTTTGGGGATTTGGGATGGGGGAAAAGGGGGGAATTTGTGGGGTGGGAACGGGGGAAATTTGGGAATTTGTGGGGTAGGAATGGGGGGAAATCTGGGAGAATTGGGGGGGATTTGAGCGATGGAAATGGGAGCAAAGGGCGGAATTTGGGGGAGATTTTTGGGGATATGGAATGGGGAGAATTTCGGGGGGGATTTGGGGATTTGGGATGGGGGAAAAGGGGGGAATTTGTGGGGTGGGAATGGGGGGAGAAAAAGGGAAAAATTTGTGGGGTAGGAATGGGGGGAAAATTTGAGAGAACAGGGGAGGATTTGGGCGATGGAAATGGGGGAAAAGGGCGGAATTTGGGGGAGATTTTTGGGGATATGGAATGGGGAGAATTTCGGGGGGGGATTTGGGATGGGGGGAGAAAAAGGGAGAAATTTGTGGGATGGAAATGGGGGGGGGGAAATGCGTTGATTTGGACATTTCTGGGGATGCAATGGCGGCAATCGCGATAAGATCGGCACGGCAATTTCTGTTGGGGAGGGGGGGTTTTTGGGGTTGTTTTTTTGCCCAAAAAACCCCAAAAAGGCCCCAAATCGTGGTCCCCACCCGGTGCAGGTGCGCAGTCCATGGTGAGCGTCCTGGTGCAGCATCCCCCGCAGGCGACGGTGACGATTCACAGCGTGGAGCGGGTGCGGGGCGGCCCCGAGCCCTCCCCGAGCCCCCCGCCCCAATTCCCGGTGCTGGCCCAGAGGGGACCCGGCCGGGACCCCCCCGCCCAGGAGAACTCGGGGTTCGGGTATTGCTTCAGGCACCTGAGGGGCGGCCAGGTGAGAAACGGGGGGGATTTGGGGAATTGGGGCGTTTTTGGGGAATTTGGGGAGGGGAATTTGGGGAATTTGGGGTTCGGGTATTGCTTCAGGCACCTGAGGGGCGGCCAGGTGAGAAACGGGGGGGATTTGGGGAATTTGGGGAATTTGGGGAATTTGGGGAATTTGGGGAATTTGGGGTTCGGGGGTTGCTTCAGGCACCTGAGGGGCGGCCAGGTGAGAAACGGGGGGGATTTGGGGAATTTGGGGAAATTCGGGGGTTGGTTCAGGCACCTGAGGGGCGGCCAGGTGAGAAACGGGGGGGAAATTTGGGGAATTTGGGGTTCGGGTATTGCTTCAGGCACCTGAGGGGCGGCCAGGTGAGAAATGGGGGGATTTGGGGAATTTGGGGAGGGGAATTTGGGGAATTTGGGGTTGGGGGGTTGGTTCAGGCACCTGAGGGGCGGCCAGGTGAGAAACGGGGGGGATTTGGGGAATTTGGGGAATTTGGGGAATTTGGGGAGGGGAATTTGGGGAATTTGGGCTTCGGGTATTGCTTCAGGCACCTGAGGGGCGGCCAGGTGAGAAACGGGGGGAATTTGGGGAATTTGGGCGTTTTTGGGGAATTTGGGGAGGGGAATTTGGGGAATTTGGGGTTGGGGGGTTGGTTCAGGCACCTGAGGGGCGGCCAGGTGAGAAACGGGAGGGATTTGGGGAATTTGGGGAAATTCGGGGGTTGGTTCAGGCACCTGAGGGGCGGCAAGGTGAGAAACGGGGGGAATTTGGGGAATTTGGGGATGGGAATTTGGGGAATTTGGGGTTCGGGGATTGGTTCAGACAGAGGGGGGAGCAGGTGAGAAACGGGGGGAATTTGGGGAGGATTCGTGTGGGGTGGGAAATTGGGGAAATTTGGTGATTTTGGGCGTTTTTGGGGATGGAATGGGCGAGGGGAATTTGGGGAATTTGGGGTTCGGGTATTGCTTCAGGCACCTGAGGGGCGGCCAGGTGAGAAACGGGGGGAGGATTCGTGTGGGGTGGGAATTTGGGGAAATTTGGGGGATTGGGGCGTTTTTGGGGAATTTGGGGAGGGGAATTTGGGGAATTGGGGGTTCGGGTGTTGCTTCAGGCACCTGAGGGGCGGCCAGGTGAGAAACGGGGGGGGAATTTGGGGAATTTGGGGAATTGGGGTGTTTTTGGGGAATTTGGGGAGGGGAATTTGGGGAATTTGGGGTTCGGGGATTGCTTCAGGCACCTGAGGAGTGGCCAGGTGAGAAACGGGGGGGATTTGGGGAATTTGGGGGTCGGGGATTGGTTCAGACAGAGGGGGGGCCAGGTGAGAAACGGGGGGAATCTGGAGGGGGATTCGTGTGGGGTGGGAATTTGGGGAAATTTGGGGATTTGGGGCGGTTTTGGGGAATTTGGGGAGGGGAATTTGGGGAATTTGGGGTTCGGGGATTGGTTCAGACAGAGGGGGGGGCAGGTGAGAAATGGGGGGGGAATTTGGGGAGGATTCGTGTGGGGTGGGAATTTGGGGAAATTTGGGGAATTTGGGGAGGGGAATTTGGGGTTCGGGGGTTGCTTCAGACACCTGAGGAGCGGCCAGGTGAGAAATGGGGGGAAATTTGGGGAATAGGATGGGAGAAAAGGGGGGAATTGGGGATGGGGAAAAGGAGGGAAAGGGAACCTGGAATGGGACAAAAAGTGGGAATTTGGGGGCCTGGGGCATTCAGGGCTTTTTTTATGTGGGGTCCAACCTCCTTTTTTCTCTTTTTTTTCCTCCTCACATTTTCCTCCTTTTCTCCCCCCTTTTCTCCTTTTCTTCCCCATTTTATTCCCATTTTTTCCTTTCCCCCCATGTTTCCCCCCATTTCCCCCCCGTATTTCCCCCATTTTTCCCATTCCCCCCCATTTCCCCCATTTTTCCCCCATTTCCCCCCATTTCCCCCCATTTTCCCCCCGTTTTTCCCTCCATTTTCCCCATTTCCCCCCATATTTCCCCCATTTCCCCCCATTTATTTTTCCCATTTTCCCCCATTTATTTTTCCCGTTTTCCCCCGTTTTTCCCCCATTTATTTTTCCCATATTTCCCCCCATTTATTTTTCCCATTTTCCCCCATTTATTTTTCCCGTTTCCCCCCGTTTTTCCCCCATTTATTTTTCCCATATTTCCCCCATTTCCCCCCATTTATTTTTCCCATATTTCCCCCCATTTATTTTTCCCATTTCCCCCATTTATTTTTCCCGGTTTCCCCCGTTTTTCCCCCATTCCCCCCCCAGTGCAGCTCCCCTCTGCCCGGGCTCCGCACCAGGGACATTTGCTGCCGGGGGGGGGCCGGGGTCGCCTGGGGGGTCCGCGAGTGTCACCCGTGCCAGGGCCACGCCCGTAAGGGACACCCGGGGGGGACACGGGGACATCGGGGACACCGGGGGGGGGACATGGGGGGGGACATCGGGGACATTGGGGGGGGGACATCGGGGGGTGACAAACACCGGGGAGGGGGACACGGGGACATCGGGGGTGACAAACACCGGGGGGGGGGAGGACACGGGGACATGGGGGGGACACCGGGGAGGGACATGGGGACATGGGGGGGACATGGGGGGGGGACATCGGGGACATTGGGGGGTGACAAACACCGGGGGGGAGGACACGGGGACATGGGGGGGACACCGGGGAGGGGACATGGGGACATGGGGGGGACATGGGGGGGACATCGGGGACATTGGGGGGTGACATCGGGGGGGGGGCACACCGGGGACATTGAGGGGTGACAAACACTGGAGGGGGAGGACACGGGGACACCGGGGGGGGGGACATCGGGGACATTGTGGGGGGGACATCGAGGGGTGACAAATGTCCCCGATTTTTTGGGGACATCGGGGGGGTGACAAATACCGGGGGGGACATCGGGGGGGTGACACCGGGACACCAGGGGGGGACAAACACCGGGGGGGGAGGACACGGGGACACCGGGGAGGACACAGGGAGGGACATGGGGACATTGAGGGGATGACAAACACCGGGGGGGGGACACGGGGACACGGGGGGGGGGATATCGGGGGGTGACAAATATCGGGAGGGACACGGGGACACCGGGGGGGGACACGGGGGACATGGGGGGGACATCGGGGACACCGCAGGGGGAAGGTGGCACGGGGGGGGACACGGGGACATCGAGGGGGGTGACAAAGGTGACACAAAGGTGACACGAAGGTGACAAAGGTGGCACAAAGGTGACACAAAGGTGACACAAAGGTGACAAAGGTGCCACCCCCCCCTTGCAGAGCCGTGCCCGCAGGGATTCCAGCGGCAGAACGGAACCTGCGTGGGTGAGAGGGGATTTGGGATTCGGGATTGGGGATTTGGGGTCAGGAATTTTTGGGATGGGAGTTTTTGGGATCAGGAATTTTTGGGATCGGGAATTTTGGGTTCAGGAATTTTTGGGATGGGGAATTTTAGGATTGGGAATTTCGGGGCCAGGATTTTTTGCGATCAGGGGATTTCGAGATCGGGAATTTTTTAAAATCAGGATTTTTTTGGGATGGGGAATTTTTTGGGGACAGGAATTTTGTGACGGGGATATTTTAAGCTCTGGAATTTTGGGGATCAGGGGATTTTTTGGGATAAGGATTTTTTGGGATGAGGAATTTTTAAGATGGAATTTTTTTCAGACGGGCGTTTTTTGAGATCCGGGAATTTTTGCGATGGTGAATTTTAAGACTGGGGATTTTCTTGGGGACGGGGGAATTTTGGGATGGGGGAATTTTGGGATGGGGTTTTCGGGCTCGGGGGGGTCCCCACTGACCCCCCCCCGTGTCCGTCTGTCCCCCCAGACGTGGACGAGTGCCAGGAGGGGGCTCTGTGCCAGCTCGGGCTCTGCACCAACACCCGCGGCAGCTTCGCCTGCCTGTGCCCGCCCGGCTTCCTGCTGGACTCCTCCCGCTCCCGCTGCATCTGTGAGCAGGGTTTGGGGTCATTTATGGGGTTTATGGGGTCATCTGTGGGGTTATCTGTGGGATTTGTGGGGTTATCTGTGGGGTTTGGGGTCATTTGTGGGGTTATTTGTGGGGTTTGGGGTCAGTTGTGGAGGTTGGGAATGGGGTTGGGATGGGATTCCTGCTGGACTCCTCCCGCTCCCGCTGCATCTGTAGGGACATTTCTGGGGTTTATGGGGTCATTTCTGGGGCTATCTGTGCGGTTTGGGGTCATTTATGGGGTTATCTCTGGGGTTTGGGGTCATTTCTGGGGCTATTTGTGGGGTTTGGGGTCATTTATGGAGGTTGGGAATGGGGTTGGGGTGCGATTCCTGCTGGACTCCTCCCGGTCCCGCTGCATCTGTGAGCAGGGTTTGGGGTCATTTGTGGGGTTTATGGGGTCATCTGTGGGGTTTGGGTTCATTTGTGGGGTTATCTGTGGGGTTTGGGGTCATTTATGGAGTCATTTGTGGGATAATTGTGGGATTTGGAATGGTGGGGATGGGTTTGGGGTGCGATTCCTGCTGGACTCCTCCCGCTCCTGCTGCATCTGTAGGGACACTTGTGGGGTCGTTTGTGGGATTTTTGGGATTGGTAATGGGCTGGGCTGAACTGGGCTGAACTGGGATGAACTGGGACAAACTGGGAGGGGCCCAGACGCTCTCCAGGTGCTCCCCCAGCCCCAAAACGTCTCTCAAAGGTTGTGGGGGGACCCCAAACCCACCAGGTCTGGAAGGGGCCCAATGGGGATGGAATGGGATGGGCTGGGACAGGATGGGTTAGGATGGGACTGGGTCAAACTGGGATGGACTGGGATGAACTGGGATGAACTGGGATGGACTGGGATGGACTGGGATGAACTGGGATGAACTGGGATGGACTGGGATGGACTGGGATGAGCTGGGATGGACTGGGATGGACTGGGATGAACTGGGATGCACTGGGAGGGCTCCAGGTGCTCTCCAGGTGCTGTCAGAGGCTTGGAGGGACCCCAGACCCACCTGGTCTGGAAGGGATAGAATGGGATGGACTGGGACAGGATGGACTGGGATGAACTGTGTCAAACTGGGATGAACTGGGATGAACTGGGATGAACTGGGCCGCACTGGGCCGCACCGGGCGCTGACCAGGCTGACCCCCAGCCCAGCAGGTGCTGTCCGAGGCCTGTGGGAGACCCCAGACCCACCAGGTCTGGAAGGGATGGAATGGGATGGGCTGGGATAGGATGGACTGGGATGAACTGGGATGAACTGGGACAAACTGGGACAAACTGGGATGAACTGGGCCGCACCGGGCGCTGACCCGGCCGGCCCCCAGCCCAGCAGGTGCTGTCCGAGGCCCGCGGGAGACCCCAGACCCACCTGGTCTGGAAGGGATAGAATGGGATGGGCTGGGATAGGATGGGTTAGGATGGGACTGGGATGGACTGGGATGAACTGGGATGGACTGGGATGAACTGGGATGAACTGGGACAAACTGGGATGAACTGGGCCGCACCGGGCCGCACCGGGCGCTGACCCGGCCGGCCCCCAGCCCAGCAGGTGCTGTCCGAGGCCCGCGGTCCCTGTTTCCGGCTGCTGCGGGAGGGCGGGGGCTGCGCGCTGCCCACCCTGCGCAACATCACCCGCCAGGTTTGCTGCTGCAGCCGCGTGGGCAAAGCCTGGGGGGGCTCCTGCCTGCTCTGCCCCCCCTTCGGATCCGGTGAGACCCCGCCCCCAACTGGGGAGACCCCCCCTCAAATCGCGGGGAAAAAATCCGGGTGAAAAAACCCCAAAATTCGGCCCAAAAATGAGGCGGAGTTTGAGCTTTCTTCCCTCCCAATCCCCTCCTGCCCTCACAAAGTTTTTTTGGGGGGCTCTGGAGTTCCTGAAACCCCTCCCCAAAATTTTTTTAGGGGTTCCATAATTATCAGACCCCCCCTCAAATCGAGGGAAAAAAATCCGGGTGAAAAAACCCCAAAATTCGGCCAAAAATGAGGCGGAGTCTGAGCTTTTCCCTCCCCTTCTCCCAAAGTTTTTTGGGGGGCTCTGGAGTTCCTGAAACCCCTCCCCAAAATTTTTTGGGAGGTTCCCGAATTTCTGGGAGCACCCGGAAATGGTGGGGGAAAAATTCGATGTGTGGGGAGTCCAAAAACTCCGAAATTCCGCCCAAAAATGCCCCAAAAACCCCCAGAACTGGGTGGGGATGAGGATGGGGAAGTCGGGAATTTGGGGAGGGGTCTGAGATGTTCAGGAGGGACCTGGGAATTTGGGGAGGGGTCCCAGGAATTTCTGGACAGGGGAACTGGAATTTGGGGAGGGGTCCCAGGAATTTTTTTGGGGGGGGGGGAGAACAGGAATTTTTGGGGAGGGATCCCAAGAATTTGGGGAGGGGTCTGAGATCTTAAGGAAGGACCCAGAAATTTGGGGGAAGGCTCCGAGAATTTGGGGAGGAGGGGAGGGGGGTCCCAATAATTTTTTGGGGAGGGGTCCCAAGAATTTGGGGAGGGGTCCCAAGAATTTTTGGGGAGGGGGTCCCAAGAATTTGGGGAGGGGTTTGAGAATTTGGGGAGGGGCTCAGAAATTCGGGGAGGGGTCCCAGGAAATTGGGGAAGGGCTCAGAAATTCGGGGAAGGGTCCAGGAAATTTCGGGAGGAAGCCGCAGATTTTGGGGGGCTGGGGGGATCCCCCGGTGCCTTGGGGGTGTCCCCCCTGCCCGTGTGAGCCCCCAGACCCATTTGTGGCCCTGGGACCCCCCCCAATTGCAGAGGGGTTCCGGGAGATCTGCCCGGCCGGGCCCGGCTATCACTACTCGGCCTCGGACCTGAGGATCAACACCCAATTCCTGGGCCAGGATGGGGCGGGGGTCCCGCTGGGGCCCCCCCTGAGCACCCCCATGACCCCCGGTGAGCACCCCAAAACATAAAAAAAAACCCCAAAAAAACCCCCCCAAAAAACCCCCCCAAAAAACCCCCAAAAAACCGGAAGAAAACCCAGAAAAACCCCGAAAAAAACCCCCAAACAAACAAACAAACAAGCCCGAAAACACCCCCGAAAAAAACCCAAATTCCCCCCCAAAAAACTCAAGAAAACCCAGAAAAACCCGGAAAAAAAAAAACCCAACAAACAAAAAAAAGCCCTGAATCCCCCCCAAAAAACCCCCCCCAAAAAACCGCAAGAAAACACAGAAAAACCCTGAAAATAAAAACAATCAAACAAACAAAAAAAAAGCCCCGAACCCCCCCCAAAAAAAAACCCCAAACCCCTCCTAAACCACCAAATCCCCCCAAAATCCCCCTAAACCCCCCCCAAATCCCCCCAAAACCCCCACAAAATCCCCAAATCCCCCCCAAATCCCCCCGAAACCCCCCAAACCCCACAAAATCCCCAAAATCCCCCCAAAACCCCTCCTAAAGCCCTCCTAAATCCCCCCAAATCCCCCCTAAACACCTCCTAAACCCCCCAAATCCCCCCTAAACCCCCCAAAATCCCCCTAAACCCCCCCAAATCCCCCCTAAACACCTCCTAAACCCCCAAAATCTCCCCAAAATCCCCCCAAAACCCCTCATAAACCACCAAATCCCCCAAAACACCCCCAAAACCCCTCCTAAACCCCTCCTAAACTCCCCCAAATCCCCCCCAAATCCCCCCTAAACCCCTCCTAAACCCCCAAAATCCCCCCAAAAGCCCCCAACCCCCACAAAATCCCCAAATCCCCCCTAACCCCCCCAAAACCCCTCCTAAACTCCCTCAAATCCCCCCTAAACCCCCCAAAATCCCCCTAAACCCCCCCAAATCCCCCCTAAACACCTCCTAAACCCCCATAATCCCCCCAAAATTCCCCCAAAACCCCTCCTAAACCACCAAATCCCCCCAAAATCCCCCTAAAGCCCCTCAAATCCCCCCAAATCCTCCCTAAACCCCTCCTAAACCCCCAAATCCCCCCCCAAAATCCCCCCTAAACCTCCCCAAATCCCCTCCTAAACCCCTCCTAAACCCCCAAATCCCACCAACATCCCCCTAAACCCCCCCAAATCCCCCTAAAACCCCTCCTAAGCCCCCCCAATGCCCCAAAACACCTCCTAAACCCCCCAAATCCCCCCAAAATCCCCCCAAAACCCCTCCTAAACCACCAAATCCCCTTCTAACCCCCCCAAATCCCCCTAAACCACTCCTAAACCCCTGAAACCCCCCAAAATCCCCCCAAAACCCCACAAACCCCACAAAATCCCCCCAAAATCCCCCTAAACCCCTCCTAAACCCCCCCAAATCCCTCCTAAACCCCCAAATCCCCCCCAACCCCCCCCAAACCCCCTAAACCCCCCCAAATCTCCCCCAAAATTCCCCTAAACCTCCCCAAAACCCCCCAAATCCCCCCCAAATCCCCTCCCAAACCCCTCCTAAACCCCCCCAAATCCCCTAAACCCCCCCAAATCCCCCCCCAAATTCCCCCAAACCCCTCCTAAACCCCCCCAAATCCCCCCCAAATCCCCTCCCAAACCCCTCCTAAACCCCCCCAAATCCCCTAAACCCCCCCAAATCCCCCCCAAATCCCCCCCAAACCCCTCCCAAACCCCCCCCAAATTTAACCCCTCCCCCCCCCCCGTTTTTTTCTCCCCTCCCCCAGCCCCGGAGCCCCCCCCGGCCGGGCCCCCCCCGCCGCCCCCCCCCGGGCCCGAGGTAATCGTGGTGCCCCGGCCCAGCCCCCACCTGGGGGGGGCCCTGCCCACCCCGCCCCCCCCGGAGCCAGGTGAGACCGGGAGGGGCTGGGGGGGGCTCGGGGGGGATTTGGGGGGGATGTGGGGGGATTTGGGGAGGTTTGGGGGAGGATTTTGGGGGGGATTTGGGGGAAATTTGGGGGAAATTTGGGGGAAATTTGGGGGGGATTTGAGGAGATTTGGGGGGCTCGGGGAGGTTTTGGGGGAAATGTGGGGGGATTTGGGGAGGTTTTGGGGAGGATTTTGGGGGAAATTTGGGGGGATTTGAGGAGTTTTGGGGGAAATTTGGGGGGATTTGGGGAGGTTTGGGGGAAATTTGGGGGGGATTTGGGGAGGTTTTGGGGGGATTTGGGGGAAATTTGGGGGGGATTTGGGGCGGTTTGGGGGGGAGATTTGGGGGGGGTTTGAGGAGATTTGGGGGGCTTGGGGAGGTTTTGGGGGAAATTTGGGGGGATTTGGGGGGGATTTGGGGGGGATTTGAGGAGATTTGGGGGATTTCAGGGGGGAGATTTGGGGGAGGGGCTGAGGGAGATTTGGGGGGTTTAGGGGGGATTTGGGGAGGGGGGTTTGAGGGGGATTTGGGGGATTTTGGAGGGTTTAGGGGGGATTTGGGGGATTTTGGGGGGGGAGATTTGGGGAGGGGGGTTTGAGGGGGATTTGGGGGATTTTGGGGGGATTTGGGGGGATTTGGGGGGGTTTTGAGGAGATTTGGGGGATTTTGGAGGGTTTAGGGGGGATTTGGGGGGATTTGGGGGTGATTTGAGGAGATTTGGGGGGATTTGGGGGGGGGTTGAGGGGGGATTTTGGGATGGGGGGTTTGGGAGGGTTTTGGGGGGACTTTGGGGTCATTTGGGGCAGATTTGGGGGGGTTTAAGGGAGATTTGTGGGGGATTTGGGGGGGGGGGGGGTTTGAGGGGATTTTGGGGGTAAAAATCCCCTAAAAATCCCCCAAAAATCCCCTAAAAATCCCCCAAAATCCCCCAAAATCCCCTAAAAATCCCCTCAAAATCCCCCAAAATCCCCTAAAATCCCCCAAAAATCCCCTAAAAATCCCCTAAAAATCCCCCAAAAATCCCCTAAAAATCCCCCAAAATCCCCCAAAATCCCCTAAAAATCCCCTCAAAATCCCCCAAAATCCCCTAAAATCCCCCAAAATGCCCAAAATGCCCTGATGGGCCCCGATCCCGCAGTGTCCCCGTGCCAGCGCGACCCCTCCGTGTGCGGCCCCGGGCGCTGCGTGCCCCGGGGGGGAGGGGGCTACACCTGCCTGTGCCGGGGGGGCTTCTGGCTGAGCCCCCAGGGCACCCATTGCGTGGGTGAGTGGGGATTTGGGGGATTTGGGGGGATTTGGGGGATTTGGGGGCTTCTGGCTGAGCCCCCAGGGCACCCATTGTGTGGGTGAGTGGGGAATCCGGGATTTGGGGGGGATTTGGGGGGATTTGGGGGATTTATGGGGGATTTGGGGGGGATTTGGGGGCTTCTGGCTGAGCCCCCAGGGCACCCATTGCGTGGGTGAATGGGGAACCCGGGATTTGGGGGGATTTGGGGGGGATTTGGGGATTTATGGGGGATTTGGGGGCTTCTGGCTGAGCCCCCAGGGCACCCATTGCGTGGGTGAGTGGGGATTTGGGGGGTTTGGGGGGATTTATGGGGGATTTGGGGGATTTATGGGGGTCCTGAGGGGATTTGGGGGCTTCTGGCTGAGCCCCCAGGGCACCCATTGCGTGGGTGAGTGGGGATTTGGGGGGGATTTGGGGGATTTGGGGGGATTTGGGGGGATTTGGGGAGTTTAAAGGGGTTTTGGGGGGATTCGGGGGGGTCTTTGGGGGGTCCTGGAAGGGATTTGGAGGGGATTTGGGGGCACCCATGGTGTGGGTGAGTGGGGAGGGGGCTTCAGGAGGGGTCCTGGGGGGATTTTTGGGGGTCCTGAGCGGATTTGGGGGGGGTTTAAAGGGGATTTGGGGGGAGGATTTGGGGTTTTGAAGGGGATTTGGGGGGATTTGAGGGGGTCCTTGGGGGGGATTTTGGGGAGTTTTGGGGTCTTTAAAGAGTTCCTGGGGGATTCTGGGGGGTTCATGCTCTACCTGCCCATTACCTGTGCTCACCTGAGCTCACCTGTGCCCTCCCAAACCTCACCTGTGCCCATCTGTGCCCACCTGTGCCCATCTCTGCCCATCTGTGCCCGCCTATCCCCATTACCTGAGCTCACCTGTGCCCTCCCAAACCTCACCTGTGCCCACCTGTGCCCACTGAGCCCACCTGTGCCCACCTATCCCCATTACCTGTGCCCACCTGTGCCCCCTGTGCCCGCAGACATCGACGAGTGCCGCCAGGTGCCCCCTCCGTGCTCCCCGGGGCGCTGTGAGAACTCCGTGGGCGGCTTCAGGTGCCTCTGCGGCCCCGGCTTCACCTCCGAGCCCGCGGGCACCGAGTGCCGAGGTCAGCGAAACACCTGGGGGCACCTGGGGGCACCTGGGGTACCTGGGCACACCCCAAACCACACCTGGACACACCTGGGGTACCTGGGCACAGCCCAGACCACACCTGGGCACACCTGGGGGTACCTGGGCACACCCCAGACCACACCTGGGCATCCCAAACCACACCTGGGGACACCTGGGGTACCTGGGCACACCCCAAACCACACCTGGGCACACCTGGGGTACCTGAGCACACCCCAAACCACACCTGGGCACAGCCCAAACCACACCTGGGCACACCTGGGGGCACCTGGGCATGCCCTAAACCACACCTGTGCCCACCTGTGCCCTCCTAAACCTCACCTGTGCCCACCTGTGCCCATTACCTGTGCCCATTACCTGTCCCCATTACCTGTCCCCATTACCTGTGCCCATTACCTGTGCCCATTACCTGTGCCCATGACCTGTGCCCACCTGTGCCCACCTGTCCCCATTACCTGTGCCCATTACCTGTCCCCATTACCTGTGCCCATTACCTGTGCCCACCTGTGCCCATGACCTGTCCCCATTACCTGTGCCCATTACCTGTGCCCATTACCTGTCCCCATTACCTGTCTCCATGACCTGTGCCCGCAGATGTGGACGAGTGCTCCCAGGTGCCCGGGCCCTGCGCCCACGGGCGCTGCGAGAATCGACCGGGGGGGTTCGAGTGCGTCTGCCCGGGGGGGTACCGGGGGCACGGGGGAGACCAACCCTGCCAGGGTGAGACCAACTGGGATGGACTGGGAGGGACTGGGAGGGACTGGGAGGGACTGGGATAAACTGGGAGGGACTGGGAGGGACTGGGAGGGACTGGGATGGACTGGGATGGACTGGGATGGACTGGGACAAACTGGGAGGGACTGGGATGGACTGGGACAGACTGGGAGGGACTGGGATGGACTGGGATGGACTGGGAGGGACTGGGAGGGACTGGGATAAACTGGGACAAACTGGGACAAACTGGGAGGGACTGGGACAAACTGGGACAAACTGGGACAAACTGAGACAAACTGGGAATGGAGATTTGGGGAACTGGGAGGGACTGGGATGAACTGGGATAAACTGGCAGGGACTGGGATGGACTGGGATAAACTGGGATGGAACTGGGGGACATTGGGGAGGGGGCTCTGTGCTGTGGGGTCAGTGATCCTTTGGGTCACTCCGTTATGGGGTCACCATGACCTGTGGACCTTGGGGTCACTGTTATGGGGTCACCACGACTTGGGGTCCCCCCTGATGTCCCCAATGTCCCCAAGGTCCCCTCAGACATTGACGAGTGCAAGAACTTGGGGTCACCAGGACCTGTGGTCACTGCTATGGGGTCACCATGACCTGTGGTCCTTGGGGTCACTGTTATGGGGTCACTGTTATGGGGTCACCAGGACCTGTGGTCACTGTTATGGGGTCACCAAGATCTGTGGTCACTGTTATGGGGTCACCACGACTTGGGGTCCCCCCTGATGTCCCCAATGTCCCCGATGTCCCCTCAGACATTGACGAGTGCAAGAACTTGGGGTCACCACGAGCTGTGGTCACTGCTATGGGGTCACCATGACCTGTGGTCCTTGGGGTCACTGTTATGGGGTCACCAGGACCTGTGGTCACTGTTATGGGGTCACCAAGATCTGTGGTCACTGTTATGGGGTCACCACGACTCAGGGTCCCCACCGATGTCCCCAATGTCCCCGATGTCCCCTCAGACATTGACGAGTGCGAGAATCACCTGGCGTGTCCTGGCCAGGAGTGCGTGAACACCCCGGGCTCCTTCCGGTGCCAGCCCTGCCCCGACGGCTTCCACCTGCGCCAGGGGCGCTGCGCAGGTACCGCTGTCACCTGTGTGTCACCTGTGTGCCACCTGTGTGTCACCTGTGTGCCACCTGTGTGCCACCTGTGTGTCACCTGTGTGCCACCTGTGTGCCACCTGTGTGCCACCTGTGTGTCACCTGTGTGCCACCTCAGTGTCACCTGTGTCACCAGAAACCCCCCAGAGGAGTGCATGGGGTCACCACACCATGGGGCCTCCATGATTTGGGGCCACCATGATTTAGGAGACTTGGAGACCCCAGAACTCCTGTGGTCGCCACCCCCTGATGTCCCCCTGGTGACCCCGATGTCCCCCCAGACGTGGATGAGAACTTGGGGTCACCATGGCTTGGGGGGACTTGGAGACCCCATAACTCCTGTGGTCACCACTCCCTGATGTCCCCATGTCCCTCTGGTGACCCCGATGTCCTCTCAGACATGGACGAGAACTTGGGGTCACCATGACTTGGGGTCACTCTGGTATGGGATCACCATAACTTGGGGTCACCATGGCTTGGGAGACTTGGAGACCCCATAACTCCTGTCCCCACATCCCCCTGGTGACCCCGATGTCCCCTCAGACATGGATGAGAACTTGGGGTCACCACGCCATGGGATGACCATGACTTGTGGTCACTCTGTTATGGGGTCACCATGGCTTGGGGGACTTGGAGACCCCATAACTCCTGTCCCCATGTCCCCCTGATGTCCCCACGTCCCCCTGGTGACCCTGATGTCCTCTCAGACGTGGATGAGATCTTGGGGTCACCACGCCATGGGGATGACCATGACTTGGGGTCATCACATCATGGGACTTAGAGGATTTGGACACCCCATAACTCCTGTCCCCACGTCCCCCTGATGTCCCCACGTCCCCCTGGTGACCCTGATGTGCCCCTGGTGACCCTGATGTCCCCCTGGTGACCCCAATGTCCCCCCAGACGTGGACGAGTGCTCGGGGGGCTCCCCCTGCGCCCCCCACGGCCGCTGCCTCAACACCGCCGGCTCCTTCCGCTGCGAGTGCCACCGCGGCTACCGCGCCACTGCCGGTGCCAGCGCCTGCCAGGGTGAGCGGGGACCTCCTTGGGGACGCCCCGGCGGTGCCACCGCCCCCGGGTGACCTCCTGGCGGTGGCCCCGCAGACGTCAACGAGTGCCTGGAGGGCGACTTCTGCTTCCCGCACGGCGAGTGCGTCAACACGGCCGGCTCCTTCCGCTGCCTCTGCGCCGACGGCTTCACCGCCACCGCCGATGGCACCACCTGCACCGGTGGGTGACGCACCTGGGGACACTGGGGACAGCGCGTGGAGCCTCGGGGGGCACCTGAAGGGTGGCGGTGCTGGTGGGTTTGGGGTTGGGGTGGGTTTTGGGGTTGGACTGTGGTGTTTTGGGCCTTGTGGCTTTGGCTGGGGTTGTCACAGTCCTGGTGTCACCATGGTCGTCCCAGTCCCGGTGTCCCCAGCATTGTCCCAGTCCTGGTGTCCCCATGGTTGTTCCAGTCCTGGTGTCCCCAGCATTGTCCCAGTCCTGGTGTCCCCATGGTTGTTCCAGTCCTGGTGTCCTCAGGATTGTCCCAGTCCTGGTGTCCCCATGGTCATCCCAGTCCTGATGTTCCCAACCCCAGATGTGGACGAGTCCCAGCGTGGGGCCATCTGTGCCACACCCACCCAATTGTCACATCCCAGACCCCAAATCCCAAATCCCAAACCCCAAACCCCAAATCTCCCCCCAGATGTGGACGAGTGCCAGCGCGGGGCCGTCTGCGCCGGCGGGCGCTGCCTCAACACCGAGGGCTCCTTCCAGTGCCAGTGCCCGGCCGGGTTCCGCACCGACGACGCCAAGGCCGAGTGCCGCGGTGAGGAACGGGAACGGGAACGGGGGGCTGGGATATGGGGTGGGGATGTGGGATATGGGGTGGGGATGTGGGATATGGGGTGGGAATGGGATATGGGGTGGGACTGGGATATTGTGTAGGGTTTGGGATATGGGGTGGGGATGGGATATGGGGTGGGGTTTGGGATATGGGGTGGGGATGGGATATGGGGTGGGGTTTGGGATATGGAGTGGGGTTTGGGATATGGGGTGGGGTTTGGGATGGGGTGGGGATTTCAGGAATGGGGTGGGAGTTTGGGAAATGGGATGGGAATTTGGGGAATGGGATGGGCATGGGGACACCGGGACTCCCCATATCCCCATGTCCCCATCCCAATGTCCCCAATTGTCCCCAATTGTCCCCAATTGTCCCCATTGTTGTGGACCCCAGACGTGGACGAGTGCCAGGAGTACGGGGCCGGGCTCTGCGGGGCGCAGCGCTGCGAGAACATTCCGGGCTCCTATCGCTGCGTGCCCGAGTGCCAGCCGGGATTCCGGCCTGGAGACGGCGGGGACTGCATCGGTGAGGGGTTTGGGATTGGGGATTGGGGATATGGGATATGGGATTGGGGATATGGGATATGGGATATGGGATTGGGGATTTGGGATATGGGATATGGGATTGTGCCCGAGTGCCAGCCGGGATTCCGGCCCGGGGACGGCGGGGACTGCATCGGTGAGGGGTCTGGGATTGGGGATTTGGGATATGGGATATGGGATTTGGGATTTGGGATTTGGGATTGTGCCCGAGTGCCAGATGGGATTCGGGCCCAGGGACGGCGGGGACTGCATCGGTGAGGGGTCTGGGGTTGGGGATTTGGGAATTTGGGATTTGGGATTGGGATATGGGATCGGGATGGGGATATGGGGACTGGGATGGGGATGTGGAGACTGCAATGGATAGATTGGGAATGTTGGGATACGGGGACTGGAGCGGGGATTTAGGGACTGGGATGGGAATGGGGGTAAGGGGATATGGGGTTATGGGGACTGGGGTGGGATTGGGGATATTGGGATTGGGATGGGAATGGGGATATGGGGACTGGGATTGGGATTGGGAGACGGGGATGGGAATGGGGACACGGGAATTGGGACTGGCACAGGGATGGGGGTGGTACGGGAGCTGCTCCCAGGGTTCCGGATGTCCCCATCCCAATGTCCCCAATTGTCCCCAATGTCCCCAATTGTCCCCAATGTCGTGGATCCCAGATGTGGACGAGTGCCAGGAGTACGGGGCCGGGCTCTGCGGGGCGCAGCGCTGCGAGAACATTCCGGGCTCCTATCGCTGCGTGCCCGAGTGCCAGCCGGGATTCCGGCCCGGGGACAGCGGGGACTGCATCGGTGAGGGGTTTGGGATTGGGGATATGGGGATATGGGATATGGGATATGGGATTTGGGATATGGGATATGGGATATGGGATTGGGATTGTGCCCGAGTGCCAGCCGGGATTCCGGCCCGGGGACTGCGGGGACTGCATCAGGGAGGGGTTTGGGATTGGGGATTTCGGGTCTGGGATTTGGAATTTGGGATTCGGGATTGGGATTTGGGGTTCGGGATATGGGATATGGGATTGGGATTGGGATTTGTGAATTTGGGATTAGGATGGGGACATGGATATGGGAGTGGGATATGGGGATGTGGGGACTGGGATGGGAATGGAAATGGGGATGTGGGGACACAGGGACAGGGATGGACACAGGGACAGGGATGGACACAGGGACAGGGATGGACACAGGGACTGGGATGGACACAGGGACAGCAATGGGGACAGGGATGGACACAGGGACTGGGATGGACACAGGGACAGGGATGGGGACACAGGGGGCCAAAGTCCAAGCCCGGGGGGTGGCCAAGGAGCTCAGGATGTGCCCAACCTTTGTCCCACCCGGTGCCAGACGTGGACGAGTGCTCCAACGGGACCCTGTGCGGTGCCCACGCCACCTGCCACAACCTGCCCGGCTCCTTCCAGTGCGCCTGTGACCCCGGCTACGAGACCGCCCGGCACGGCCACCACTGCGTGGGTACGGCCACCAGCGCTGGGGACACCTGGCCCTGGCCCTGTGCCCCAAATCCCCGTGCCCCTAATCCCTGTGCCCCTAATCCCTGTGCCCCTAATCCCTGTCCCTGTGCCCCAAATCCCTGTGCCCCTAATCCCTGTGCCCCAAATCCCTGTGCCCCAAATCCCCGTCCCTGTGCTCCAAATCCCACCCCAAATCCCCATCCCTGTGCCCCAAATCCCTGTGCTCCGAATCCCTGTCCCTGTGCCCCAAATCCCCGTCCCTGTGCTCCAAATCCCTGTGCCCCAAATCCCCCTCCCTGTGCCTCAAATCCCTGTGCTCCAAATCCCCGTCCCTGTGCCCCAAATCCCCATCCCTGTGCCCCAAATCCCCGTCCCTGTGTCCCCATTCCCACCCCAAATCCCAAATCCCCCAAATTTCCAACTCCAAATCCCTCAATCCCTAAATCCCAAATCCCCAACCCCAAATTCTCAACCCTAAATCTCCCAAACCCCCAACCCCAAACCCCCCGAATCCCCAACCCCAAATCCCCAACCCCAAATCCCCAACCTCAAATCTCCCAAATCCCCCAATCCTAAATCCCCAACCCCAAACCCCAAATCCCAAACCCCCCAAACCCCCAACTCCAAACCCCCCAAACCCCAAATCCCGACCCCCCAGACGTGGACGAGTGCCAGACGCTGCGCGGGGTTTGTGGGGCCGAGCGCTGCGAGAACGTCGAGGGCTCCTTCCTGTGCCTGTGCCCCGACTCCCGGCAGGAGTTCGACCCCGTCACCGGCCGCTGCGGGGCCCTGCCGACCCCACAGAGCCCCCAGAGCCTCCCCCAGATCCCCCAAGGCCGGCCCCAGACCCCCCAGAACCCACAAATCCCCCAGAGCCCACAAATGCGACCCCAAAGCCCCCAAACCAGACCCCAAAGCCCCCAAACCAGACCCCAAGCGCCCCAAATCAGACCCCAAAGCCCCCACGTTCCCCAAAACCCCGAAATCAGACCCCAAACTCCCCAAATCGGACCCCAAAGCCCCCAAACCAGACCCCAACCCCCTGAAATCAGACCCCAACCCCCCGAAATCAGACCCCAAACCAGACCCCAAACTCCCCAAACCCGACCCCAAAGCCCCGAAATCAGACCCCAAAGCCCCCAAACCCGACCCCAAACCCCCCAAACCAGACCCCAAAGCCCCGAAATTAGACCCCAAAGCCCCGAAATCAGACCCCAAAGCCCCCAGACCAGACCCCAGAGCCCCCAGACCAGACCCCAAAGCCCCCAGACCAGACCCCAGAGCCCTGCTGGGGATTTTGGGGTGGCCTCGTGTTTCAGTAGGGCCTGTGGGGTCCTGGCCCCGAACGTGACCCGCCCGCAGTGCTGCTGCACCCTGGGGTGGGCATGGGGGGCACAGTGCCCCGGGCAGCCCTGCCCCACACCTGGCACAGGTGAGGGACACCCCAAAAACCACGGGGGGCGTTTGGGGGGGGTTTAGGGGAATGGGATGGATTTCGGGGGGATTTGGGATGGATTTGGGGTGGATTTGGGGTGGATTTGGGGGGATTTTGGGGTTGATTTGGGGGGAATTAGGGTGGGATCTGGGGTGGATTTGGGATGGATTTGGGGTAGGATTTGGGATGGGATTTGGGGGGATTTGGGGTGGGATTTAGGGTGGATTTAGGGGGGGATTTGGGTGGGATTTGGGGGGATTTAGGGTGGATTTGGGATGGGATTTGGGATGGATTTTGGGGTTGATTTGGGGGGAATTTGGGGTGGATTTGGAGTGGATTTGGGGTGGATTTGGGGAGGGATTTGGGGGGATTTAGGGTGGATCTGGAGTGGGATTTGGGGTGGAATTGGGGTGGAATTTGGGATGGATTTGGGGTGGAATTTGGGGTGGATTTGGGGGTGGAATTTGGGGTCGATTTGGGGGTGGAATTTGGGGTGGATTTTGGGGTTGATTTTGGGGGAATTTGGGGGGAATTTGGGGTGGATTTGGGGTAGGATTTGGGGGGATTTAGGATGGATCTGGAGTGGGATTTGGGGTGGAATTGGGGTGGAATTTGGGGTGGGATTTAGGGTGGATTTAGGGGGGGATTTGGGTGGATTTGGGTGGATTTGGGGTGGGATTTAGGGTGGATTTAGGGGGGGATTTGGGTGGGATTTGGTGTGGGATTTGGGATGGGATTTGGGGTGGATTTGGGGTGGGATTTGGGGTGGGATTTAGGGTGGATTTGGGAAGGGATTTGGGGGGGATTTAGGGGGCATCTGGGGTGGGATTTGGGGTCTGATTTAGGGCTTTGGGGGAGGATTTGGGGTGGAATTAGGGTGGGATCTGGGGTGGATTTGGGGTGGGATTTGGGGTGGATTTGGGATGGATTTGGGTGGGATTTGGGGGGATTTGGGGTGGGATGATTTATGGGGGATTTGGGGTGAGATTTGGGATGGATTTGGGTGGGATTTGGGGTGGATTTGGGGTTGATTTGGGACCCCTGGTACTCCCCCAAAATGGGGCAGATTTGAGGTGCGGCTAAAGAGAGGAGCAGGGGAGGGGGGCACAAACAGAATTTGGGGGGGAATTTTGGGGTCCCTGACCCCCCCTGTGCCCCCCCCAGATGCTCACCTGTCCCTGTGTCCCCACGGGCCCGGCCGCCTCCCCGAGACCCCCCAGGGCCCCCCTGCAGGTGAGTCTGGGACCCCCCCCCCCAGGTGAGACCCCCACCCTTTGTCCCTGGGGGGGTCCACGAGGGGGTCCTGGGGGGTCTCTGTCGCTTTTGGGGGGTCCCTGTGTCCCTTTTATCCTGGGGGGGCTCTTTGTGATTTTGGGGGGGTCCCTGTGCTTTGGGGGGTCTTTGTGATTTTGGGGGGGGTCCCTGTGTCCCTTTTACCCTGGGGGGGGGTCCCTGTGCTTTCGGGGGGTCTTTGTGATTTTGGGGGGGGTCCCTGTGTCCCTTTTACCCTGGGGGGGGTCCCTGTGCTTTTGGGGGGGTCCCTGTGCTTTGGGGGTGTCTTTGTGATTTTGGGGGTGTCCCTGCGATTCGGGGGTGTCTCTGCCCCCCCAGATGTTGATGAGTGCTCCCTGTTCGGGCCCGAGCTCTGCCGGGGGGGGCTCTGTGTCAACGCCGCCCCCTCCTTCAGCTGCTTCTGCCCCAGCGGCTTCTACTTCGAGCAGGAGCACCTGCAGTGCGTGGGTGAGCGCCGCGCACCTGCCGGGACCTGCCGGGACCTGGCCGAGTCTGTCTGTACCTGTTTGTGTCCGTCTGTACCTGCCAGGACCTGTTTGTGTCCGTCTGTCCCTGTTTGTGTCCGTCTGTACCTGCCAGGACCTGTTTGTGTCCGTCTGTACCTGTTTGTGTCCGTCTGTACCTGTTTGTGTCTGTCTGTACCTGTTTGTGTCTGTCTGTACCTGTTTGTGTCCGTCTGTACCTGCCGGGACCTGTTTGTGTCCGTCTGTACCTGTTTGTGTCCGTCTGTACCTGTTTGTGTCCGTCTGTACCTGTTTGTGTCTGTCTGTACCTGTTTGTGTCCGTCTGTACCTGTTTGTGTCTGTCTGTCCCTGTTTGTGTCCGTCTGTACCTGCCAGGACCTGTTTGTGTCCGTCTGTACCTGTTTGTGTCTGTCTGTACCTGCCAGGACCTGCTGGGACCTGTCTGTGTGTCTCTGTACCTGCCAGGACCTGTCTGTACCTGTTTGTGTCCGTCTGTACCTGTTTGTGTCCGTCTGTCCCTGTTTGTGTCTGTCTGTACCTTTTTGTGTCTCTCTGTACCTGCCAGGACCCATGCGCCCCAAAAAATCCCCCCTAAACTCACCTGAAACTGCCCCAAATCCCCGCAAATCCCCCTTAAACTGCCCCAAATCCTCCCAAAATCCCCCCAAATCCCCCTTAAACTGCCCCAAATCCCCCCAAAATCCCCCCTGACCCCCAATTTTGCCCCCAGACAACGACGAGTGCGCGGCGGCCGAGGCCGAGCTGTGCCTAACCCCCCTAAACTCCCCAAATCCCCCCCAAAATCCCCCTAAACTCACTTTATACCCCCCAAACTCCACTGCTAAGACCCCAAATCCCCCAAAATCCCCCCAAATCCCCCCAAATCCCCCCTGACCCCCAATTTTGCCCCCAGACAACGACGAGTGCGCGGCGGCCGAGGCCGAGCCGTGCCTGGGGGGGCTCTGTGTCAACACCGTGGGCTCCTACCTGTGCTCCTGCCCCCCCCCGCTCATCCTGGACCCCTCCCAGCGCCGCTGCGTGGCCAACGACACCGACCCGGGTGGGTCTGGGGGCGCCCGGGGGTCCCCGATATCGGGGGGGGGTCAGGGGACCCCGAATTGGGGGGGTTTGGGGGGGATTTGGGGGGTTAGGAGGGGTTTGAGGGGGTTAGGAGGGGGTTTAGTGGGATGTAAAGGGGATTTAGGGGCGTTTTGGGGGGGTTAGGAGAGGTTTTAGAGGGGTTAGGATGGGTTTTGGGGGAACCGGGGGGTCCCCGATATCGGGGGGGCTGAGGGGAGCCCAGTTTGGGGGGGTTTAGGGGGAATTTGGGGGGTTAGGAGGCGTTTTAGGGGGTTAGGAGGGGTTTTAGTGGGATATAAAGGGGATTTAGGGGGGTTTTGGGGGGGTTAGGATGGGCTTTAGGGGGGCCCGGGGGTCCCCGATATCGGGGGGGGGGCAGGGGACCCCGGTTTGGGGGGGTTTAGAGGGAATTTGGGGGGTTTTAGGGGGATATTTGGGGGGTTAGGAGGGGTTTTAGGGGGGTATAAAAGGGTCAGGAGAGGATTTAGGGGCGTTAGGAGGGGTTTTAGGGGTTCAGCACCCCCCAATTAAGACCCCCCCCAAATTTTTACGCCCCCAGAGGGGTCGGTGGCCGTGGAGGGGCGGGGCTCACCTGAGTTTTTGGGGTCACTTGAGGCTTTTTTGGGTTACCTGGCATCCCCATTAACGGCGATTTTTGGGGTTTCCCATAACGGGGGTGAATTTTTAGGGTTGGGCACCCCCCAATTAAGACCCCTCCCCAAATTTTCTCCCCCCCCAGAGGGGTCCCTGACCATGGAGGGGCAAGGCTCACCTGAGTTTTTGGGCTTTTTGGGCTTTTTTGGGTTACCTGCCGTTCCCATTAACGGCGATTTTTGGGGTTTCCCATAACGGGGGTGAATTTCTAGGGTTCAGCACCCCATAATTAAGACCCCTCCCCAAATTCTCGCCCCCCAGAGGGGTCCCTGGGCGTGTCCTGGCAGGAGGGGGCGGGGCTCCCCTGAGTTTTTGGGGTTTTTGGGCTTTTTGGGCTTTTTTGGGTTACCTGCCATCCCCATTAACGGCGATTTTTGGGGTTTCCCATAACGGGGGTGAATTTTTAGGGTTCAGCACCCCATAATTAAGACCCCTCCCCAAATTTTCTCCCCCCCAGAGGGGTCGGTGGTCGTGGAGGGGCGGGGCTCCCCTGAGTTTTTGGGCTTTTTGGGCTTTTTTGGGTTACCTGCCGTCCCCATTAACGGCGATTTTTGGGGTTTCCCGTAACGGGGGTGAATTTTTAGGGTTCGGCACCCCATAATTAAGACCCCTCCCCAAATTTTCTCCCCCCCAGAGGGGTCGGTGGCCGTGTGCTGGCAGGAGGGGGCGGGGCTCACCTGGGTTTTTGGGCTTTTTGGGCTTTTTTGGGCTACCTGCCATCCCCATTAACGGCGATTTTTGGGGTTTTCCGTAACGGGGGTGAATTTCTAGGGTTCAGCACCCCATAATTAAGACCCCTCCCCAAATTCTCGCCCCCCAGAGGGGTCCCTGGCCGTGTGCTGGCAGGAGGTGGGGCCGGACCTGGTGTGCGGGCGGCCCCGGCGCGCTGCCCCCGTCACCTACACCGAGTGCTGCTGCCTGTACGGGCAGGCCTGGGGCATGGAGTGCGCGCTCTGCCCCGCCCCGCACAGCGGTGAGACCCCCGCGACCCCTCCCCACATTCAGCCCCGGCACCCCCAAACCCATCCCCGAAACCGGGGGGGGCTGGGATGAACGTGGGACTGGGACCAGTTTGGGAACTGGGAGCACTGGGGGGATGTGGGACCCCGGGAATGGGACCCCTGTGCCCCCATTCCGGTGAGACCCCCGCGACCCCTCCCCAAATTCAGCCCCGGGAGCCCAAAACCCATCCCCGAAACCGGGAGGGGCTGGGACTGGGACCAGTTTGGGAACTGGGAGCACTGGGAAATGATGGGAGGGGGCTCAAAGGGGATGGGAGACCCTCGGGATGGGCACAGCTGGACCCCCCCCCCCCCCCACTCCCCCGCGACCCCTCCCCAAATTCAGCCCCGGGACCCCCAAACCCATCCCCGAAACTGGGGAAGGGCTGGGACTGGGACCAGTTTGGGAACTGGGAGCACTGGGGAGGGGTCCTAAACAGGAGGGGGAGGGGTTTGGACCCCCGGGATGGGGGACACTGGACCCCCCCCCCCCCCCCCCCCCAATAATCAGACCCCACCTTCAAACCCCCAAACGCACCCCAAAAAAAACCTCAAAAACCCCAACCCACCCCTCAAAAAACCCCAAAAATCCACCCCAAAAAAAACTCCAAAAATCCCCCCAAAAATCCCCCCCAAAAAAGCCCCAAAATCCCCCCAACCCCGTCCCAATAAAACCCTCAAAACCACCAAAATCCCCCCAAAAAATCCCCCAAACCCCCCCCCCAAAAAAAAACCCCCAAAAACCCCAAAAATCCCCCACAAAAAAACCCAGCCCCCCCCCCCCAAAACCCCCCCAAAAAACCCCCAAATCCCCCCTAAAATCCCCCCCATTTCAAGACCCCCTCCCCAAATTTCGGGGTCCCCCCAACCCCATTTTTTGTCTCCCCCCCCCAGACGATTTCGAGCTCCTCTGCAACGTCCTGAGACCCCCGAACTTCGCCCCCCCCCCTCTACGACCCCTCCCCCAATTTCCCCCCGCCCCAATTCGGGCCCCTCCCCCCGCCTTACGGGGGCCCCCCCCGAATTTTTTGGGGGGTTCCGGCCCCATTACGACCCCTCCCCTTATTACGGGGGTGGGGCAGGGGGCGTGGCCTACGACCCCCTGGTGGGGGGTGGGGGAGGGGCGGGGGATCCCTCCCTTTACGCCCCTCCCCCCCGGCCGCCCCTCCCCCCCCGTTACGAGGATTTTGGGGACCCCCCCCGGGGGAGGGGACCCCGATTTGAGCCCCCCCGAGGGGGCCCCCGATGGAATCTCCAACCCCACGGGACCCCCGAGGAGGAGGAGGAGGAGGAGGAAGAGGAAGGTGAGGGTTGGGGTTTTTGGGGGGATTTTTGGGGTTTTTTGGGGGGATTTTTGGGGGGGGGATTTTGGGTTTTCAGCTGAATTTTGGGGGGAGTTTGGGGGTTTTTTGGGTTTTTTTCACGGGGGATTTTGGGCTTTTGGGGGGTTTTGGGGGAGGATTTTGGGGGATTTTGAGGGGAGTTTTGGGGATTTTGGTGTTTTTGGGGGGGGACTTTTGGGTTTTTGGCGAATTTTGGGGGATTTTTTTGGAGGATTTGGGGTTTTTTGGGGAGTTTTGGGTAGTTTGGGGTTTTTGGGGGGAATTTTCTGGGAGTTTTGGGATTTTTTGGAGGAGATTTGGGGTTTTAGGGGGAGTTTTGGGTTTTAGGGGGAGTTTTGGGTTTTAGGGGGAGTTTCGGTGGAGTTTTGGGGTTTTTTTCAGATTTTTTGGGGTTTTTTGGGGGGGATTTTTTTGGGGGGTGGGTTTGGGGTTTTTTTTGGGGGTTTTTTTTTCTGGGGGGGGGGGTGGGGGGTCTGAAGCCCCCTCCCCACTTTAGGAGAGGAGGAGTGCGGGGTCCTGAGTGGCTGCACCCACGGGCGCTGCGTCCGCGTGGGCGACGCCTTCACCTGCGCCTGCGACCCCGGCTTCCACCTGGACCCCGCCCGCCTCGACTGCCTGGGTGAGACCCCTCCCCAAAACCCCCCAGACCCCTCCCCAAAACCCCTGAGATCCCCCAAAATCCCCGGGAAAAAACCCGAATCTTGAGAGCCCCAAAATCCCTGAAAAAAACCCCAAATATTGGGAAAAAACCCAAATTTTGAGAGCTCCAAACTCCTGAACAAAACCCCAAAATCCTGAGACCCTTCCCCAAAAAATCCCTGAAATCCCCAGGAGAAAACCCAAATCTTGAGAGCCTCAAAATCCCTGGGAAAAAACTCAAAATCCCTGAAAAAAACCCCAAATATTGGGAAAAAACCCAAATTTTGAGAGCTCCAAAGCCCTGGGAAAAAAACCCCAAAATCCTGAGACCCTTCCCCAAAAAATCCCTGAAATCCCCGGGAGAAAACCCAAATCTTGAGAGCCCCAAAATCCCTGAAAAAAACCCCAAATATTGGGAAAAACCCCAAATTTTGAGAGCTCCAAACCCCTGGGAAAAAAACCCCAAAATCCTGAGACCCTTCCCCAAAAAATCCCTGAAATCCCCGGGAGAAAACCCAAATCTTGAGAGCCCCAAAATCCCTGAAAAAAACCCCAAATATTGGGAAAAAACCCAAATTTTGAGAGCTCCAAACCCCTGGGAAAAAAACCCCAAAATCCTGAGACCCTTCCCCAAAAAATTCCTGAAATCCCTGCGAGAAAACCCAAATCCTGAGAGCCCCAAAATCCCTGAAAAAAAACCCCAAATATTGGGAAAAAATCTAAATTTTGAGAGCTCCAAACCCCTGGGAAAAAACCCCAAAATCCTGAGACCCTTCCCCAAAAAATCCCTGAAATCCCCGGGAAAAAATCCAAATCCTGAGAGCCCCAAAATCCCTGGGAAAAAACTCAAAATCCCTGAAAAAAACCCCAAATATTGGGAAAAAACCCAAATTTTGAGAGCTCCAAAGCCCTGGGAGAAAACCCCAAAATCCTGAGACCCTTCCCCAAAAAATCCCTGAAATCCCCAGGAGAAAACCCAAATCCTGAGAGCCCCAAAATCCCTGAAAAAAACCCCAAATATTGGGAAAAAACCCAAATTTTGAGAGCCCCAAAATCCCTGAAAAAAAAACCCCAAATATTGGGAAAAAACCCAAATTTTGAGAGCTCCAAACCCCTGGGAAAAAACCCCAAAATCCTGAGACCCTTCCCCAAAAAATCCCTGAAATCCCCAGGAGAAAACCCAAACCTTGAGAGCCCCAAAATCCCTGAAAAAAACCCCAAATATTGGGAAAAAACCCAAATTTTGAGAGCTCCAAAGCCCTGGGAAAAAACCCCAAAATCTTGAGACCCTTCCCCAAAAAATTCCTGAAATCCCTGCGAGAAAACCCAAATCTTGAGAGCCCCAAAATCCCTGAAAAAAACCCCAAATATTGGGAAAAAACCCAAATTTTGAGAGCTCCAAACTCCTGAACAAAACCCCAAAATCCTGAGACCCTTCCCCAAAAAATCCCTGAAATCCCCGGGAGAAAACCCAAATCTTGAGAGCCCCAAAATCCCTGAAAAAAACCCCAAATATTGGGAAAAAACCCAAATTTTGAGAGCTCCAAACCCCTGGGAAAAAACCCCAAAATCCTGAGACCCTTCCCCAAAAAATCCCTGAAATCCCCGGGAAAAAATCCAAATCTTGAGAGCCCCAAAATCCCTGAAAAAAACCCCAAATATTGGGAAAAAACCCAAATTTTGAGAGCTCCAAACCCCTGGGAAAAAACCCCAAAATCCTGAGACCCTTCCCCAAAAAATCCCTGAAATCCCCGGGAAAAAATCCAAATCTTGAGAGCCCCAAAATCCCTGAAAAAAACCCCAAATATTGGGAAAAAAATCTAAATTTTGAGAGCTCCAAACCCCTGGGAAAAAACCCCAAAATCCTGAGACCCTTCCCCAAAAAATCCCTGAAATCCCTGGGAAAAAGCCCAAATCTTGAGAGCCCCAAAATCCCTGAAAAAAACCCCAAATATTGGGAAAAAATCTAAATTTTGAGAGCTCCAAACCCCTGGGAAAAAAACCCCAAAATCCTGAGACCCTTCCCCAAAAAATCCCTGAGACCCCTCCCCAAAAACCCCAAATCCTGAGAGCCCCAAACCCCTAAAAAAATCCAGAGACGCCTCCCCAAAATCCTCCAAAAACCCCAAATTTTCCCCTTTTAACCCAAAATTTTCCCCTTTTAACCCTAAAAACCCCAAATTTCCCCTAAAAACCCCAAATTTTCTCCTTTTAACCCCAAATTTCACCCCCCCCCGACATAGACAAGTGTTTGAGGGTGCCCACCCAGACCCAATTCCCAATTTCCCCCCAAAATCTCCCCCTAAAACCCCAAATTTTCCCCTTTTAACCCCCAAATCTTCCCCTTTTAACCCCAAATCTCCCCCTAAAACCCCAAATTTTCTCCTTTTAACCCCAAATTTCACCCTCCCCGACATAGACAAGTGTTTGAGGGTGCCCACCCAGACCCAATTCCCAATTTCCCCCCAAATTTCCCCCTAAAACCCCAAATTTTCCCCTTTTAACCCCAAATCTCCCCCTAAAAACCCCAAATTTTCTCCTTTTAACCCCGAATTTCTCCCCCCCAGACGTGGACGAGTGTTTGGGGGTGCCCACCCAGACCCAATTCCCAATTTCCCCCCAAAATTTCCCCTTTTAACCCCAAATTTCCCCCTAAAACTCCCAAATCTCCCCCTAAAACCCCAAATTTCCCCCTTTTAACCCCGAATTTCGCCCCCCCAGACGTGGACGAGTGTTTGGGGCTGCCCACCCAGACCCAATTCCCAATTTCCCCCCAAATTTCCCCCTAAACCCCCAAATTTTCCCCTTTTAACCCCAAATCTCCCCCTAAAATCCCCAAATTTCCCCCTAAAAACCCCAATTTTTCCCCTTTTAACCCCGAATTTCGCCCCCCCAGACGTGGACGAGTGTTTGGGGGTGCCCCCCCCGTGCCGCCCCGGGCGCTGCCTCAACACCCCCGGCTCCTTCCGCTGCCTGTGCCCCCCCGGGACCCCCCCGGCCCAGGACCCCCCCCGCTGCCCCCCGCGCCCCCCCCACGCCTGAAGCCCCCTCCCCATATTTATTGTGTGCGTTTGTTTTGTATAGAAAAATATCAAAATAAATATAAAGGAATTTTTTTTTTTTGGGGGGGGGGGGGATTTATTTCCACCCCTCTCCCCAAATCAAGGGGGTGTCCCCCACCCCCCCCCCCACCCACTCAGCCTCGTGGTTGGGACCCCCCCCCCCAAACAAAAAGGGAAGGGGGATTTGGGGACCCCCTCCCCATATTTTTACTGAATAAAGGTTTTATATAAAAAAAAGGAGTTTTGGATGGGTTTTTTTTTAACACTCCCCATTTTTTTGGGGGGGTGGATGCAGGTAAGACCCCCCCCCCTTATCAAGGAAGTGGGAACCCCCCCAGAACTAAAACCCCCTCAAAACTGGGACCCCCCCCCTCAAAATTGGAACCCACCATGGAATTAGGACCCTCCCAAAATTTGGACCCTGAAATTGGGACCTCCCCCCCAAAATTGGCACCTTCCTGACACTGGGACCCCCCCACAAAATTGGGACCCCCCCCAGAACTGGGAACCCCCCCCCCAAAATTGGGACCTTCCAGCATTGGAATCCCCCCAAAAATTGGAATCCCCCCAACCCACGGAATGAAGCCGTTGACCCCCAACCCCCTTTGGGGACCCTTTATTGTGGGGTGTCCCCTCCCAGTATCTCCCAGTATCCCCAGTGCCCCCCCCACCGGCGCTACCCGCTGTCGTGCCCCCCCCGGGCTGTTTTGGCCCCGTCCCTCGTCCCCTCCAACAATCCGGCCCCTTCCTCGCCCTCGGCGTCGCCGTCCGGTGCCGGCGCCGCGCCGGGGACGCCGTGGAGCTCGGCCACGTGGCGCAAGGTCTGGGCCAGCAGCAGGACGCCCGTGACCCCCAGCAGCAGGTACGCTGTGGGGCAAGGAGGTGAGCGGCACGGTGGGGGCACAACGGGACCCAGCGGAGCCCAACGGGACCCAATGGAACCCAACGGAACTCAATGGAAGGCAACAGGACCTGACAGAACCCAGTGGAACCCAAAGGAACCCAACGGAACCTGACAGGACCCAATGGAACTCAATGGGAGCCAACAGAATCCAACGGAACCTGACAGGACCCAATGGAACCCAATGGAACTCAACGGAACCTGACAGGACACAATGGAAACCAAGAGAACCCAACGGAACCCAACAGGACGTGATGGAACCCAACAGAACCCAATGGGTCCCAACGGGACCTGACAGAACCCAACAGAACTCAATGGAACCCAATGGAAACCAAGAGAACCCAATGGAACCCAACGGAACCTGATGGGACCCAACAGAACCCAACGGAACCCAATGGAACACAACAGGTCCCAATGAGCCATCAAAAACCCAACCCAACCCTTTCAAAACCCAACCCAACCCTTTCAAAACCCAACCCAACCCTTCCAAAACCCCAAGAACCCAACCCAACCCATCCCAAACCCAACAAAACCCAACCCAACCTTCCCAAACCCCACCAAAACCCCAAGGACCCAACCCAACCCCTCAACCCTTCCAACCCAGCACCCGCCCAACCCCTCGACTCACCGGCCACCGCCACTTGGTAGAGCTGCCTCAGGGGCTGCTGCGCCTGCTGGGCCGGCACCAGGTCACCAAAGCCGACGGTGCAGAGCGAGATGACGCAGAAGTAGACGGCGTCCAGGTAGCTCCAGGTGGCCTCCAGCAGGTAGAAGGCGGTGGCCGGGAGGAGCACCAGGAGCAGCAGGGTGAGGGCCAGGAGGCCCAGCAGGTGCGCGCGGGCGGCGCCGCGCCGGCTGTAGCCCCACCGGGCCTGCAGGTGGGCGCGGGGACGCCGGGCCAGGGGCCCGGCCAGGTGGCGGGCGGTGGCGGCCAGCAGGAACATGGTGGCCGGGACGCCCGCGGCGGCGTAGGCGGCGCAGAAGGCTCTGCCGGCGGCCGAGAGCGGCGTCACCGAGCCGTAGCCTTGGGGGGACAGCGGGAGGGTCAAGGGGGACACCTGGGTCACTATGGGGGGGTTTGGGGGGGTCTTGGGGTGGATTGGGGGTCTTGAGGGTCTTGGGGTGGAGTTGGGGTCTTGGAGGTCTTGAGGGTCTTGGAGGTCCTGAGATCTTGGGGTGGATTTGGGATCTTGGATGTCCTGGGAGTCTTGGGGGTCTTCAGAGTCCTGGGGGTCTCGAGGGTCTTGGGGGTTTTGGGGGTCTTGGGGTGGATTGGGGGTCTTGGGGTTTTGGGGGTCTTAGATGTCCTGGGAGTCTTTGGGGGTCTTCAGAGTCCTGGGGGTCTCGAGGGTCTTGGGGGTTTTGGGGGTCTTGGGGTGGATTGGGGATCTTGGGGTTTTGGGGATCTTGGATGTCCTGGGAGTCTTGGGGTCTTCAGAGTCCTGAGGGTCTCGAGGGTCCTGGGGGACTTGGGGTGGCTGGTGGGTTCTGGGGGGGTCCTGGGGGGTCTTGGGGCTCCTGGAGATCCTGGGGGACTTGAAGGTGATGGGGGTCTTGGGGTGGCTGGAGGGGTCTTGGGGGTTCTGGGAGTTCCAAATCTTAGGGCGGGGTTCTGGGGGTCTGGGGGGGTCCCTGGGGGTCCCGGAGGGGTCTCAGGGGGGTTCTGGGGTTCTGGGGGGGTCTCAGGGGGGTCTCGGGGGTCGCGGGGGTCTCACCCACGGTGGTCAGCAGGGTGACGATGAACAGGAGGGCGCTGGGCAGGTCCCACTCGCCGCCGTTGGGGGTCCCGGAGGTCGCGGGGGTCCTGGGGGACCCCTCGAGCACCCAAAGCCCCAGGACCCCCAAAAAAACCAACCCCGCATAGGCGACCCCCAAAACCAGCGCCCCCCGCCCCATGGCCCCCCCACCCACCGACGCTGTGACCCCAAATCAACCCCGGGACCCCCCAAAAGACCCCCAGGACCCCCTTAAGGACCCCCGGGACTCCCTTAAAGACCCCCAGGACCCCTCAGAGACTCCTGGGATCCCCTCAAAGACCCCCGGGATCCCCTTAAAGACCCTCGGGACCCCCAGAAGACCCCCGGGATCCTCTCAAAGACCCCCGAAATCCCCTCAAAGATCCCCAGGACCCCCAAAAGACCCCCGGGACCCCCGCCCGCCCCTCACTGGCGCCAGTCCCGCTCCGATCCCCGCCTGACGCTGCCTCTGCTCATCCCAGTCCCTCCCAGTCCCTCCCAGTCCCTCCCAGTTCCCTCCCAGTTCCCTCCCAGTGGCGGCGGCTGCGGGGTGAGGGCAGGGCCGTGGTCTTTTCCCCCTCCCCCCAGCCGAAACCTCGGGACTGGGGGGAACTGGGAAGGACTGGGAGGGAACTGGGAGGGAACTGGGATGAGCAGTAAGGAGGGGACTGGGGGGAACTGGGAGGGACTGGAGGGGGGGCTGGGATGACCAGGAAGGGGCAGCACTGGGACAGTTGATACTGGGGTAACTGGGATGGTTGATACTGGGATAACTGGGGCCATCCATACTGGGATAACTGGTCTGTACTGGGTGAACTGGCCCATACTGGGTTAACTGGTCTGTACTGGGTTAACTGGCTCATACTGGGTTAACTGGTCTGTATTGGATTAACTGGCCCATACTGGGTTAACTGGGTGAACTGGTGAGCTGGTCCATACTGGGATAACTGGTCTGTACTGGGTGCACTGGTGCCCTCCCCTCCCACCGGGGTCACGGGGCCATCACGAGGCTCCCACGGGAGCGTCCCGAGGAGGCCGGAGCTGCCCCGGGGCCAAACCGGCCGGACATGGACGGACACCGGACACGGATGGACACAGATGGACACGGGACATGGAGGAGGGGCTGGGGGACATGGGGACACCACGGGGACACCACGGGGACACCCTGGGGACACTGTGGGGATGACACAGGGACTGGGCTGAGCAGTGAGGAGGGAAATGGGGGGAACTGGGAGTACTGGGAGGGGCTGGGATGACCAGTAAGGGGCACGACAGGGACAGCTGATACTGGGATAACTGGGAAGGTTGATACTGGGGTAACTGGGAGGGTTGATACTGGGGTAACTGGGAGGGTTGATACTGGGGTAACTGGGAAGGTTGATACTGGGGTAACTGCGTTAACTGGTGTTAACTGGTCCATACTGGGTTAATTTTCCAGCCCTTTACCGCTCATGTTTCCCCCTTTCCCCCTCACCTTTCCTGCCCTTTCCCCCTCACCTTTCCCTCTCTTTTCGCCCTCACATTTCCATCCATTTTCCCTTTTCCCCTCACATTTTCCTCTCTTTTCCCCCTCACATTTCCCTCCTGTTCCCCCCTTTCCGCTCACATTTCCCGCCCTTTTCTCCCCTCACATTTCTCTCTTTCCCCCCACATTTCCCTTTCTTTCTCCCTCACATTTCCCCTCACATTTCCCCTCACATTTCCCACCCTTTCCCCCCCCCATTTTCCCCTCACATTCCTGCTCTTTTCCCCTCAATTTTTCCCCTTTTCCCCCCTCATATTTTCCCCCTTCCTCTCCTCTCTTTTCCCCTCACATTTCCCTGTCTTTTCCCCTCATATTTCCCCTCACATTCCCCCCTTTTCACCTTCGTATTTCCCCCATTTTCCCCTCACATTCCCCTCACATTTTCCGCCCTTTTCCCCTCACCTTCCCCTCTCTTTTCCCCTCCCATTTCCCTCTTTTTGCCCTCACATTTCCGTCCATTTTCCTCCCATTTTCCCCTCTCTTTTCCCCTCACATTTCCCCTCAGGTTTCCCCCATTTCCCCCCTCACATTTTCCTCTCCTTCTCCCTCACGTTTCCCCCTTTTCCCCCTCACATTTCCCTCTCGTTTCCCCTCACGTTTCCCGCCTTTGTCTCCCCTCACGTTTCCCCTCTTTTCCCCTCACATTTCCCGCCCTTTTCCCCTCACATTTCCCCTCACATTTCCCCCCCTTTTTCCCCTCACATTTCCCCCCCATTTTCCCCTCACATTTCCCTCCCTTTCCCCCATTTTCCCCTCACATTTCCCACCCTTTTCCACTCACATTCCCCCTCTTTTCCCCTCACCTTTTCCTCTCTTTTTGCCCTCGCATTTCCGTCTCTTCCCCCCCCATTTTCCTATCACATTTCCCCCCATTTCCCCCTCACATTTCCCTCCCGTTCCCCTCACGTTTCCCGCCTTTGTCTCCCCTCACATTTCCCCCCCATTTTCCCTTCACATTTCCCTCCCTTTACCCCCATTTTCCACTCACGTTTCCCGCCCTTTTCCACTCACATTCCCCCTCTTTTCCCCTCTCTTTTTGCCCTCGCATTTCCGTCCCTTTCCCCCCCATTTTCCCCTCACATTTCCCCCCATTTTCCCCTCACCTTTCCCCCTCTTTTCCCCTCACCTTTCCCTCTCTTTTTGCCCTCCCATTTCCGTCCCTTTTCCCCCCCTTTTCCCCTCACATTTCCCTCCCGTTCTCCCTCACGTTTCCCACCTTTGTCTCCCCTCACGTTTCCCCTCTTTTCCCCTCACATTTCCCGCCCTTTTCCCCTCACATTTCTCCCCATTTCCCCCTCACATCTCCCTCCCATTCCCCTTCACGTTTCCCGCCTTTGTCTCCCCTCACATTTCCCCCTTTTTCCCTCACATTTCCCCCCATTTTCCCCCCATTTTCCCCTCACCTTTCCCTTTCTTTTTGCCCTCACATTTCTGTCCCTTTTCCCCCATTTTCCCCTCACATTTCCCTCTCTTTTCCCACCCCTTTTTCCCTCAGTTCCCTGGGGTTTTGGGGGTCCCCAGTTGGTTTGGGGGTCCCAGGGTGTCAGTAACGAGCCGGGGGGGCAGCGACACTTGGCAGCGTTTATTTGGGGAGGGGGGAAGGCACTTGAAAAGGGTCTGGGGTCTTTGTGGGGCGTTTTGGGGGAGGTCAGTGATGAGCCAGTGACACTCAGCAGCGTTTATTGGGGAGGGGGCGTCAAAGGCACTTGAAGGGGATTTTGGGGAAGGGGATTTTGGGGAGGGGGATTTTTGAGGAGGGGGATTTTGAGGAGGGGGATTTTGGGGAGGGGGATTTTGGGGTCATCATCCCAGCTGATCCTCGTACTGCTTTCTGAAGCAGTCCCCAGCCGGGAAGAAATCCCAGCAGCGCTCCTGGTACATCTTCCACACGTAAGATTCCTGGGGGAGGAATTTGGGGACCGGGGGGGTGTCGGGGCATGGGGGACCCCCCCCCCCACAGCAACCTCACACACCCTGGGAATTCCAGAGACACCCCCAAATCTCTTAGAGACCCCCCCCAAATCCCATAGAAACCGCCCCAAATCCCATAAAGATTCCTGCAAATCCCATAGAGACCCCCCCAAATCCCATAGAGACCCCCCAAATCCCTTAGAGACCCCCCCAAATCCCATAGAAACCCCCCCAAATCCCTTAGAGACCCCCAAATCCCTTAGAGACCCCCAAATCCCATAGAAACCCCCCCAAATCCCTTAGAGACCCCCCCAAAATCCCACAGAGACCCCTCCTGTAGAGCCCCCTCATGGGACTCCCCCTCCCCTCTCCCCCTCCCAGACCACCCTGGAACCCCCCAGACCCCCTCAAGCCCCTCCAGACCACCCTGGGACCCCCCAAGCCCTCCCAGACCACCCTGGGACCCCTCTCAACACCCCCAGTGACCCCCCAGAACCCCCCAAGGACCCCCTCAAGCCCCCCCAGAACAATCTGGGACCCCCCCAAGCCCTCCCAGTAGACCCTGGAACCCCCCAGACCCCCTCAAGCCCCCCCAGACCACTCTGGGACCCCCCAGACCCCTCTCAGACCCCCTCAAGCCCCCCAGAACCCCCTCAAACCCCCTGCCCTGGTCCCCACCTGCCCCGTGTGCTCCGTCTCGTCCTTGTTGATCAAATACATCAGGAAGAACCTGGGGTGGGGGGGGATGATGGGATCTGGGGGTGTCAGAGCTCAGCAGGGACCCCCCAAAACCCCCCCCCCGGGACCCCCTCCCCAAATTGCAGATCTCACATGCAGTTGGCCAGGTTGTGCTCCCACCCCCTGCAGGACCCCCTGGGACCCCCCCAGACCCCCCAAATCCCGGGTCTCACATGCAGTTGGCCAGGTTGTGCTCCCACCCCCCTGGGACCCCCCCAGACCCCCCCAGAGCCCCCCAAATTGCAGATCTCACATGCAGTTGGCCAGGTTGTGCTCCCACCCCCTGCAGGACCCCCTGGGACCCCCCCAGACCCCCCCAAATCCCAGATCTCACATGTAGTTGGCCAGGTTGTGCTCCCACCCCCCCCAGACCCCCCCGGGACCCCCAGACCCCCCAAATCCCGGGTCTCACATGCAGTTGGCCAGGTTGTGCTCCTACTTCCCCTGGGACCCCCCAGACCCCCCAAATTTCAGATCTCACATGCAGTTGGCCAGGTTGTGCTCCTACCCCCCCCAGACCCCCCAAATTTCAGGTCTCACATGCAGTTGGCCAGGTTGTGCTCCTATCTCCCCTGGGACCCCCCAGACCCCCCTGGGACCCCCCCAGACCCCCCAAATCCCGGGTCTCACATGCAGTTGGCCAGGTTGTGCTCCCACCCCCTGCAGGACCCCCTGGGACCCCCCCAGACCCCCCCAAATCCCAGATCTCACATGCAGTTGGCCAGGTTGTGCTCCCACCCACCCTGGGACCCCCAGACCCCCCTGGGACCCCCCCAGACCCCCCAAATTTCAGATCTCACATGTAGTTGGCCAGGTTGTGCTCCTCCAGCGTGTGCGTCTCGAAGCCGTGCGGGGTGGTGTCGAAGTAGTCGCTCCCGATGCCACAAATGAAACACTTTGTCTGGGCAGGGGGGGTCACAGAGGGGTCTCTGTACCCCTCCATCATCACACCCGGGGGTGGGGGGGGGTCCTCACCCTCCTGTGCCCCCCCTCCCCTCCGGACTCACCTCCATGTCCTCCTTCACCTGCTCCTGCTGGTCCCGCAGCTCCCCGAAGGCGTCGATGATCAGACCTGGGCGGGGGCACAAAATGGGGGGGGTCAGGGGGGTGGGACCACCCAGATGCACCCCCAGGATCCCCAGACCCTCCCCAGATACATCCCAGGACCCCCCCAGGCCTTTCCAGGACCCCCAGGTCTCCCCCAGGACTCCCAGACCCTTCCAGGACCCCCAGATCCCCCCCAGACCCTTCCAGGACCCCTCCAGGCCTTTCCAGGACCCCCAGATCCACCCCCAGATCCCCCCCAAGGCCTTTCCAGGACCCCCAGATCCACCCCAGGAGCCCCAGATCCTCCCCAGACCTTTCCAGGACCCCCAGATCGCCCCAGACCTTTCCAGGATCCCCAGACACTTCCAGGACCCCCAGATCTCACCCAAAGGCCCTTACAGGACCCACAGATTCCCCCCAGGCCCTTTCCAGGACCCTCAGATCCCCCCCCCAAGTCCCCCCCAGGCCTTCCAGGACCCCCAGATTGCCCCAGATCTCCCCCAGACCCATCCAGGACCCCCAGATCCACCCCAGGGCCCTTCCAGGACCTCCAGATCTCCCCCAGGACTCCCAGATCCCCCCCAGATCCTTCCAGGACCCCCAGATCCACCCCAGGGCCCTTCCAGGGCCTCCAGATCTCCCCCAGGGCCCTTCCAGGACCCCCAGCCCCCTCCCCACTCTCTCCCCACGAGGTGCCCACCCTGGATGAAGGCCATGAGGACAATGATGACCCCCAGACTCCCCAGACCCCCCCAGATCCCCCTCCCCACGAGGTGCCCACCCTGGATGAAGGCCAGGAGGACAATGATGACCCCCAGACCCCCCAAAACCCCCCCAGAGCCCCAAAGCCCCCCCAGATCCCCCTCCCCACGAGGTGCCCACCCTGGATGATGGCCAGGAGGATGACGATGACGAAGAAGAAGAAGGTGATGTCGAACACCACCCGGTAGAGCTCGTAGTCATCGCCCGCGGGGTCCTCGATCTCATCCCCAATGCCGCCCCCAGCCCGGACCCCCACGTACATGTGGAACAGGTAACACTGGGGAGGGGGACAAAGGGGGGGTCAGGGACCCCCAAAATCCACCTGGGGACCCCCCAAATCCACCTGGGGACCCCCCAGATCCCCCCCCAGCCCAGACCCCCACGTACATGTGGAACAGGTAGCACTGGGGAGGGGGGGACAAAGGGGGTCAGGGATCCCCAAAATCCACCTGGGAACCCCCAAAATCCACCTGGGGACCCCCAGATCCCCCAGGAGCCTTCCTCACCGTCATCATGTCGTCGCACTTCATGTCAGGCTCGTCCTCATCCTCGCTCTTGTTGTAGAACTTGCGGAAGAAGTTGAAGGCGACCACGGTGTACAGGTAAACAACCACGGCCAGCAGCCCCACCGTCATCACCAGCTGGGGACAGAACGGGCACAGGGTGGGCACAGAATGGGCACAAAATGGGCACAGAATGGGCACAGAATGGGCACAGAATGGGCACAAAACGGGCACAAAATGGGCACAAAATGGGCACAAAATGGGCACAGGGACAACCACGGCCAGGAGCCCCACCGTCATCACCAGCTGGGGACAGAATGGGCACAGAATGGGCACAAAATGGGCACAAAACGGGCACAGAATGGGCACAGAATGGGCACAGGGTGGGCACAGAATGGGCACAAAATGGGCACAAAATGGGCACAGAACGGGCACAGAATGGGCACAGGGTGGGCACAGAATGGGCACAAAACAGGCACAAAATGGGCACAAAATGGGCACAGAATGGGCACAGGGTGGGCACAGGGACCACCACGGCCAGGAGCCCCACCGTCATCACCAGCTGGGGACAGGGTGGGCACAAAATGGGCACAAAATGGGCACAGAATGGGCACAGGGTGGGCACAGGGACCACCACGGCCAGGAGCCCCACCGTCATCACCAGCTGGGGACAGAGTGGGCACAGAATGGGCACAGAATGGGCACAGAACGGGCACAGAACGGGCACAGAATGGGCACAAAATGGGCACAAAATGGGCACAGAACGGGCACAGAACGGGCACAGAACGAGCACAAAACGGGCACAAAATGGGCACAGAACAGGCACAAAATGGGCACAGAATGGGCACAAAACGGGCACAAAATGGGCACAGGGTGGGCACAGAATGGGCACAGAATGGGCACAGGGACCACCATGGCCAGGAGCCCCACCGTCATCACCAGCTGGGCACAAAACAGGGGTCCCCAGTTGGTTTTCGGGGTCCCCAGTTGGTTTTGGGGGTCCCCAGAGGATCTTGGGGATCCCCAGTTGGTTTTGGGGATCCCCATTTTTTTTTTTTTGCCTGAGAGCCCCTTAATTTCAAATTCATAGCAGTTGTAGGGGTGGGGAGAGTTTTACATTCTGCATTTCAGGGCAGGCTCCTGCCTTCCTCTGCAGTGAGTTTTGGGGTCTGAGGGCGTTTTGGGGTCCTGGTGGGAATTTTGGGGTCCTGCAGGGTCCTGAGGGTTCCCATTCTCCCTTTCAGGGCAGGCCCTGCCTTCCTCTGCAGGGAGTTTTGGGGTCCTGCAGGGAATTTTGTGGTCCTGTAGGGAGTTTTGGGGTCCTGGAGGGAATTTTGTGGTCCTGTAGGGACCTGTAGAGTCCTGAGGGTTCACATTCTGCATTTCAGGGCAGGCCCTGCCTTCCTCTGCAGGGAGTTTTGGGGTCTGAGGGCGTTTTGGGGTCCTGGTGGGAATTTTGGGGTCCTGCAGGGAATTTTGGGGTCCTGCAGGGTCCTGAGGGCTCACCCCCTCCCTTTCAGGGCAGGCTCCTGCCTTCCTTAGCAGGGAATTTTGGGGTCCCACAGGGAATTTTGGGGTCCTGCAGGGAATTTTGGGGTCCTGCAGGGTCCTGAGGGTTCACTCTCTCCATTTCAGGGCAGGCTCCTGCCTTCCTTAGCAGGGAATTTTGGGGTCCTGGTGGGAATTTTGGGGTCTGGGGGCATTTTGGGGTCCTGTAGGGAATTTTGTGGTCCTGTAGGGACCTGTAGGGTCCTGAGGGTTTTTCATTCTGCATTTCAGGGGAAGCTCCTGCCTTCCTCAGCAGGGAGTTTTGGGGTCTGAGGGCGTTTTGGGGTCCTGGTGGGAATTTTGGGGTCCCGCAGGGATGGGGAGGGTTCACATTTTCCATTTCAGGGCAGGCCCTGCCTTCCTCTGCAGGGAATTTTGGGGTCTGGGGGAGTTTTGGAGTCCTGGTGGGAATTTTGGGGTCCTGCAGGGAATTTTGGGGTCCTGCAGGGTCCTGAGGGTTCACTCTCTCCATTTCAGGGCAGGCTCCTGCCTTCCTTAGCAGGGATTTTTGGGGTCCTGGAGGGAATTTTGGGGTCTGGGGGCGTTTTGGGGTCCTGCAGGGAATTTTGGGGTCCTGGTGGGAATTTTGGCGTCCCGCAGAGAATTTTGGGGTCCTGCAGGGAATTTTGGGTCCTGCAGGGAATTTTGGGGTCCTGCAGGGAATTTTGGGGTCCCGCAGGGAATTTTGTGGTCCTGTAGGGACCTGTAGGGTCCTGAGGGTTTTTCATGCTGCATTTCAGGGGAAGCTCCTGCCTTCCTCTGCAGGGAATTTTGGGGTCCTGGAGGGAATTTTGGGGTCTGGGGGCGTTTTGGGGTCCTGGTGGGAATTTTGGGGTCCTGTAGGGACATGTAGAGTCCTGAGGGTTCACATTCTGCATTTCAGGACAGGCCCTGCCTTCCTCAGCAGGGAATTTTGGGGTCTGGGGGCGTTTTGGGGTCCTGCAGGGAATTTTGGGTCCCGCAGGGAATTTTGGGGTCCTGCAGGGACCTGTAGGGTCCTGTAGGGAATTTTGGGGTCCTGCAGGGACCTGTGGGGACAGGGAGGGTGCCCCAGCCCCACCTGCTTGCCGTTGTGGGTGACCGAGGACAGGATGGTGCGCAGCGTCTTCACGCCCATGGCGATGTCCAGCAGGTGCGAGGCGAAGAAGAAATTGTTGTAGTGGCCCAGCAGGGACATGGCCATGTACCAGGTGAGGTACAGGAAGGACTGGAAACGAGGGGGGACACACAGCTGGGGTCACCCCAAAGGCCCCAGTGAGACCCCAGACCCATTTCCCTCCTCGCAGCGCTCACGTTGTCGGTGAAGATCACCCCGAATTTCCAGATCTGGTAGCGGAGGTCGATGGAGGTGATCCTGGGGGGACACGGGGGGGTCAGAAAGTGGGGACACCCCCAGGGGAGACCCCAGACCCATGAGGGGTCCGAATACCCCCCAGGACCACCCAGGGGAGACCCCAGACCCATGAGGGGTCTGAATACCCCCCAGGACCATCCCAGGACCCTGCCAAGGGAGACCCCAGACCCATGAGGGGTCTAAATAACCCCCAGGACCACCCAGGGGAGACCCCAGACCCATGAGGGGTCTGAATACCCCCCAGGACCACCCCAGGATCCCCCAGGGGAGACCCCAGACCCACGAGGTACCAGACCCATCCCTAGGATGAGCCAGGACCCCTAAATCCCCCCCTAGACCCCTATAGGACCCCAAGTCCCCCCTAGGACCACCCAGGACCCCCAAATCCCCCCCTTAGACCCCCACAGGACCCCAAATCCCCCCCTTAGACCCCCATAGGACCCCAAATCCCCCCTAGGACCACCCAGGACCCCTAACCTGCCCCTGAGACCCCTGTAGGACCCCAAAACTGCTCCAAATCCCCCCATAGGACCTGCCCCGGCCCCTCAATTCCCCCCCTAGGACCCCAAACCCCCCCACAGGACCCCCAAAGAGCCCCAAATTCCCCCATCGGACACACCCAGGCCCCCCAATACCCCCCGTGGGACCCCCAAAGAGCCCCAAATCCCCCCCAGGACCCCCAAACTCCCCCAGATCCCCCCTAGGACCCCCCAGCCCCCCAATACCCCCCTAGGACCCCAAAACTCCCCCAAATCCCCCCATAGGACCCCCAAACTCCCCCAGATCCCCCCCTAGGACCCCCCAACCCCCCCATTTCCCCCCTGGGACCCCCAAACTCCCCCAAATTCCCCCCTAGGACCCCCGGGCACCCCATTTCCCCCCCGTGGGATCCCCAAACTCCCCCAAATCCCCCCCTTAGGACCCCCAAAACTCCCCCAGATCCCCCCCTAGGACCCCAAAACTCCCCTAGGATTCCCCCTAGGACCCCCCTGGCCCCCCATTTCCCCCCTGGGACCCCCCGGGCACCCCATTTCCCCCCCGTGGGATCCCCAAACTCCCCCATTTCCCCCCCCTAGGACCCCCCAACCCCCCCATTTCCCCCCTGGGACCCCCAGCGAGCCCCCCCAGCGCACCAGGTGAGCAGGGAGCTGTCGGGGGGCGCCCTGCGCTCGCCCTGCGCCCCCATTTCCAGGCTGGCCAGGTCCAGCCCCAGCAGCTCCGCGATTCTCTCGCGCCCGTAGATGTCCCCGTACTTCTCCATCACCTGGGGGGGGGGACCCCAAAAATGGAGTTAAAAACCCCCCAAATGTTGGGGGGGGACACCTCTGGAATGTGGGTAGGGGCTGCCCAGGACCCCTCCTCACCTTCCTCTTGATGAACTTGTCCCAGTAATTGCTGGGGAAGGATCTGGGGGGGTCCAGGGGAGAAAAGAGGAGAGGGGGGGGTCAGTGGGGATGGCACCCCCTGCCCACAGCCCCAGCTGGGGTGGGGGGACCCCAATTGGTCCCATTGGACCCCCAGGGGACCCCAAAACCCCCCAAACCTCCCTTCCAGCCCCTCCAGACCCCCTGGAACCAACCCCCCAGTGACCCCCCAGTGGTTCCCAGTGTCCTCCCAGTACCTCCCAATGCCCCCCACTGTCCCTCAGTGCCCCCTAGTGCCCTCCCAGTGCTCCCAGTTGCCCCTCCAGTCCCTCCCAGTGCCCTCCAGTGCCCTCCCAGTGCTCTCCAGTCCATCCCAGTGCCCCCTAATGCCCTCCCAGTGCTCTCCTAGTACCTTCCCAGTGCCCTCCCAGTCCCTCCCAGTCCCCCCCAGTGCCCTCCACTGCCCTCCCAGTCCCTCCCAGTGCTCCCCAGCGCCTCCCAGTGCCCTCCCAGTGCTCCCCATCGCCATCCCAATGCTCTCTCTTTGCCTTCCCAGTGCCCCCCAGTGGCTCCCAGTGCTCTCCCAGTCCCTCCCAGTGCCTCCCAGTCCCTCCCAGTGCCCTCCCAGTCCCTCCCAGTGCCCCCCAGTGCTCCCAGGGCCGTACTGGGCGTTGAGCACCAGGCGGTCCCACTGTCCCTTGACGTCGTCGTCGTCGGGCTGCTCGGTGATGTAGAGCCCCGAGAACTCGAGGCGCCGCGCCACCTCCTTCTCCCTCTTGAAGATCACCAGGGGGATCTGGGGACACCAGGGGGACATTGGGGACACCAGGGGGACATTGGGGACATTGGGGACACCAGGGGGGTCACAGGGGACATTGGGGACAGCAGGGACACGGGGGGTGTCACAGCAGAGCCCCCAGAACTCGAGGAGCCGCACCACCTCCTTCTCCCTCTTGAAGATCACCAGGGGGATCTGGGGACACCAGGGGGACATTGGGGACACCAGGGGGGTCACAGGGGACATTGGGGGACACACGGGGACACTGGGGTAATGGAGGGACACAGATCAGGGACACACACAGGGGTTTGGGGACACAGATTTGGGGACACACACACACACAGGGTTTGGGGACAAACACACTGGGATTTTGGACACATGAATTTGGGGACACACAGGGATTTGGGGACACACACACACCCAGGGGTTTGGGGACACTCCCAGGGATTTAGGGACACACACACAGGGATTTGGGGACACACACAGTGATTTGGGGACACACATAGAGATTTTGGACGTAGGGATTTGGGGACACACACACAGGGGTTTGGGGGGACACAGGGATTTGGGGACACACACAGGGATTTGGGGACACCCAGGGGTTTGGGAACGCACAGGAACTTTGGACACAGATTTGGGGACACACACATAGGGGTTTGGGGACACAGACACACAGTGGTTTGGGAACATACGGGAATTTTGGACACAGATTTGGGAACGCACAGGGGTTTGGGGACACACACAGAGGTTTGGAGGAACACAGATTTGGGGACACACCCAGGGATTTTGGACACAGGGGTATGGGGACACACAAAGGGATTTGGGGACATCCCCAGGGAGGTTTGGGGACACGGGGGGGTCACCTTGAGGCAGTTGTAGCCGATGATGCACAGGAAGGCCACCAGGGTGTGCGCCAGCGCCAGCCCCCGCAGTGTTGGGGACACACACAGGGGGGTTTGGGGACACACAGGGATTTGGGGACACACACACACAGGGGTTTGGGGACACACACACACAGGGATTTGGGGACACACACACACAGGGGTTTGGGGACACACACACACACAGGGATTTGGGGACACACACACACAGGGGTTTGGGGACACACACACACAGGGGTTTGGGGACACACACACAGGGATTTGGGGACACACACAGTGGGTTTTGGGGACACACACAAAGGGATTTAGGGACACGGGGGGCTCACCTTGAGGCAGTTGTAGCCGATGATGCACAGGAAGGCCACCAGGGTGTGCGCCAGCGCCAGCCCCCGCAGTGCTGGGCCCATGTACCCCGTGCTCTCCTCCAGGAAATAATAAACCTCGGGCTCCTCGGGGACACCCCCGGGCGGCTCCGCACCCCCCGGGACACCCCCGTCCTCCTCGGGGGCCACCCCCGAACCCTCGGGCTCCTCCGGGGCGCCAGGGGGGTGCTCGGACACCTGCGGGGACGGGGACAGGTGAGGGACACCCCAATGGGGACAGGGATGGGAACAGGTGAGGGACAGGGACAGGGACAGGGACAGGGACAGGGACAGGGACAGGTGAGGGACAGGGACAGGTGAGGGACAGGGACAGGGACAGGGACAGGGACAGGGACAGGTGAGGGACAGGGACAGGTGAGGGACACCCCAATGGGGACAGGGACAGGGACAGGGACACCTGGGGGGACAGGGATGGGGACAGGTGAGGGACAGGGACAGGGACAGGTGAGGGACAGGGACAGGGACGGAGATGGGGACAGGGACAGGGACAGGGACAGGTGAGGGACAGGGACAGGGATGGGGACAGGGACAGGGATGGGGACAGGGACAGGTGAGGGACAGAGACAGGGACGGAGATGGGGACAGGTAAGGGACAGGGACAGGGATGGGGACAGGGACAGGTGAGGGACACCCCAATGGGGATAGGGACAGGGACAGGTACAGGTGAGGGACACTCAGGGACATCAAACCCCCCCCCCCAATCCCCAGGACCCCCTAAACCCCCCCAAACCCCCCCAAACCCCCCCACCTTGTAGAAGAGGAGGATGAAGTTGATGGCGAAGGCCAGGAACAGCGCCAGGAAGCGCAGGTTGTAGAAATTCCTCGACAGGTAATTCTGGGGGAGGGTCAGCGATCAATGCCCCCATCAAACCCCCTCCAGGCACCCCCCCAGAGACCCCAAACCCCACCCAGAGACCCCAAACCCCGCCCAGAGACCCCTGAACCCCCAAACCCCACCCAGAGACCCCCAGACAGCCCCGATCCCCCCAAACCCCACCCAGAGACCCCCAAACCCCACCCAGAGACCCCCAGAGACCCCCAAACCCCCACCCAGAGACCTCTGAACCCGCAAACCCCACCCAGAGACCCCCAAACCCCACCCAGAGCCCCCCAAACCCCTCCCCGGGCCCCCCGGTGCCCCTTACCAGGAATTTCACCCTCTGCACCTCCAGCTCCCCCCAGAAGTCGAAGCCGCCCTCGCTCGGGGGCTCCCGCCGCCCCCCGGGCACCGATTTGCGCCTTTTTGGGGAGGGGGCTTGGGGCTCCGGCCCCTCCTCGGGCCCCTCCCCGCCCTTCTCGCCGTTCTCTGTGCTGGGGGAGAAGGGTGGGGGGCTCAGGGACCCCTCCCCAAATGCCCCCCCTGGCTGTGGGTGGGGGGCTCAGGGACCCCTCCCCAAATTCCCCAAATTCCCCCCCTGGCTGTGGGTGGGGGGCTCAGGGACCCCTCCCCAAATTCCCTCCAGTTGTGGGTGGGGGCTCAGGGACCCCTCCCCAAATTCCCCAAATTCCCCCCCAGTTGTGGCTGGGGCTCAGGGACCCCTCCCCAAATTCCCTCCAGTTGTGGGTGGGGGGCTCAGGGACCCCTCCCCAAATTCCCCCCCGTTGTGGGTGGGGGGGCATCAGGGACCCCTCCCCAAATTCCCCAAATTCCCTCCAGTTGAGGGTGGGGGGCTCAGGGACCCCTCCCCAAATTCCACAAATTCCCCCCCGTTGTGGGTGGGGGGCTCAGGGACCCCTCCCCAAATTCCCCCCCCCCCATCCTTACTCGGCTTTCTCGGTCTCGGCCGGGGGGGGCTCCTCCTCCTTCTGCCCCTCCCCCACCTGCTCCGCCATCTCCTGGGGGGGACAGGGGGGGTCGGAGGGGGGGGGGGGAGTGGGGGGGGCATCCCCCCCCCCCGGGACCCCCCAAAGTCCCCCTGAGGTCGGGGACCCCCCCTGGAATTTCCCCCCCACCAAGTCCCCCAAAACGCCCCCAAGCTGGAATTGCCATAGGGACCCCCAAAATCCCCCACTAAAAACCCCCAAATCCCCCCCAGGGACCCCCAAAATGCCCCCCAGGGACCCCCAAAATCCCCCCAGCAGGAACCGCCATTGAGACCCCCAAAATCCCCCACTAAAAACCCCCAAATCCCCACCCAGGAACGCCCAAAGCACCACAGGAGCCCCCAAAATGCCCCCCAGGGACCCCCAAAACCCCCCCAGCAGGAACCGCCATAGAAACCCCCAAAATCCCCCACTAAAAACCCCCAAATCCCCACCCAGGAACCCCCAGAGTGCCACAGGAACCCCAAAAATCCCCCCCCAGGGACCCCCAAAATCCCTACAGGAACCCCTAAAGTCCCCCCTAAGGACTCCCAAAATCCCTCCCAGAGACCCCGAAAATGCCAGAGGACACCCCCAAAATCCCCCTCAGAGACCCCCGAAGCACCAAAGGAACCCCCAAAGTGCCTCAGGGACCCCCGGAAGCACCAAAGGAACCCCCAAGATCCCTCCCAGGGACCCCCAAAATCCCTCCCAGAGACCCCCCAAATCCCCCCTAGGGACCCCCAAGATCCCTCCCAGGGACCCCCAAAATCCCCCCTAGGGACCCCCAAAATCCCTCCCACACCACAGGAACCCCCCCAAATCCCCTCTGCCCCCTTTACCCCAATCTTCCTGCGCAGGATCGGGGTCCCCTCAGGCGTGGGGGGCTCAGCCCCGGGGGGCTCCCCGATATCCCCGAGCCCCCCGGGGGCGTCGGGAGCCGCCAGCCTGAAGTGAGGGTCCTTGCGCGCCCCCGGCCCCGCCGGCACCGCCTTCATCTCCCGCCGCCGCCGCTGCTCCTCCTCCTCCTCCCCCTCCTCCTCCTCCTCGCCCTCCTGGGCCGGGGCCGCCTCCAGCTGAGCCTCGGGGGGCGGCTCCGGGGGTCCCCCCTCATCGCCCGCGCCACCCTCGGCTCCGCCCACGGCGTCCTGGGTGGGGTCGGGCATGGAGCCCAGCACCTCGATGACCCCCAGGCGCTGCGCCCCCTCCACCAGGCCCCCTCCGAAGAGGGAGCTCCAGGCCAGGCGCCCCACGGCCCCCAGCACCCCCAGGCCGCCCAGGACGCCGCCCATGGCCACGCGCCCCACGCCCACGCCCGCCTCCCACGCCAGCTCCCGCCCCGACTTCTTGCGCAGCCTCCTGATCCTGCGGCGCCACGTCTGGGGGGACCCCAGGAGCCGCCGGAGCGCCCCCAGGCCCGGCAGCGCCGGCGCCGGAGCCTCGCCGGGCTCCTCTTCCTCCCTGTCCTCGTCCTCCTCCTCCTCCTCGTCGCGCGGCGCCTCCTCCTCGGAGATGCGCGAGGCGATCTGCATCTCGAAGATGGTGTCCTCGCAGAAGTTGACGAAGAGCTCCATCTTCTCGGCCTCGCCGCCCTCGTTGACCACGTCGAAGATGAACTGGCGCTTGGACTCCTTGACCTGCGGCATCTCCCACTGCGCCTTGTTGGCGCCGCTGATCTCGAAGTAGATGCGCTCGATGCGCCGTGCCGCCCCCATGATCTCGATGCGCCCCAGGAAGGGGCGGAAATAGTCCAGGATGCTCTCGGCCTGCTCCAGGAAGGTCTTGAGGCGCTGGTCGTGGGGCACGTGCTCCGACAGGTTGGTCAGCAGCACGGCCACGTTGAAGCCGATGTCGCGCGCCGGCTCCTGGAAGCGCTGGGCGAAGCTCTCGACGTCGATCATCTCGTTCTCGTCGGCCTCGGAGCAGGAGAGCAGGAACTGGATCTCGTCGGGCTCGTACTGCTTCTGGCTGTCCATGGCCTTCTGGAAGTCCTTCTTGGAGATGAGGCCGCGCGGGTCGGTGACGAAGTGGCGGAAGGCGTCGGACGAGACGATGTCGCGCAGCTTCAGGAACATGTCGAAGAACTTGAGGATCATGGTGACGTTGCTGGAGGACTCCACCAGCATGTCCACCATCTGACGGGCGATGGTGCCGTTCACCACGTTCCCTGGGGGGACACGGAGCTGTCACAGCTCTGGGGGATGGCCCCCGGAGATGTGGGGACACCCTGGAGGGTGGGGGGACACCTGGGTGGTCAAGGGACAGCTTGGGCGGTCAAGGGACAGCTTGGGTGGTCAAGGGACCCTTTGGGTGGTCAGGGGACAGCTTGGATGGTCAAGGGACACTTTAGGTGGTCAGGAGACACCTTGGATGGTCAAGGGACACCTGGGTGGTCAGGGGACAGCTTGGGTGGTCAGGGGACAGCTTGGGTGGTCAATGGACACCAGGGGTGGTCAGGGACATCTTGGGTGGTCAATGGACAGCTTGGGTGGTCAAGGGATACCTTGGGTGGTCAAGGGACAGCTTGGGTGGTCAATGGACCCTTTGGGTGGTCAAGGGACAGCTTGGGTGGTCAAGGGACAGCTTGGATGGTCAAGGGACCCTTTGGGTGGTCAAGGGACACCTTGGGTGGTCAAGGGACACCTGGGTGGTCAGGGGACAGCTTGGGTGGTCAAGGGACCCTTTGGGTGGCCAAGGGACACCTTGGGTGCTCAGGGGACACCCTGAGGACCTTGGGGACAGCCCGGGTGGCACGCGGCTCCCCAGGTGAGCGTCCCCAGGCACCTTCAAGCAGGGACAGCAGCATCACCACCATGTCCTTCTGCAGGTCCAGCAGCTCCTTCAGCAGCCCCAGCTGGGACGAGTCCTGCGCACCAGAGCTCGCAGTTACCTCCCAGTAACTCCCAGAGCTCCCAGTTACCTCCCAGTACATCCCAGTACACCCCAGTGCCCTCCCAGTGCCCTCCCAGTGCCCACCTGGGCCAGCTTCTTCATCATGTGTGCGAAGACGTGCAGGAAGCCGACGACGGCGTCCCAGAGGCGGCTGTGGGCCAGGCTCTGCTGGTTCCCAGTACAGGGGCCCTGGGGGGACAGGGGGACACTGGGAGGGACCCCTGGGGGACACTGGGAGGGACCCCTGGGGGACACTGGGAGGGACCCCTGAGAGCCCCCAGGTCACAGCCATGGGGGATTTGGGGGACCCAGGTGGGTTTGGGGGTCCCAGGTGGGTTTAGGGGTCCCAGGGGTCTCACCTGGATGTACTCGGTGAGGCTGTTGAGCACCTGCTTGGCCACGGCCATGGGGGATTTGGGGGTCCCAGGTGTGTTTGGGGGGTCCCAGGTGGGTTTGGGAGGTTCCAGGTGCATTTGGGGGGTTCCCAGGTGTGTCCAGGGGGTCTCACCTGCCCACACTCACCTGGATGTACTCGGTGAGGCTGTTGAACACCTGCTTGGCCACGGCCATGGGGGATTTGGGGGTTCCAGGTGTGTTTGGGGGCTCCAGGTGGGTTTGGGGGTCCCAGGTGTGTTTGGGGGTCTCAGGTGGGTTTAGGGGTCCCAGGGCTCTCACCTGGATGTACTCGGTGAGGCTGTTGAACACCTGCTTGGCCACGGCCATGGCCTTGGAGAAGTTCCTCTTGCCCTGCTCGTCGATGACGTCCTTGCCCGAGTAGTACCAGTAGAAATCACTGATGGACTCCTGGGGACATCGGGGACAGTGAGGGGACACAGGGGACAGTGAGGGAACACTGGGGACAATCACTGATGGACTCCTGGGGACATCGGGGACAGTGAGGGGACACGGGGCTGGGGGCAGTCCCCGGTGGCTCTGGGGACACTGGGGACAGTGAGGGGACACTGGGGGCAGTCACTGATGGACTCCTGGGGACACTGGGGACAGTGAGGGGACACTGGGGACAGTGAGGGGACACTGGGGACGGTGAGGGGACACGGGGCTGGGGGCAGTCCCCGGTGGCTCTGAGGACACTGGGGACAGTGAGGGGACACTGGGGGCAGTGAGGGGACACGGGGCTGGGGGCAGTCCCCGGTGGCTCTGGGGACACTGGGGACAGTGAGGGGACACTGGGGACAGTGAGGGGACACGGGGCTGGGGGCAGTCCCCGGTGGCTCTGGGGACACTGGGGACAGTGAGGGGACACTGGGGGCAGTCCCCGGTGGCTCTGGGGACACTGGGGACACGGGGCCAGGTGTGTTTGTGTCACCTGCAGGCGCAGCAGGTAATCCACGGTGCAGATGATGATGTTGATGGTGGTCGTGTTCCCCGTCTGTGTCCGCAGGTAGTTCTGGAAGTCTGGGGGGACAGGGACACGCTGGGGTCACCTCGGTGTCACCTCAGTGTCACCCGGGTCCCCTCGTGTCCCCAGGTGTCCCCACCATTGTTGTGGCCCTCGCAGAGCAGCTGCAGCAGCCGGAACAGGTCCTGGGTGAATTCATCGTCCGACATCACCTTCTCCCCTGGGGGGACACGAGGGGGGACACGGGGACAGCGAGGTCACCTGGGGGCACGGGGACACACCCCGGTGGCACGGGGACACCAGAGAGTGGCACAGGGACAGTCTGAGATCGCACGGGGACACCAGAGAGTGGCACAGGGACACTCTGGTATGACAGGGACACACCAGAGAGTGGCACGGGGACAATCTGAGGTGGCACGGGGACACCAGAGAGTGGCACAGGGACACTCTGGTATGACAGGGACACACCAGAGAGTGGCACGGGGACAATCTGAGGTGGCACGGGGACACCAGAGAGTGGCACGGGGACACTCTGGCGTGACAGGGACAGACCATAGAGTGGCACAGGGACAATCTGAGGTGGCACAGGGACGCTCTGGCATGACAGGGACACCCCAAGATGGCACAGGGACACCAGAGAGTGGCACGGGGACAGTCTGAGATCACACGGGGACACACCAAGGTGGCACAGGGACACCCCAAGGTGGCACAGGGACACCATAGAGTGGCACGGGGACATGCTGGGGTGGCACAGGGACAAGCAGGGTGGCACAGGGACATGCTGGGGTGGCACGGGGACAGGCAGGGTGACAGTGGGGACATTGGGATGGCAGGGGGTTAGCAGGGAGGGGACACGCAGGGGACAAGCAGGGACATGGGACAGGGACACGGTGACAGGGCCACCCTCCTCCTGCCCCCCCCCAGCCCCATGGAGCCTTTAGGGACCCCTGGGGGACCCCAACCCTGTCCCCACTATGGCCCTGAGACCACCTGGAGACCCCAGCCCCAAATCCCCTATGGCCCCAGTAATCCCCTATAGCCCCCAAATCCCCCAATAATCTCCTATAGACCCCAAATCCCTCAATAATCCCCTATAGCCCCCAGCCCCAAATCCCCTATGGCCCAAATAATCCCCCAATAATCCCCTATAGCCCCCAGCCCCAAATCCCCCAATAATCCCCTATAGCCCCCAGCCCCAAATCCCCTATGGCCCCAGTAATTCCCTATAGCCCCCAAATCCCCCAATAATCCCCTATAGCCCCCAGCCCCAAATCCGCCACAGTCCCCTACAGCGCCCTTACAGCCCCCTAAACCCCATAATAGCCCCCCCAGCCCTATAACCCCCCTGGCCCTATAGCCCCCCTGTCCCACCCCATATTTACCGTTCTCCCGGCTGATGACTGCCAGCGGAGCCGGGGGGAGAGAAGAGACAGTGAGCGGGGGGGGATTTGGGGTTTTGGGGGGGACCGGGGGGAATTCGGGGGTCCAGGGGGGAAATTGGGGGTCCAGGGAAAGATTTAGGGTGGGGGAAATTAGGAGGGTGGGGAGAATTTGGGATCCATGGGGGGAAATTGGGGTGGGGGGAATTAGGAGGGGATTTAGGGGTCCAGGGGGGGTTTAGGGGATCCAGGATGGAAATTTGGGATCCAGGGGGGAAATTGGGGGTCCAGGGAAAGATTTGGGGTGGGGGGAATTAGGAGAATGAGGGGAATTTGGAATCCAGGGGATGAAATTGGGGTGAGGGGAATTAGGAGGGGATTTAGGGGTCCAGGGGGGATTTAGGGGATCCAGAGGGGATTTAGGGGATCCAGGGTGAAATTTGGGATCCAAGGGGGGGAATTGGGGTGGGGGGAATTAGGGGTTGGGGGATTTAGGGATCCAGGGGGAATTTAGGGTTTGGGGAGACGACAAAGGGGGGAATTGGGGGTGGGGGGAGCATTGGGGTTTGGGGGAATTAGGGGAGGATTTTGGGGGGCATTAGGGGTGGAATTGGGGAGAATTAGGGGTGGAATTGGGGGGGGGAATTCGGGGTGGGAGGGCATTAGATTTTGGGGGATTTCAGGGAGAAATTGGGGGGCATTAGGGGTGGGAGGGCATTAGATTTTGGGGGGATTTAGGGGAAGAATTAAAGGGCATTAGGGGTTGGGGGGGCATTAGATTTTGGGGGGATTTAGGGTAGAAATTGGGGGGAATTGGGGGTGGGAGGGCATTGAGTTTTGGGGGGAATTAGGGTAGGAAATGGGGGGCATTAGGTGTGGGGGGGCATTGGGTTTTGGGGTGGTTTTAGGGGTGGAATTTGGGGTGGGGTTGCATTAAATTTTGGGGAGTTTCAGGGTAGGAATTGGGGGGCATTAGGGGTGGGGGGGCATTGGGTTTTGGGGTGGTTTTAGGGGTGGAATTGGGGGGCATTAGGCGTGGGGGGGCATTGGGTTTTGGGGTGTTTCAGGGTAGGAATTGGGGGGCATTAGGCGTGGGGGGGCATTGGGTTTTGGGGTGTTTCAGGGTCAGGGAGCCACATCTCAGCAGGTGTTGGGGGCACAGCAGCGTGGGGGTTTTGGGGTGCAGAATGGGGGGAGCCCCCCCTCCCTCAATCCCACCCCTCTGGGGGTCCCTTTGGGGGGGTCGGGGTCCCTTTGGGGGGTCCCGGCCCCCCACTCACTGGTGCCCTCCTCGGTGACCATGCCCAGCCCCTCGGCCTTGTTCTGCCGCTCAAAGGCGTTCAGGTCCAGGACACTGCAGGAACAGGGGCACCCCAGAAAAATGGGGGTCAGGGGGACCCCAAAACCAGCACAGCCCTGCCCAGGGACGCTGCTGATCTGGGGGACCCCAAAACCAGCACAGCCCTACCTGGTGGGGTCCTGCTGCTCTAGGGGGACCCCAATAGCCCAGGGGGGGACCCCAAAACTGGGGGTCAGGGGGACCCCAAAACCAGCACAGCCCTGCCCGGGGAGGCTGCTGCTCTACGGGGACCCCAATAGCCCAGGGGGGGACCTCAATTCCCACAGGGGGATCCCAATATCCCGGGGAGGACCCCAATTCTCCCGGGGGTCCCCCAGTTGCCCCAGTTCCCCCAGTTCCCCAGTTACCCCAGTTGCCCCAATTCCCCAGTTGCCTCAGTTCCCCCAATTCCCCAGCTGCCCCAGTTCCCCCAGCTGCCCCAGTTCCCCAGCTGCCCCAGTTCCCCCAGCTGCCCCAGTTCCCCAGCTGCCCCAGCTGCCCCAGTTCTCCCAGTTCCCCAGCTGCCCCAGTTCCCCAGCTGCCCCAGTTCCCCCAGCTGCCCCAGTTCTCCCAGTTCCCCCAGTTCCCCAGCTGCCCCAGTTCCCCCAGTTCTCCCAGTTCCCCCAGTTCCCCCAGCTGCCCACACCTGCAGGTTTGCATCAGCGCCTGCACGCTCTGGAAGAAGCCGACCTCACGCTTGGACTTGAGGTACTCCAGCATCTTCTGTGGGGACACCGGGGACAGCGGGGGACACGTGAGGGACACTGGGGACACTGGGGACACACAGGGACACTGGGGACACTGGGGACACACAGGGACAGAAGGGGACACACAGGGACACTGGGGACACTGGGGACACACAGGGACAGAAGGGGACACAGCGGGACACTGGGGACACTGAGGGACACTGAGGGACACACAGGGACACTGGGGACACATGACGGACAGGAGGGGACACAGGAGGGGACACTGTGGGGACACAGGGGTGACACACAGGGACACAGGGGACAGGTGTGAACATGGGGGGACACAGGGGACATTGGGGATCGGTTGGACAGGTAAGGACACTGGGGACAGGTGGGGACACAGGGGACACAGGGGACAAGTGAGGACACACAGCTGACACAGGTGGGGACACAGGAGGGGACACAGGTGACACAGGTGGGACACAGGAGGGGACCCTGGGGACAGGTGGGGACACAGGTGGGGACATGGGTGACACAGGTGGGACACAGGTGGGGTGACCGACCTGCTGCACGTCAGCGTTGCCCCCGTTGAGGATGGAGATGCCCAACTTGAGGGTGGAGGAGACCATGGCCCCCCGCTCACCTGGGGACAGCAAAGGTCACTCGGGGTCACTCAGGGGTCACTCAGGGGTCACTCGGGGGTCACTCGGGGGTCACTCAGGGTCACTCACCCTTGCAGGCGCTGATCATCTGCAGCACCATCTCGGCCGCGCCCCGCGTGTGCAGCCGGGCCTGCTGCGACAGCAGCTTCTGCTTCTCCATCTCCTTCTCCTGGGGACATCGGGGACAGTGGGGGGGTCAGGAGGGGTCAGGGGGTGTCACAAGGGGGGGTCAGGGGTTTTTGGGGTCCCCCCTCCCCACCTCAAACGAATCCTCGGCTTCTTCCTCTTCCTTCTCCTCTTTCTCCTTCTCTTCCTCTTCCCCCTCCTCCTCGATGTGGCAGCTCTGGGGGAATTGGGGAGGGGGGGGGGTCCTCAAATTAGGAATGCCCCCCCAAAACCAACCTGGGAACCCCCCAAAATCCCTGGGGAACCCCAGAAACCCCCCCCCATCCCTGAACCCCCCCAAAAACCCCTGGGAACCCCCCAAAATTCCTGGGGACCACCAAAACTCCTTCCCATCCCTGAACCCACCCCCCCCAAAATCCCTCTGGGACCCCCCCAAATTTTGGAGACCCCAAACTCCCTCAGCCCCCTGGGGACCCCCCAAACTTTGGGGACCCCCCTCTCAATCTTTGGGGACCCCTCCATGTCCAGTTACCCCCAAAATCCCTGGGGACCCCACCCCAATCCCGGCCCCTTCACCCCCAAAATTGACACAGGGGTCCCCCAACCCCTCAGCCCTTTTGGGGTGCCCCCGTTTTTGGGGTCCCCCAGTTTAAAGGTCCCCCTGGTTTTGGGGTCCTCCCGTTTTTGGAGTGCCCAGGTTTTGTGGTGCCCCAATTTTGGGGTGCCCCCGTTTTTGGGGTGCCCCAATTTTGGGGTGCCCCCGTTTTTGGGGTGCTCACCTTGGCCATGATCCCGGCGTAGGCCATGTACAGGTGATCCTGCTCCAGGTGGCTGCGGGGACGGGGACACGGGTTGGGGACCGGGGGGACACCCCAAAAGGGGACCCAGGTGGCCCCAAGGGGGGCTTTGAGCTCCCCACACCCAAACTGGGATTTGGGGTGCCCAGGGTGGGATTTGGGGTTTCCTCTGTGGGATTTTGGGGTGCTCATGGTGGGATTTGGGGTTTCCTCTGTGGGATTTTGGGGTGCCCACGGTGGGATTTGGGGTGGGGATTTGGGGTCTCCTCTGTGGGGTTTTGGGGTGCCCACGGTGGCATTTGGGGTCCCCCCGGGATTTGGGATTTCTGGACCCCAGCTCCAGTGTGACTTAGGGTCCCCTCAGGGATTTGGGATCCCTGCAGGATTTGGGATTTGGGATCCCCCCAGGTTTTGGGGTCCCCTTAGGGATTTCGGGTCCCCCTGGGATTTGGTTTCCCCTCAGGGATTTGGGGTCCCTGCGGGGATTTGGGGTTTCTGGATCCCAGCCCCAGTGTGATTTAGGGTCCCCTCAGGGATTTGGGATCCCCCCCAGGTTTTGGGGTCCCCTCAGGGATTTGGGGTCCCTCTCAGGGTTCTGGGGTCCCCCCGGGATTTGGGGTCACCTCTGCTCGGTCAGGGCGGTGCGGCTGAAGTGCAGGATCAGCTGGTGCAGCGGGTCCGGCCGCGCCTCCGCCTCTTCCTCCTCCTCCTCCTCCTCCCGCCCCGACTTCTGTCCCCACAAACCCCAAACCCCGCGTCAGGGGGGCCTCAGGGTGTCCCCAAACTCCCTGGGAATGTCCCCAGACCCACTGGGATGTCCCTAAAACCCATGGGAGTGTCCCCAAACCCCCCGAGGGTGTCCCCAAACCCCAGGGATGTCCCCAGACCCCAATGGATGTCCCCAAACTCCCTGGAGGTGTCCCCAACCCCAATGGATGTCCCCAAACTCCCTGGAGGTGTCCCCAACCACCTTGGGGATGTCCCCAAACCCCAGGTCAGGGGGGTCTCAGGGTGTCCCCAAACCCCCCTGGGGAATGTCCCCAAACCCCAGGGATGTCCCCAAACCCCCCAGGGATGTCCCCAAACCCCTGGGAATGTCCCTAACCCCAGGGATGTCCCTGTCCCCAACCCCAGGGATGTCCCCAACCCCCTGGGAATGTCCCCAAACCCCAAGAATGTCCCCAACCCCCCCCCGGGGATGTCCCCAAACCCCTGGGGTGTCCCCAGACCCCTGGGGTGTCCCCTGTCACCGAGAGGTCGTCGATCATTCGGTCCTCGAAGGGCGGCTGCTCCCGGGCCAGCCACGAGAGCCGGTAGGACTCGAGGAACATGTTACAGGCCCGGTGCCTGGGGACACGGCTGTCACCTGCCTGGCACCACCTGTGTGCCAGCCTGGGGGCCCACCCATCCCCACCTGGAGGGTGCCAGGTGGCACCCAGGGCTCCCCGTTGGCACCCAGGTGTCACCCAGGGGGTTACAGGTATCACCCCATGGGTCCCAGGTGTCAGCCAGGGCTCCCAGGTGTCACCCAAAGGGTGCCAGGTGCCATGCAGAGGGTCCCAGGTGCCACCCAGGGGGTTACAGGTATCACCCAGGGCTCCCAGGTGTCACCCAGCAGGTGCTGGTGTCACCCAAGGAGTGCCAGGTGTCACCTGGAGGGTGCCAGATGCCACCCAGGGCTCCCAGGTGTTACCCAAAGGGTGCCAGGTGTCACACAGGGAGTGCCAGGTGTCACTCAGTGCCTGCCAGTGTCCCCCTAGTGCCCTCCCAGTGCCCCCTCCATGTCCCCCAGTGCCCTCCCAGTGCCCTCCCAGTGCCCCCTCCATGTCCCCCAGTGCCCTCCCAGTGCCCCCTCCATGTCCCCCAGTGCCCCCCAGTGCCCCCCGTGCCCCCAGTGCCCACCCAGTGCCCACCTGGGCAGGTTGTACAGGGGGGTCATGCGGAAGCAGGCGACGACGGCGCGGCGGCGCTGCTTGGACAGGAGCTTGTGCCACACGGCCTTCTTGGACTTGTAGGGGTGCTCTGTCTGCAGGGGGGGCACCGGGGTCACCTGAGGTTCCCCAACCCCCCTGGGCACCCCCAAATGCCCCCCAAGCCCCCTGACCTGCTCCAGGTGGTAAAGCACGGCCGACACCTCCTGCACCCTGCGCACGACCTGCTCGGGGCTGTCGGGGTCCTCGTCCCGCCCGGCCTGGCGCACCAGGGCCATCTGCCAGCGAGCTGAGCCCGTGTTCTCCACCTGGGGACATTGGGGACAGCATTGGGGACAGCAGCACCAGGGCCGTCTGCCAGCGAGCTGAGCCCGTGTTCTCCACCTGGGGACATTGGGGACAGCATTGGGGACAGCAGCACCAGGGCCATCTGCCAGCGAGCTGAGCCCGTGTTCTCCACCTGGGGACATTGGGGACATTGGGGACAGCAGCACCAGGGCCATCTGCCAGCGAGCTGAGCCCGTGTTCTCCACCTGGGGACATTGGGGACATTGGGGACAGCAGCACCAGGGCCGTCTGCCAGCGAGCTGAGCCCGTGTTCTCCACCTGGGGACATTGGGGACATTGGGGACATTGGGGACAGCAGCACCAGGGCCGTCTGCCAGCGAGCTGAGCCCGTGTTCTCCACCTGGGGACATTGGGGACATTGGGGACAGCAGCACCAGGGCCATCTGCCAGCGAGCTGAGCCCGTGTTCTCCACCTGGGGACATTGGGGACATTGGGGACATTGGGGACAGCAGCACCAGGGCCGTCTGCCAGCGAGCTGAGCCCGTGTTCTCCACCTGGGGACATTGGGGACATTGGGGACAGCAGCACCAGGGCCATCTGCCAGCGAGCTGAGCCTGTGTTCTCCACCTGGGGACATTGGGGACATTGGGGACATTGGGGACATTGGGGACAGCAGCACCAGGGCCGTCTGCCAGCGAGCTGAGCCCGTGTTCTCCACCTGGGGACATTGGGGACAGCATTGGGGACATTGGGGACAGCAGCACCAGGGCCATCTGCCAGCGAGCTGAGCCCGTGTTCTCCACCTGGGGACATTGGGGACAGCATTGGGGACATTGGGGACAGCAGCACCAGGGCCATCTGCCAGCGAGCTGAGCCCGTGTTCTCCACCTGGGGACATTGGGGACATCACTGGGGAAATGGGGGGCACAAGGGGCTCCTGGGGACACAGGGACACTGAGGATACAATGACACAGGTGACACAGTGACACAGGTGACACAGGGCCATGCCAGCTCACCTTGTCCTGCAGGTGCAGGTTGTTGTGCAGGAACTCCCGAACCTCCTCGTCCGTGTCCTTCTGCAGGGGGGGACACAGGGGACACCTCAGCAAGGGTCCCCAAACCCTTGGGGGTGTCCCCAAACCCTTGGGAGTGTCCCCAAACCCATGGAGGTATCCCCAAACCCTTGGAGGTGTCCCCAAACCCATGGGGGTGTCCCCAAACCCTGGGCTTGTCCTTAAGGTGTCCCTGGTCACCCACCAGGGCACAGAGGCCACCTTTGGCCAGCGTGGGTCATGTCCCCAACCCCAGGGCTTTGTCTGGGTTTGTCCCTAAACCCAGGCGACACCTGTGGGTCCCAGGTGTCCCCAGGTGTCCTTGGGCACCCACCAGGGCACAGAGGCCAACCCAGGGCTCTGTCCCTAAACCCAGGGGACATTTGTGGGTCCCAGGTGTCCCCAGGTGTGCCCAGGTGTCCTTGGGCACCCACCAGGGCGCAGAGGCCAACCCAGGGCTCTGTCCCCAAACCCAGGGGACATTTGCGGGTTCCAGGGGGGTTTCTGGGGGGTCCCAGGTGTCCCCAGGTGTCCCCAGGTGTCCCGGGCACCCACCAGGGCGTAGCGGCCCTTGGCCAGCGTGATCAGCTCCTGGTCAGCAGGTGAGCACATGTTGAGGCCGATGGGCAGCATCTTCTTGAGCGTGGCCACGATGAGCGAGGTGTGCACCGAGTACCTGTCCCCGCGGCGGCGCTTCTTGGAGCGCTCCTGCTCCGAGCCACCACCCTGCACAGGGACAGGGACAGCGTGGGGACAGGGACAGTGTGGGGACAGGGACACCATAACCACGGTGTCAGCTCCTGCTCTGAGCCACCACCCTGCAGGGACAGGGACAGCGTGGGGACAGGGACAGTGTGGGGACAGGGACACCATAACCACGGTGTCAGCTCCTGCTCCGAGCCACCACCCTGCACAGGGACAGGGACAGCGTGGGGACAGGGACAGGGACAGGGACACCATAACCATGGTGTCAGCTCCTGCTCCGAGCCACCACCCTGCACAGGGACAGGGACAGTGTGGGGACAGGGACAGTGTGGGGACAGGGACAGGGACAGGGACACCATAACCACGGTGTCAGCTCCTGCCTAGAGCCACCACCCTGCAGGGACAGGGACAGGGTGGGGACAGGGACAGGGTGGGGACAGGGACAGAGACAGGGACACCATAACCACGGTGTCAGCTCCTGCTCCGAGCCACCACCCTGCAGGGACAGGGACAGCGTGGGGACAGGGACAGGGACAGGGACAGGGACAGGGACATCATAACCACGGTGTCAGCTCCTGCTCCGAGCCACCACCCTGGCACGGGGACCGGGTGGGGACAGGGATGGGGACGTGGGGTCAGCAGGGACCCCATAACCACAGGGACAGGAGTAACCCCATAAGGACATCGGGGCCCCAGCCAATGTCACCCCACAGAGGGGTCCTGGGGGGTCCCAGCTGTGGTGACCCCATAGAACAGGACCCTGCAGGAGTTTGGGGGGTCCCAAGCGTGGTGACCCCACAGAACAGGGGTTTTGGGGGTCTCAGCTGTGGTGACCCCACAGAACAGGACCCTGCAGGAGTTTTGGGGGTCCCAAGCATGGTGACCCCACCGAGGGGTCCTGAGGGACCCCTGTGGGACCCCTGTCCCCCCCCAGCCCCTCCCCGCTAACCTGTCCATCTCCAGACTGGGAGCAGCACCCGCAGCCGAGGGGGAGAGAAGAGACAGAGTTAGGGACAGTGGGACACCGTTAGGGACATGGGGACAGCATTGGGGACATGGGGACAGCATTGGGGACACCGTTAGGGACATGGGGACAGCGCTGGGGACACCGTTAGGGACATGGGGACAGCGTTGGGGACATGGGGACAGCATTGGGGACACCGTTAGGGACAGTGGGACACCGTTAGGGACATGGGGACAGCGCTGGGGACACCGTTAGGGACAGTGGGACAGCGTTGGGGACATGGGGACAGCGTTGGGGACACTGGGACATCGTTAGGGACATAGGGACAGGGATTTTGCGGTGAATTAGGAGTCTCAGGTGGGTTTGGGGTCAATTCAGGGTTTCAGGTGGGGATTTTGGGGTGAATTATGGGTTTGAGGTGGGATTTTGGGGTGAATTAGGGCTCCAAGGCAGGATTTGGGGTGAATTATGGGTTCCAAAATGGTTTTTTGGGTGAATTATGGGTTCCAGGTGGGATTTTGGGGTGAAGTAGGGGTTTGAGATGGGATTTGGGGTGAATTATGGGTTCCAGGTGGGGTTTTGGGGTGAATTATGGGTTCCAGGTGGGGTTTTGGGGTGAGTTATGGGTTCCAGGTGGGGTTTTGGGGTGAATTAGGGGTTTGAGATGGGATTTGGGATGAATTATGGGTTCCAGGTGGGGTTTTGGGGTGAATTAGGGCTCCCAGGTGTGTTTGGGATGGTTCCAGGGCTCTGGGGGGCGTTGGGGGGGATGGGGCCCAGGGCAGGGCAGGTGGGCAGGGGGTCCTGGCAGGGGCAGTTTGGGGTCCCCCCAGCCCCACCTTGGCCATCTTGCTCTTGCTGTCGGCCGTCAGGAAGGACATGTTGTTGATCTCGTTCTGCACCACAAAGTTCTGCTCCTCACGCTTGAAGTTCTGGGGTGGGGGGACCCAGAGATCAGGGGGGGTCAGGGACCCCCGGAAGGCCACCCGGGACCCCTCAGTGCCCCCCAGCCCCGGACCCCCACTCACGTGAGACTTGGACCAGTAGATGAAGACCTCGCCCACCATGCGGAACAGCTCCTCCGCGTCCTCGTTGGGCTCCGTCAGCCACTTGGCCCTGAGGGGACACCAGGGGTCACAGGGACGTCACCGGGGGGTCACCACCGGGGGGACACCGTCAGTGGGTCACCGCTGTTGGTCAGCAGGGTCACCACCCCCGTGGCCACCACCGTTGGGTCCCCATGGCCACCATTAATGAGTGTCCATGGCCACTGGGGTTGGGTTCCCAAGGCCATCGTGGCCATGTCCCCATGGCCACCACCATTGGGTGCCCATGGCCACCATTAATGATTCCCCCAGTGTTGGGTCCCTGTGGCCACTGTGGTTGGGTTCCCAAGGCCACCATGGCTGGGGTCACCACAGCTGTGTCCCTAAGGCCACCATGGTTGGGTCACCACAGCTGTGTCCCCAAGGCCACCATGGCTGGGGTCACCACAGCTGTGTCCCCAAGGCCACCATGGTTGGGTCACCACAGTCGTGTCCCCAAGGCCACCACGGCTGGGGTCACCACAGCTGTGTCCCCAAGGCCACCATGGTTGGGTCACCACAGCTGTGTCCCCAAGGCCACCATGGTTGGGTCACCACAGTCGTGTCCCCAAGGGCCCCAAGTTGGCTCACCCTGGGCATGTCCCCAGGCTCCCCTGGCACTGTCCCCAGCCCCACCATGGATAGTTGACCCTGGCCATGTCCCCAGGCTCCCCTGGCACTGTCCCCAGCCCCCTGTGACCCCGTCCCCAGCCCGTGCTGACCGGCTGTTGTCCACGTAGCGGATGAGCAGCGGGTAGAGCAGCCCCCCATGGCCACGTCCCCAGCCCCACAGCCATGTCCCCAGCCCCCTGGCACTGTCCCCTGGCAGTGTCCCCAGCCCATGCTGACCGGCTGTTGTCCACGTAGCGGATGAGCAGCGGGTAGAGCAGCACCCCATGGCCACGTCCCCAGCTCCTGGCAGTGTCCCCAGCCCCACAGCCATGTCCCCAGCCCCATGGCAGTGTCCCCAGCCCCACGGCCATGTCCCCAGCCCCCTGTGACCCCGTCCCCAGCCCGTGCTGACCGGCTGTTGTCCACGTAGCGGATGAGCAGCGGGTAGAGCAGCACCCCATGGCCACGTCCCCAGCCCCACAGCCATGTCCCCAGCCCCATGGCAGTGTCCCCTGGCACTGTCCCCAGCCTGTGCTCACCGGCTGTTGTCCACGTAGCGGATGAGCAGCGGGTAGAGCGCGTAGAGGTCCCGGCAGAGCACCGAGAACTCGTCCCGGATCAGCAGCTCGGCGTCCTCGCCCTCGGCCTTGCCCTCGAGCCGCAGCTGCTCCTCCTCGGCCACCACCTTCCCCGCGCGCTTCCGCAGCCGCCCCAGCGTGGGGATGAAATGCGAGCGCAGCAGCTCCGGCCGCGCCTTGCTCACGATGGGCTGGGCGAAAACTGTGGGTAAACGTGGCCACCGTGAGCCCCAGGGCCACCAAAACACATCTGAGACCACCCTGGGACCACCAAAACACTCCTGGAACCACCCCAGGGCCACCAAAACACTCCCAGGACCACCAGAACACACCTGGGACCACCCCAGGGCCACCAAAATACCCCCAGGGCCACCAGAACATCCCTGGAACCACCCTGGGCCAGCTCTGGCTGCGCCTCGCTCACAATGGGCTGGGTGAACACTGTGGGCAACCATGGCCACCGTGAGCCCCAGGGCCACCTAAACACCCCCAGAGCCACCAGAATGACCCGCAGGAGCCACCAGGGCCACCAGAATGACCTGCAGGAGCCACCAGGGCCACCAGCCCCATGCCGGGCGCCCTCACCCGCCAGCCTCTTCATCCAGGAGGCCTCGTCGATGCCCAGGTTGTTGACCACGATGTGCAGGATGTGGCCCAGCAGCGCGTTGAGGTGGTGGGCGGTGACCTCGGTGGCCCAGGGGCCCTGGGGGGCGGCGTCGGGGCCGCGCTCCCACCAGCGGGGCAGGTAATGGCACAGCATGGGCAGCGTCACCTCGATGACGTGCGGCATCTCCGTGTAGCGCGCGCCCGAGTCCGCCAGGCCGCCGATGTCGCCCATGAGGCGCTCCAGGTCCGGCAGGTCCGGGCACAGCTCCTCCACCCGCGAGGGGAGACCCAGCACTGGGGACACAAGGGGTTGGGGACAGGGTTGGGGACATGCTGAGGGGAGCAGGGGACACCCCGAGGGGACAGGACACAGCTCCGCGACTCGGGAGGGGAGACCCAGCACTGGGGACACAAGGGGTTGGGGACATGGGGACAGGGTTGGGGACACAGGGACAGGCGTTGGGGACATCCCGAGGGGACACAGCTCCTCAACCCGCGAGGGGAGACCCAGCACTGGGGACACAAATGGTTGGGGACAGGGTTGGGGACACCCTGAGGGGAGCAGGGCACACCCTGAGGGGACAGGACACAGCTCCGCGACCCAGGAGGGGAGACCCAGCACTGGGGACATGGGGACAGGGTTGGGGACACGGGGACAGGGTTGGGGACATGGGGACAGCAGGGTTAGGAACACAGGGACAGGCGCTGGGGACACCCCAAGGGGACACAGCTCCTCAACCCACGAGGGGAGACCCAGCACTGGGGACACGGGGACAGCAGGGTTGGGGACATGGGAGAGGGGCTGGGGACACGTTAAGGGGAGCAGGGGACACCCCGAGGGGAGATGGGGACACAGGGACAGGGGTTGGGGACACCCAGAGGTGACATGGGGACACCCATAGGTACGCTCACAGAGGGATGTGGGGAGATGCAGGCAGCTGTGGGAGGACACTGGGGGGACAGAGGTGACACACGGGTGACACGGAGGTGACACACAGGTGACACGGAGGTGACACACAGGTGACACAGGTGACAGGGAGGTGACACCCACGGGCGCGCTCGCGGGCGCTCTTGGTGCTGTACACGGAGCTGGGGTTCAGGTGGTTCAGCTGCGGCTCCAGGAAGGCCACGGGCATGGCGGCGGCCAGGCGGGCCAGGCACTCGCCCAGGGCCGGCCTCTGCCTGTGGGGACAGCAGGGGACATCAGGGGACATCCAGGGGTCACCCTGTGACACCCCATGGACGCCCCATGGCACCCCATGGACACCCCATGGACACCCCATGGCCATGGCCAGGCACTCGCCCAGGGCCGGCCTCTGCCTGTGGGGACACCAGGGGACACTGGGGACATCCGGGGGTTTTTGGGGTCCCCACTGAGGTTTTGGGGTCCCTGCTGGGGTTTTTGGAGTCCCTGCTGGGGTTTTTGGGGTCCCCACCTGTCCACGAGGGGCCCGCGGGCGGTGCCCAGGCTGTAGATGCTGCACAGGATGCGGTAACAGGACACCTGCACGTCGTCCACTGCGGGGACAGCGGTGTCACCAGCTGTCCCCATGTCCCCATGGTGTCCCCAGCTGTCCCCATGTCCCCACCATGTCCCCAGCTGTCCCCATGTCCCCCCCACACTGTGTCCCCACGCCCCTGACCCTCCCAAACGCGTCCTCTGTCCCCACCTCCCTTTCATGTCCTCCTGTCCCCACCACATCCCCGCTGTGTCCTCCCCACCCACACCCCAACACGTCCCCAACCTGTCCCCACCGTGTCCCCAACCTGTCCCCACCATGTCCTCCCCATCCACACCCTGTCCCCAACACGTCCCTGTGTCCCCAAGCCCCTGCCCCCACCACGTCCCCAGACTCCAACGTGTCCCCCTGTCCCCCCCGTTGTCAACCTCAACGTGTCCGTCCCCCTGTTGTCCCCCTGTAGCCCCTCTAACATCCCATTGTCCCCCTGTCCCTGCTGTCCCCCTGTCCCTGCTGTCCCCACGTCCATCCCATTGTCCCCCTGTCCCTCTGTCCCCCTGTCCCTCTGTCCCCTGTCCCCGCTGTCACTCACAGATGACGTCATCCCCGAACTGGTGCTGTGCCAGGTGCTCGAAGAGGGCGGTGAGGACGGGCAGCAGGGCCACCGAGGTGTAGGTGACATTCTGGGCCACGCCCTTGGTGGGGGCGCGGGTCGGGGTCCCCCGGCCCAGCCGCAGCTGCTCCCCCAACTTCTCCATGTCCTCGGCCGCCGACTCGAAGAACGAGCGCAGCCCGGCCTTGACGATCTCGGGGCCAGACTTCATCACCGTCCTGGGGACATTGGGGACAGCAGGGACATTGGGGACAGCAGGGACATTGGGGACATCCAGGACATTGGGGGTATGGGGGGACATGGGCATAGACACAGGGACACAGCCTGGCCTTGAACGATCTCAGGGCCTGACTTCATCACCGTCCTGGGGACATTGGGGACATTGGGGACACTGGGGACATTGGGGACACTGGGGACATTGGGGATATCCAGGACATTGGGGACATCCAGGACATTGGGGGTATCAGGGGTATCAGGGACACAGCCCGGCCTTGACGATCTCAGGGCCCGACTTCATCACCGTCCTGGGGACATTGGGGACACTGGGGACATTGGGGACATCGGGGACATTGGGGACAGCAGGGACATTGGGGACATCGGGGACATTGGGGACAGCAGGGACATTGGGGACATTGGGGTTATTGGGGGTATCAGGGGCACAGGGACACAGCCCAGCCTTGACGATCTCAGGGCCAGACTTCATCACTGTCCCGGGGACATTGGGGACATCCAGGACATCCAGGACATTAGGGACATTGGGGACACTGGGGACATTGGGGGTATCAGGGACACAGCCCGGCCTTGATGATCTCAGGGCCAGACTTCATCACTGTCCTGGGGACATTGGGGACATTGGGGACACGGAGGACGCAGTGACAGACACAGCACGGATGGACACACGGCCGCAGTGTCCCCGCTGTCCCCACCTGGCGTCCAGGGACCGTGCCAGGATGAGCAGGCAGTTCACCACGGCCGGGGCATCTGTCCCTGGGGGGGACAGGGACATCAGCTGGGGGGACAGTGCCACCGCTGGCCCCAGTGTGTCCCTGGATGTCCCAGTGTCCCCTCGGTGCCCGCCCAGTGTCCTTCCAGTGTCACCCCAGTGTCCCCAATCCATCCCAGTGACCCCAGTTCCCCCCAGTGCCCCCTCAGTGTCCCCACAGTGACCCCAGTGTCCCCCCCAGTGTCCCCAGTCCATCCCAGTGACCCCAGTTCCCCCCAGTGCCCCCTCAGTGTCCCCACAGTGACCCCAGTGTCCCCCCCAGTGTCCCCAGTCCATCCCAGTGTCCCCAGTGTCCCCCACAGTGACCCCAGTGTCCCTCCCAGTGTCCCCAGTGTCCCCCCCAGTGTCCCCAGTCCATCCCAGTGTCCCCAGTGTCCCTCCCAGTGTCCCCAGTGTCCCCACAGTGACCCCAGTGTCCCCTCAGTGACCCCAGTGTCCCTCCAGTGTCCCCAGTGTCCCCCCAGTGTCCCTCCAGTGTCCCCCCAGTGTCCCCAGTTACCGAACAGGGACACGCGGTGCCGGACGAGCGCGGCCAGTTTGCAGAACAGGCTGGGGGGGGACACAAATATGGGGGTCAGGGGGGTCCCCAAAACCCCAAATCCCCTCAGGAGGGGACACAAAGGGGTCAGGGGGTCCCCAAAACACCAAATCCCCCCTGGAGGGGACACAAAGGGGTCAGGGGGGTCCCCAAACCCCAGGGACCCCCAAACTGGGAATTTGGGAGTTTTAGGGATACTGGGGGTGGGATTTGGGGCTCAGGGGGGATTTTGGGGTGGGATTTTGGGGCTATGGGGAGGTTTTGGGGTTGGGATTTGGGGCTCAGGGGGGATGTGGGGCTTGGTAGGGATTTTAGGGGGATTTTGGGGTTGGGATTTGGGGCTCGGGGAGGTTTTGGGGTGGGATTTTGGGGCTCGGGGGGGATTTGGGGCTGGGTGGGGTTTTTGGGATGGGATTTGGGGCTTGGAAGGGGGTTTGGGGTGGGATTTCGGGGTGGGTTTTGGGGGCTTGGTGGGATTTCGGGGTGGGATTTGGGGCTCAGGGGGATTTTGGGGCGGGATTTCGGGGTAGGGTTTTGGGGGGATTTTTGGGGGATTTTGTGGGGATTTTGGGGCGGGATTTTGGGGCGGGATTTCGGGGTAGGGTTTTGGGGGGATTTTTGGGGCATTTTGTGGTGATTTCGGGTCCCACCTGGTGATCATCTCCTTCTCCTTGTTGGAGGCGTGGCCGCCGCTGCCCAGCACCTGGGCCGGGGTGGACAGGAAATACAGGCAGTGGTTGTGGAAGTACTGGTTGATGAGGGGCAGCAGGATCTGGGGGGCACCAGGGGCGTCAGCGGGGCCCCAGAGCCCACAGGGAACCCCAAAAAATGCACAGGGGGCCCTGGGTACCCCACAGAGACACCAAAGAACCCACAGAGACCCCAAATACCCCTTAGAGACTCCAAATAACCCATAGGGACCCCAAATACCCCTTAGAGACCCCAAATAACCCATAGGGACCTCAAATACCCCACAGAGACCCCAAATAACCCATAGGGACCTCAAATACCCCACAGAGACCCCAAATACCCCTTAGAGAACCCCAAATATCCCACAGAGACCCCAAATAACCCACAGAGACCCCAGATAACCCACAGAGACCCCAAATAACCCATAGAGACCCCAAATACCCCACAGAGACCCCAAAGAACCCATAAAGACCCCAAATACCCCATAAAAAAACCCCAAATACCCTACAGAGACCCCAAAGAACCCATAAAGACCCCAAATACCCCACAGAGACCCCAAATAACCCATAAACACCTCCCAAAACTTCTAAGAACCCCAAATACCCCTTAGGGATCCCAAATACCCCACAGAGACCCCAAATACCCCACAGAGACTCCAAATACCCCTTAGAAACCCCAAAGAACCCATAAAGACCCCAAATACCCCATGGAGACCCCAAAACCACCCTGCCCCCCTGGCGTCCCCCATTTTGAGAGGTTTTGGGGTGTCTCCCCCATTTTTGGGGTCTCCCCTCCCCATTTTTGGGGTCTCCCCTCCCCATTTTTGAGGTGTCCCCTCCCCGTTTTTGGGGTTTCCCCTCCCTGATTTTGGGGTTTCCCCTCCCCGTTTTCAGGGTGTCCCATCTCTGATTTTTGGGGTGTCCCCTCCCCATTTCTGGGGTGTCCCCTCCCCATTTCTGGGGTGTCCCCTCCCCATTTTTGGGGTGCCCCCGACCTTGGCGAAGAACTTGATCTCCTGCTCGTGGGGGGATTTCTCCACCCTCCCGCTGCTGACCACGGCCTCTGGGGGAACAATGGGGGTCAGGGGGGGTCCCATGGGATTGGGGTGACCCCAGGATTTTGGGGTGTCCCCCAGGATTTGGGGTCTCACCAAAAATGAGCTCCTGGGCAGTGTCCAGCCAAGGGATGGGGGAACTCACAGAGGATTTGGGGGAGCTCCCAGAGGATTTGGGGGACTCACAGAAGATTTGGGGGACTCACAGAGGATTTGGGGGACTCACAGAGGATTTGGGGGACTCCCAGGGGTTTGGGGGGGTTCTGAAGGTGCCCCCCAGGATTTTGGGGGTGCCCTTCAGGATTTTGGGGTCTCACCCAGGTGTGCCATGGGCTCCTGGGCAATGTCCACCCAAGGGCTGGGGGAGCTCCCAGGGGATTTGGGGGATCTGAAGGTGCCCCCCAGGATTTTGGGGGTGCCCTTCAGGATTTTGGGGTCTCACCCAGGTGTGCAATGAACTCCTGGGCGATGCCCATCCAAGGGCTGGGGGAACACCCAGGGGATTTGGGGGACTCCCAGAGGATTTGGGGGACTCCCAGGGGGTCAGGGAGAATTTGGGGGGTTTGGGGGGAGTCTGGGGGAGCCCCCCGGGATTTGGGGGTGCCCCTCAGGATTTTGGGGTCTCGCCCAGGTGTGCAATGAACTCCTGGGCGATGCCCATCCAAGGGCTGGGGGAACACCCAGGGGATTTGGGGAACTCCCAGAGGATTTGGGGGACTCCCAGGGGGTCAGGGAGAATTTGGGGGGTTTGGGGGGAGTCTGGGGGAGCCCCCCGGGATTCTGGGGTCTCACCCAGGTGTGCAATGAACTCCTGGGCGATGTCCATCCAGCGCAGCAGCTGCTGCAGGAAGCCGAAGGCGAAGCGTTTCTCGATGGACGACGTGTCCAGCTCCATGTCCTTGAGCCCCCTGCCACAGCACGGGGGGGACCCCAAAACTCAGAACCCCCGCCCCAAATCACCCCCACCCTGCACTCCCTGCATTCCCACCAGCCCCGAGCGCTGCAAATCTTGGGGTCATCCCCAGGTTTTGGGGGGGTTTGGGGGGATTTTGGGGGAATTTTCAGGGGTTTTAGGGGGATTTTGGGGGAATTTTCAGGGGTTTTAGGGGGATTTTGGGGGGATTTTAGGGGGATTTTGGAGTCCCCCCAATACCTGGATCCCTCCCAGACCCCTGGCACTCCCCCCACTCCCTGACCCCCCCTGAATTTGGGGTTTCTCTTCGGGGATTTTGAAGGGATTTTAGGGGAATTTTGGGGGGATTTTGGAGTCCCACCAATACCCGGATCCCTCCCAGATCCCTGGCACGCCCCCTGAATTTGGGGTTTCTCTGGGGATTTTGAAGAGATTTTAGGGGAATTTTTGGGGGATTTTGGAGCCCCACCAATATCTGGATCCCTCCCGGACCCCTGGCACTCCCCCACTCCCTGATCCCCCTGAATTTGGGGTTTCTCTGGGGATTTTGGGGGGATTTTGAAGGGATTTTAGGGCAATTCTGGGGGGATTTTGGAGTCCCCCCAATACCCGGATCCCTCCTGGACCCCTGGCACTCCCCCACTCCCTGACCCCCCTGAATTTGGGGTTTCTCTCCCTGGTGATTCTGGGGTTTTTAGACCCTCCCAGTACTCCCAATTCCCCCCCCACACTCCCACTGGGATTCCAGCTGTTCCCGGAGGGTATTTTGGGGTGCCCCGGGGGGGTTTTGGGGTGTCCCCTGACCGGGTCACGGCGTATCCGTGCAGCTGCAGGAACTTGAGCAGCTCCTGGGCCTTCTCGCGGTCCCGCGCCTTCTCCTTGGCCGTCAGCGTGTCGTAGGGCACCAGCAGCGGGTGGGAGCCCCCTCCTGCACCCCAAAGCAGCATTGGAGACCCCGAATCCCCTCCCTGGAGCCCCCGAATCCACCCCTTGGGACCCCCAGATCAACCCCTTGGAACCCCCAGATCAACCCCTTGGAACCCCCCCAAATCAACTCCTTGGAACTCCCAAATCCACCCCTTGGAACCCCCCCAAATCAACCCCTTGGAACCCCCAAATCCACCCCTTGGAACCCCCAAATCGACCCCTTGGAACCCCCAAATCCCCTCCTTGGAACCCCCAAATCCCCTCCTTGGAACCCCCAAATCCCCTCCTTGGAACCCCCCCAAATCCACCCCTTGGAACCCCCAAATCGACCCCTTGGATCCCCCAAATGCCCTCCTTGGAACCCCCAAATTACACCCAGGACCCCCCAGTTTGGGGCTGGGGTCTCGCCCTGGGCTTGGGGGTGTCCCAGGGGTGTCCCAGGGGTGTCCCAGGGGGTCCCCCCCAATTTGGGGAGGGGTCTCACCCTTGGCCTCCAGCTCCAGCTTCTTCTTGCGGCCCCAGGTGTTGTGGTAGTTCTCAGCCAACTGCTCTGCCATGGCCTGGGCCAGGGTTTGGGGGGATTTGGGGTGGTTTTGGGGGGATTTGAGGCAATTTGGGGTGGTTTTAGGAGGGATTTGGGGTGGTTTTGGGGGGATTTGAGGCAATTTGGGGTGGTTTTAGGAGGGATTTGGGGTGGTTTTAGGGGGATTTGAGGCAATTTGGGGTGGTTTTAGGAGGGATTTGGGGTGGTTCTAGGAGGGATTTGGGGGGATTTGGGGTGGTTTTAGGGGGGATTTGGGGTGGTTTTAGGGGGAACTTGGGGGGATTTCAAGGGGTTTTGGGGTGGTTTTAGGGGGCTACCCCCGGGGGGACCCCAGGGAACACGGGGGGAGCGTTGGGGATACACAAGGAGGACATGGGGGGGACATGGGGGGGACATTTGGGGGTCTCAGGAGGACAGGAGGGACATACAAGGACATTGGGGGACACTGGGGTGACCCTGGGGGACACTGGGGGGACACTGGGTGACACTGGGGGACCCTGGGGGGACACTGGGTGACACTGGGGGGACACTGGGTGACCCTGGGGTGACAGTGGGGGGACACTGGGGGGACACTGGGTGACAATGGGGGGACACTGGGTGACACTGGGGGGACACTGGGGTGACCCTGGGGTGACCCTGGGTGACACTGGGGGGACACTGGGTGACACTGGGGTGACACTGGGGGGACACTGGGGTGACCCTGGGTGACACTAGGGTGACATTGGGACCCTCACCTGCAGCTCCCTGGACAGAGTGACCCCACTCAGATCCACGGGCTGGGGGCTGTACCCGTGGGAGGGGTCGTAGGTGGCCTGGGGGGTGACACGGGGGGGTCAGGGGGTCCCCAATATTTTGGGGTCTCCCTTTTCCCCCCATCCCCACCTCCACTGAGGTGATTTTGGGGCTCTCCACACCCCTGACCTCCCCCCAGATGATTTTGGGGTGCTCCACACACCCCTGACCCCCCCCAGATGATTTTGGGGTGCCCCACACCCCCTCCCGAGGCGTTTTTGGGGTCCCACCTGAGCGTTCTGGGAGATTTTTCGGGTTTTCTTCTTCTCCGTGCGCTCGTCCTCGCCCTCGCGCGCCTTCTCCACCGTCCACTCCCAGGCCAGCATGGCCTTGAGGGACTCCTTGATGGGCCACCGGTAAATCTCCTTGTCCTGGGGGGTCAGGGGGGGTCAGGGGGCACCCCAAAATCGGGGGGTTTGGGGGGGGTCCATGAGGAGGAGGAGGGAAGGGGTTGGGGGCTCCCAGAGTGGCCTTGGTGGCCACCAGGAGACCTGATCTTGGGGGTGTCCCCCTGGGTCTGGGGGTGTCCTCCTGGGTTTGGGGTGTCCCCCTGGGTCTGGGGGGGGTCCCTCTGGGTCTGGGGGTGTCCCCCTGGGTCTGGGGGGGGTCCCGGGGGTCCCGTGGTACCTTCTCAGAAAAAGTTTTGTAGGGTCTCAGCATCGGGTGGGTTTTGGCTTCTTCATCCACGGTCTCCCCAAAAGTCCAATTGTTCTGGATCTGGGGGGACGGGGACGCAAGTCAGGGGGGCTTGGGGACATCGGGGGGGACAGAGGAGATTTGAGGGGACAACAGAGATTTGGGAGGACAGAGGAAATTTGAGGGGGACAACAAAGATTGGGGGGGTCACCAACGGTTGAGGGTCCCGGGTGCTCCGTGGAGCTGGAGCAGCTCCGGGGTTGTGCAGATCTGGGGGGGCTCAGAGGGGACCCTGGGGGTGTCCCAGGGGTTTGGGGGATCCCAGGGGGTTCTGGGGGTGTCCCAGGGGTTTGGGGGGTCCTGGGGGGGTCCCCACCTTGTCGAAGGCCCACTTCTCATGCGTGTACTCGGCGTATTTGTTGATGAAACCATCGAGCTTCTCGGGGATGATGACACTGGGGGGGACACGGGGGGACAGCGGGGTCAGGGGGGGACAATGGGGTCAGGGGACACACGAGGATGAGGATGGATGAACCCCATGGGGGCCTGGATGGGGCTGGGGGGTCTGGGAGAGGGTGGGGGTCTCCATGAGGGTGAGGATGGATTGGGGAGGGGTCTCCATGAGGGTGAGGATGAGGATGGACAAGTTGGGGGTTTCTGGATGAGGAGGGATGGGGTGGCGGGGGTCTCCATGAGGATCTGGGTGGGGCTGGGGGTCTCCATGAGGATCTGGATGAGGATGGGTGGGATTGGGGGTCTCTATGAGGATCTGGATGGGGCTGGGGGTCTCCATGAGGATCTGGATGAGGGTGGGTGGGGTCAGGGGGTCTCCATGAGGATCTGGATGAGGACAGATGGGGTCAGGGCTCTCCATGAGGATCTGGATGAGGATGGGTGGGGTCAGGGCTCTCCATGAGGATCTGGAAGAGGATGGGTGGGGTTGGGGGTCTCCATGAGGATCTGGATGAGGGTGGGTGGGGTCAGGGGCTCTCCATGAGGATCTGGATGAGGACAGATGGGGTCAGGGGGTCTCCATGAGGATCTGGATGAGGATGGGTGGGGTCAGGGCTCTCCATGAGGATCTGGATGAGGACAGATGGGGTCAGGGGGTCTCCATGAGGATCTGGATGAGGATGGGTGGGGTCAGGGCTCTCCATGAGGATCTGGATGAGGATGGGTGGGGTCAGGGCTCTCCATGAGGATCTGGATGAGGACAGGTGGGGTCAGGGGGTCTCCATGAGCACAGGCAGGGTGGGGGGCTCATGCTGGCACGGGGAGGGGGCTGCGGGAGCCCTACTTGAGGGTCTCGACGGGTTTGGGGTCGAAGTTGCCCTCGGCATCCACCGAGGCCTTCTTCTCGGTGCGGGACGAGTAGCTGGCGTCCACGTAGTCGGGCGGGAGCGCGCCGGCGATGGCGCAGAGACACGGCATGGCCAGCTTGTAGAGCTCGGCCTCGAACTTCTGCGGGGACAGGGGACACCGGTGACACCAGGGCCACCACAGGCACCAGCGCTGTGTTCCCCCAGTGTCATCATCCCTGTGGCACCGGTGACACCAGGGCCACCCCAGGCACCAGCGCCGTGTTCCCTCAATGTCATCATCCCTGTGGCACCGGGGACACCAGGGCCACCACAGGCACCAGCGCCGTGTTCCCTCAGTGCCACCATCCTCATGTCCCCAGTGTCACCATCCCCATGTCCCCAGTGCCACCATCCTCGTCCCCAAGTGCCACCACCCCCATGTCCCCAGTGCCACCACCCCCATGTCCCCAGTATCACCATCCCCATGTCCCCAGTGCCACCATCCCCATGTCCCCAGTGTCACCATCCCCATATCCCCAGTGCCACCATCCCCATGTCCCCAGTGTCACCATCTCCATATCCCCAGTGCAACCATCCCCATGTCCCCAGTGTCACCACCCGCATGTCCCCAGTGCCACCATCCCCATGTCCCCAGTGTCACCACCCCCATGTCCCCAGTGCCACCATCCCCATATCCCCAGTGTCACCACCCCAAATCCCCAGTGCCACCACCCCCATGTCCCCAGTGCCACCACCCCCACGTCCCCACCATCTCCATTCCCATGTCCCCATCACGCCCTTGTCCCTATCACCCCCAGCTCTGTGTCCCAATGTCCCCACAGTCCCCACATCCTCATCACCCCCACCCCAACCTCTCCACATCCCCCTCACCCCATTCCCACGTTCCCATCACCACCCCGTCCCCAGGTGTGTCCCTCAGGTGTGTCCCCTCCAGATGTGTCCCCCCCAGGTGTGTCCCCCCCAGGTGTGTCCCCGCCAGGTGTGAGCCCACCTTGTGCGCCAGGGAGTCGAAGATGCCCCAGAAGAGCTTCCTGGTGAGGTGCAGCTCCTCCTCGGAGCTGACGCCCATGTTGGGCCACCCGCTGGGCAGGCAGTAGTACCTCCAGCAGCGCTCGTAGTGGTTGGTCAGCAGCTGGGGGCACACAGGGTGGTCACTCTGGTGGTCACTCTGGGGGGGTGGGGGGGGTCAGGGCATGGGGACAAGCACGGGGACACCCCCGGGGCTCACCTTGAGGGGCATCTTGGCGAACTCATTGAGGATGGGCACGTCAAAGACGAGGCGGCGCAGGAGGTGCTGCAGCATCGAGGGGCGGATGTACCTGGGGGGGAATGGGGGGTCAGGGGGGTCTGGGGGTTCACCTGAGAGCGCCGTGAGACACTCGGTGGGGTCATGCTGGGCCTTGGGCAGGGACACGGGCATTGGTTGGCTGTAGGATTGGGTTGGCCATGGCGGTTGGGTTGACCAAGAGGGTTGGGTTGACCATGGCAGTTGAGTTGACCATGGCAGTTGGGTTGGCCTTGAAGGTTGAGTTGACCATGGGGGTTGAGTTGGCCATGGCGGTTGGGTTGGGTTGACCATGGTGGTTGAGTTGACCATGGGGATTGGGTGGACCATGGCAGTTGAGCTGACCATGGGTGGACCACGGTGGTTGAGTTGGTCATGGCAGTTGGGTTAGCTGTAAGAGTTGAGTTGACCATGGCGGTTGGGTTGACCATGGTGGTTGGGTTGACCATGGTGGTTGGGTTGGCCATGAGAGTTGGCTTGACCATGACGATTGGGTTGACCATGGTGGTTGGGTTGGGTTGACCATGGCAGTCGGGTTCCCCACGAGAGTTGGGTTGACCAGGGGAGTTGGGTTCCCCACAAGAGTTGGGTTGACCAGGGAAGTTGGGTTCCCCACGAGAGTTGGGTTGACCATGGCGGTTGGGTTGACCATAGCAGTTGGGTTCCCCACGAGAGTTGGGTTGACCAGGGGAGTTGAGTTGGCCATGGTGGTTGGGTTGGGCTGACCATGGCAGTTGGGTTGGGTTGACCATGGCAGTTGGGTTCCCCATGAGATTTGGGTTGACCAGGGGAGTTGAGTTGGCCATGGCGGTTGGGTTGGGTGGGTTGACCATGGCAGTCGGGTTCCCCACAAGAGTCGGGTTCATTTTGGGTCCAGATGCCAACCCATGGGGGGCACGGTGCCGTTTTGGGGCCCGGTTCGGGGTCCCACCTGCAGAGGGCCATGAGGCACTCCTCGATGGCGTCGCGCTGGGCCTTGGTGAGGGCGCGGCCGCGCGACAGGCGGTAGATGGTGTGCAGCATGGAGTCCACCATGATGGCGCGGTGCTCGGTGCCCGCGAAGAGCGGCGCGCACTTGGTGATGAGCGGCATCACCGCCAGGCACAGGTACCGGTTCAGTGCCAGCGCCATCTCCGTTGTGCTGAACGTCGCCTGGGGGGGACATGGGGGGTCACAGGGGGAGGGGACACACCCTGAGGGGACGTGGGGACAGGGGGCACAGGTGTCCCATGGCGGGAGTCTGGGGATGTGTTCCATAGAGGAGATTTGGGGGGTCAAAGAGGGAAGACTGGGGTGACCCCAAAATCCATCCCATAGGGGAGATTTAGGGGATCAAAGAGGGAAGATTGGAGTGACCCCAAATCCATCCCATGGGGGAGATTTGGGGGATCAAAGAGGGAAGATTGGGGTGACCCCAAATCCATCCCATAGGGGAGATTTGGGGAGGTCAAACAGGGAACCCATGGGGGAGACTTGGGGGATCAAATAGGGAAGATTGGGATGACCCCAAAATCCATTCCATGGGGGAGATTTGGGGGGGTCAAAGAGGGAAGATTGGGGTGACACCAAATCCATCCCATAGGGGGAGATTTGGGGGATCAAGTAGGGAAGATTGGGGTGACACCCAATCCATGTCATGAGGGAGATTTGGGGTGACCCCACACCCATCCCATAGGGAAGATTTGGGGGATCCCAGACCCACAGGAGGGAACAGGGCAGACCCGAGGCCCCTGCTGCAGGCCCAACGAGCCCTGTAGGGAGTTCTGGGGAGCCCCGGGGGGTTTTGGGGGGCCCCTCACCGTGTCCAGCGAGGCGGCCGCGCGCATGTCGGGCAGGAACCCCACTTCCAGCACGTGGAGCAGGAACTCCTGGTTCTGCACCCCATAAACGCGGTCCAGGAACAGCACCATGGGCGCCTTGTGCTCGGGGACGAAGCTGGCGGCCATGCGGGGCTCCACCACGTTCCCATCTGCGGGACCCCAAAGCTCAGGGCACCCCAAAACTCCCCAAACCCTAAAACAGCCAGGAATTCCCCAAATCCTGGCATCCCCAGAGACCCCCGGCCCTGCTGGTGGTCATGGGGGGCTCCACCACGTTCCCATCTGTGGGACCCCAGAATTCAGGGCACCCCAAAACTCTCCAAATAGCTGCCAAGGCTGATGACCCCCATGCCAGTCCCCACATCTTGGGGTGTCCCTTTCCCCAGGTTTGGGGACCCCTCCCCACCTTTTCCCAGTGCTGGAATCTGCAGGGGGAGGTTGATGATCCCCACCAGCTCCTCACATTTTGGGGTGTCCCTGATCCAGGTTCCCAGATTTTGGGGTGTCCCCCATCCCAGTGACCCCTCCCCAGGTTTGGGGACCCCTCCCCACCTTTTCCCAGCGCCGGGATCTGCAGGGGGAGGCTGATGATCCCCACCAGGTCCTCGAGCGGGACGAGCGAGCGCAGGATGGCCCGGATCCGCAGGGCCTCCCCCTTCCCCGCCTGGATCAGCTGTGGGGGTCACACGGGGGGGGGGGGTCACACCCCGAGTCCTGACCCCCCCAGGACCCCCCTGAGCCCCCCCAAACCCCCAGGTCCGTACGTGCATCTCGGGGGCACAGCGGCCCAGCAGGTCGATGAGGGCGGCGTAGAAGGACATGATGGCGTGGCCCAGGTGCACCCGGTTCTCCTCGGGGGGCTCCTCGGGTCCAAACCTGGGGGGAACGGGGGCTCTGAGGGGTCAGGGGGTCACCCTGGGGTCCTCCCAGGCCATCCCAGCATTGTCATCTTCACCCCACCCCATCCCAGCCCATCTTCATCCTCCTCCTGCTCACGGCTTGATGCCCACTCTGTTCTGTCTTCGTCCTCACTTGCACGTCTCATCATGGATGTCTCATCCTCATCCTCACCCTCACCCCAACCCCATTCCCAATCCCAATCCCAGTCCCATTCTCAACCCCATCCAATCCCATTTCCAGTCTCATTCCCATTTCCAGTCTCATTCCCATTTCCATTCCCATTCCCATTCCCATTTCCATTCCCATTCCCAGCCCCAATCCCATTCCCAATCCCACTCCCGGTGCTCACGGCCTCCTCTCCCTGCAGCCGCTGGGCCCGTCCCGGGCAGGGTCCCCATCCCAATCCCAATCCCATTCCCAATCCCACTCCCGGTGCTCACGGCCTCCTCTCCCTGCAGCCGCTGGGCCCATCCCGGGCAGGGTCCCCATCCCAATCCCAATCCCATCCCAATCCCACTCCCGGTGCTCACGGCCTCCTCTCCCTGCGGCCGCTGGGCCCGTCCCGTGCGGGGTCCTGGGCGATGCTCAGGGCGTCCTGGATGGCCGCCAGCAGCCCCGAGCCCCCCTCGCCCCGCAGCGCCGGCCCGAAGCACTCGGGGCGCCGGATCAGCAGCCGCACCACCACGTTGGCGTTCTCCTCCACGCTCTCCCCTGGGGATCGGGACCCCAAAGGTCACAGGGACACCCCAGAACTTCCAAAACAAAAACCCCTAAAACAGGGAATCCCAAAAACCCCAGCACACAGAGTCCCGGATCAGCAGCCGCACCACCACGCTGGTGTTCTCCTCCACACTGTCTCCTGGGGAACGGGACCCTAAAGGTCACAGGGACACCCCACAATTCCCAAAACGCACACCCAAAAATCCCCTAAAACCACTAGAATAAGGAGACCCAGATCAGCAGCCACACCACCACGCTGGCGTTCTCCATGCTCTCTCCTGGGGAACGGGACCCCAAAGGTCACAGGGACATCCCAGAATTCCCAAAACACAAACCCAAAAATCCCCTAAAACAGGGAACCCCAAAAACCCCTAAAACAGGGAATCCCAAAGCCCCCAAAGATGGCAAAGCACAGAAAGTCCACGTGGTGCTGCCATGAGGGGTATGGGGAGGACACAGGGACCCCCTCAAGGGGACTTGGGGACACCCGAGGGACACCTGAGGGACACCTGGGGTGTCTCACCGTTGACGAAGACGGCGAAGCGCAGGAAGTCCAGGTACTTCTCACCCCCACAGGGGTTCCAGCCGATGTCGGGGTAGCCCTTGGCCAGCAGCATGGGGCAGCTCTGCAGCCCACAGCTCGCCAGGTACGTCACCACCTGCCCCAGGGGACACCAGGGGACATCAGGGGACACCAGGGGACATGGAGGGACACAGGGGGACATGGGAGGGACACGGGGCTGTCCCCACCTTCTCCAGGTCCTGCTCCTTGAGGGCCAGCGCCAGCTCGTTGTTGTCGATGACGGAGGCGGCTGCCACGTCCAGGGGGGTGGAGCCCTGCATGCCTTGGGGACAACAGGGACACAGAGGTCAGGGGACACCAGGGGACAGAGACCACCCCCCCTCAAGGTGTCCTTGGGGACAACAGGGACACAGAGGTCAGGGGACACCAGGGGACAGAGACCACCCCCCCTCAAGGTGTCCTTGGGGACAACAGGGACACAGAGGTCAGGGGACACCGGGGGACACAAACCCCCCCTCAAGGTGTCCTAAAGGACCCCCAAGGTGACTGGAGGGGACAGAGGTGACAAGGAGGGGTGATGGGGGGGGGGGGGGTGAGAGCCCAAGTGGGGGTGACACAGAGGGGCCAAGGGATGGCAGGGAGGGGACAGGGGTGGCACTGGGGACACGGGGGGGGTCCCAGGGGTCTCACCTAGACCAATGCCGCTGTTCTCCAGCAGGTAGCCCAGGTGGTCGAACATGGAGCGCTGGTTCTGGCGGCTGATGCGGCAGAAGTAGCAGAGGAAGCGGCAGCAGTTGGTCACCATCTTGGGGAACCGGATCTCCTGGGGGGCACCGGGGGGTCAGGGCAGCTCCGGGAGGGTCCCGAGGGGGGCACCCAGAGGGGTGGGGGCTCACCTTGGACTCGCCACCGCCCAGCACGCTGACCATCACCTGCATCACGGTCTCGTGCATGCCCAGCGCCCGCATCAGGTTGGGGTGCTGGTAGAACACCTTGTTGTTCATGATGTTCCTGGGGGGGCACGGGGGGTCACAGATTTGGGGGGGTCACAGATTTGGGGGGCTGGGAGGGGGTTATGGGGTGTTCAGGGTGGGATATGGGGTGCTCAGGGGCAGATCTGGGGAGTTTGGGGGGTTCTCAGGGTGCTGGATGGGGACACAGGGGGTGTCTGGATAGGGACACAGGGGGACCCAGAGAGGACCCAGGGTGACCCAGAGAGGACACAGGGGACAAAAGGAGGACACAAGGAGGACACAGGGTGACCCAGGGTGACCCAGACAGGACATAGGGGGACACAAGGAGGACACAGGGAGGATGCAGGGTGACCCAGAGAGGACACAGGGGGATACAAGAAGGACACAGGGGGACACAAGGAGGACACAAGGAGGACACAAGGAGGACACAAGGAGGACACAGGGAGGACACAGGGAGGACACAGGGTGACCCTGGAACTGCCACGCACCCGATGCTCTGGATCATGAGGTTCTCCTCCTCGGGGCCCATCTGCACGATGAGCAGCGAGCGGATCTGGCCCAGGCACTCGAGCAGGGCTGTGGTGTCGGGCACGGAGGTGGCGCTGATGGCGTAGGCCTTGGGCAGGGCGCGGCCCAGCTCGCCCAGCGCGTCGTACTGGCGGTGCAGCAGGCTGAACATGGCCCGCACCAGCGCCGGGCTCTGGATGAACGACTCCTGCGCCCAGTGCACCATGGTCTGCGAGATCAGCTCCTGCAGCGTGCCTGGGGATGGGGACATTGGGGACATTGGGGACAATGGGGACATTGGGGACATTGGGGACATTGGGGATATCGGGGACATTGGGGACATTGGGGACACAGTGATTCCTGCGCCCAGTGCACCATGGTCTGCGAGATCAGCTCCTGCAGTGTGCCTGGCATTGGGGACAATGGGGACATTGGGGACAGTGGGGACAATGGGGACATTGGGGACACAGTGACTCCTGTGCCCAGTGCACCATGGTCTGCGAGATCAGCTCCTGCAGCGTGCCTGGCATTGGGGACAATGGGGACATTGGGGACATTGGGGACAATGGGGACATTGGGGACATTGGGGTATCAGGGACAGTGGGGACACAGTGACTCCTGTGCCCAGTGCACCATGGTCTGTGAGATCAGCTCCTGCAGCGTGCCTGGGGACAGCAGGGACAATGGGGACATTGGGGACATTGGGAACATTGGGGATATCGGGGACATTGGGGACATTGGGGACATTTGGGATAATGGGGACATTGGGGACACAGTGATTCCTGCGCCCAGTGCACCATGGTCTGCGAGATCAGCTCCTGCAGTGTGCCTGGGGATGGGGACATTGGGGACATTGGGGATAATGGGGACATTGGGGACACAGTGACTCCTGCGCCCAGTGCATCATGGTCTGCGAGATCAGCTCCTGCAGTGTGCCTGGCATTGGGGACAATGGGGACATTGGGGACATTGGGGACAATGGGGATATCGGGGACATTGGGGACATTGGGCACAGTGACTCCTGTGCCCATGGTCTGCCAGATCAGCTCCTGCAGTGCTGCCACCTTGGGGACATCTTGGTTGGCACCTTGGGGACACCTTGGCCAACTCCCTGGGGACACTTTGTGCGTCACCCTGATGCCACCTTGGCCAACTCCTTGGGGACACCTCGTGTGTCCCCCTGATGCCACCTCAGCCATGTCCCGGACACGGCTGAGTGTCCCTGTCCCCACCCCCCTGTCCCCTCCTCACTGGGCACCGGGGGCTCCTCGGGGGGGGTCTCCTCCTCCTTGGGGGGGCCCCGGACCCCCACCACCTTCTGCACCAGCCCCAGCAGCCGCTGCCGCAGCGACGTCTCCTCCTCCTCCTCCTCTTCCTCCTCCGTCAGCTCGACGCCTGCGGGACAAGGGGGGGTCATAGAGGTGTCCCCGTGTCCCCAAGGGGGGGCCTCAGGGGCCCTGGATGGAGTCCCTGTGCTCCTGGGGGTCTCTGGGGTCCCACAGTGGGGGTCCCAGTTCCAATGGGGAGATCCCAGTTCCACTGGGGGTGTCCCCAAGCCCAGGGGTGTCCCCACACCCAGGGTGGTGTCCCCAAGCCCAGGGGTGTCCCTGTCCCCCCCTCACCACAGTGGGCCAGCAGGTCATTGTGGAAGTCCAGCAGCTCGTCCCGGATGTCCCCAGGCACGGGACACTCCTCATCCTCAGCCCCTCCCTTGTACTGCATCAGCATGTTGATCTGGGGACACGGGGACACGGGGGGGACACCAGGTCACGGGACCATCCCTCCCTGTGTGCCCCACATGTCCCTTGTCCCCACACCCTGCCCCCAGATTCCCCCATTCCCACAGTTCCCTCACGTGTCCCCAGGCACATCCCAGCCAAGGCCGTGTCCCCAGCAGTGTCCCCAAGGTGTCTCCAGGCACATCCCCATTCTCTCATCCAAAGCCACATCCTCAGGGGTGTCCCTAAGGTGTCCCTGCAGTGTCCCCACTCTGTCCCCGTGCTGTCCCCGCTCTGCCCTCACTCTGCCCCCATTCTGTCCCCACCCTGTCCTCATTCTGTCCCTGTGCTGTCCCCACTCTGTCCCCACCCTGTCCCCACTCTGCTCTCACTCTGTCCCTGCTCTGTCCCCACTCTGCCCTCACTCTGTCCCCGCTCTGTCCCTACTCTGTCCTCATTCTGTCCCCGCTCTGCCCTCACTCTGTCCTTGCTCTGTCCCCGCTCTGCCCTCACTCTGTCCCCGCTCTGTCCCTGCTCTGTCCCCGCTCTGTCCCCACCCTGTCCCCGCTCTGTCCCCACCCTGTCCCCGCTCTGTCCCCACCTGCTCCTGCGGGGGCGAGCGGAACTCGCGCGTGCGCCGGGCGGTCTCGGCTGCCGACATGGTCAGAGCGCGCATCAGGCGCCCGTAGCGCCGCCGCTGGTCCCGCTGCAGCCGCTGCACGTGGCGCTCCGAGAACGCCACGATGGCCTCGACGCGGTGCTGCAGCTCCCGCTCGCACAGGTGCTGCAGCAGGTGGCACATCTGCGGGGACACGGGGACATGGGGGACGTCAGGGACAGGGGGATGTCAGGGACACTGGGGACGTCAGGGACAGGGGGATGTCAGGGACAGGGGGATGTCAGGGACATTGGGGACGTCAGGGACAGGGGGATGTCAGGGACAGGGGGATGTCAGGGACATTGGGATGTCAGGGACAATGGGATGTCAGGGACAGGGGGATGTCAGGGACATTGGGGACATCAGGGACATGGGGATGTCAGGGACAGGGGGATGTCAGGGACATCGGGGATGTCAGGGACATTGGGGACATCAGGGACAAGGGGATGTCAGGGACATTGGGGATGTCAGGGACATCGGGGACATCAGGGACATGATCCCAGGGAGGGGACATGAGGTGGACACGGAGAGGGGACACAAACTGCCACCCCCGTGCCCTCCCTCACCTGCAGCTTGACCGACTCTGGCAGCTTCATCTGCAGCAGCCCCTCCTCCAGCTCTTCCTCTTCCTCCTTCTCCTCCTCCTCCTGCACCTCCCCGGCCTCAATGGCCTTCGTCCTCCTGGCCTCCTCCTCATCCTCCTCCTCCGCCTGCAGCTCTCCAGCCTCGATGGCCTTTCTCCTCCTCACTTCCTCCTCCTCTTCCTCCTCCTCCTCCTCCTCCTCCTCCTCCTCCAGTTCTCCAGCCTCCACAGCCTTTTTCCTCCTCGCCTCCTCATCCTCCTCCTTCTCCTCCTCGCCAGCTTCGATGGCCTTCACCTCCTCCTCCTCCTCCTCCTCCTCACCTTCCTCCCGCCGTCCCTCTCCGAAGACGCGGGGCTCGATCATGCGCAGCACGCGCCGCACGTCGCCGTCCCCCAGCGCTCCCACCGCCAGCAGCGCCGACACCAGCTTGAGCACCGGCACCAGCTGGAACTCCACGCTGCCCCCCACGGGGTCCCGGGCGTGGGGACCCCCTCCGGCCACCGCCTCGGCCAGCATGCGCATGGCCTTGGCTCCCAGCTCGTCCAGCGGGATGGCCGGGCTGAGCGGCGCCCGCCCCCCGCCGCCCCCCGCCCGGATGAAGCAAGGCTCTGAAAAATGGGGCTGGGGTCTCAGGCAGGCGCTGGGCCCCACGCCCGGGGGTCCCGGGCAGCGTCCGCCGCCGGGGAAGAGCGCGATGGCGCGCGTGGCCTCGGTGATGGGCACGATGAACTCGGCGCTCATGGAGGAGCGGGCGCGCTGCGCCGCGTCCAGGTGCATGGCCAGCAGCAGGTCGTAGTAGCCGGCCCGCAGGGGTCCCGGCAGCTCGGGGCTCTCGATGGCAAAGAGCAGCTGGGCCTGGTCCACGTGGCTGCACAGGGCGTGCGCCACGCGGTTGTTGCCCAGCGCGCACACGGCGCAGTAGAGGCGCAGGGTGTGGCACTGGAACTGCAGCAGCTCCTCGCGCTCCCACAGCTCCAGGATGTCGATGCACCTGAGGGGGAAAGGGGAGTCGGGCTGGGGGGCACGTGGGGTGGGAGCCCTGGGGGGTGGAGAATGGGGGGGATATGGGGTGGGAGCTCTGGGGGGACAGGGAATGGGGGTCAGGGGAGGGGGACATGGGGTGGGACCCCTGGGATGGGAGCACAAGGTCTCCTGGGGATAAAACCCCAAGCTCTCCTGGGGATGGGACTTTTGGGTGAGACCCCAAAGTCTCCTGGGGATGGGACCCCTGGAGGTGAGACCTCAAGGGGACAGGGCCCCATGTCCCCCTGGGTAACACCTCAAGCTCTCCTGGGGTTGAGACCCCTGGGATGGGGACCCCCAAGGTCTTCTGGGGCTGGGACTTTTGGGGTGGGACCCCAGGGTCTCCTAGGGATGGGACTTTTAGGGTGAGCACCCTGGGGATGGCATCTCTGGGATGAGACCCTGTGGGACAGAACCCCACGAGACTGGGGATGTCCCTGGGGATGTCCCTGGGGGTGTCCCTGAGGGGTGTCCCCACCTGTCCTCCTCGGGGATGTGCAAAACCCCCCCCAGACCATGGACCCCTCCCCTATTTAACCCCCACACCATGGTGCAGTTGCTGCGCTTGATCTTGGGGGGAAAAAGGAGATGAGACCCCCAAACCCCCCCCAAAATCCCCCAGACCATGGGACAGTTGCCCTGTTTGGGGTCCAATTAGGGGCGCCATTTGGGATTTGTCTGGGACCCCATTTAGGGGTCCCATTTGGTGTCCCTGGGGGTGTCCCCACGCACCTGTCCTCCTCGGGGATGTGCAGGGCCATCATCTGCAGGGGCTCGGAGCACTCCACGGCCCAGCCCTGGCGCTCGCCCAGCCGGGCGCTCTCCACGGCCAGGTACTCGGTGGGCATGCGGCTCCAGGTGACCGGCGTCAGGTGCTGGATCACCAGCCTGGGCGGGCACTGCGGCGCCGGGTTCTGCCTCTCGCTGCTGAACATGGCCGCCGAGATGGGCATGATGTTCTGGGGAGGGGGGACACACGGGGGTGTCAGGGGGACCCCCAGAGACCCCCGGCATTGAGTTCCTCTTGGGTCGCCCTGCAGACCCCAAAGATCTGCCCCAGAGCTCTCCTTGTTCCACCTGGCAGCTCCTGAATCACCTCACCAGTGCTCCCAGTTGTGCCCCAGTCCCTCCCCACCTTCAATACATCCCCCCCACAACAATGACCTCGGGGTTAGGGGGAATTTGGGTTTTGGGGGGGTGTCAGGGGTCCTGTACCATGGTGGTGTTCATGATGACCTTGGGGTTTGGGGGTTTTGGAGTGCAGGGGTGGTCTCAAGAGGTTTTGGGGGGGGGTCTCATCCCATGGTGGTGTTCATGATGACCTTGGGGTTTGGGGGTTTTGGAGTGCAGGGGTGGTCCCAGGAGGTTTTGGGGGTCTCATTCCCCCACCACCCACCTGGTGGGGGTCCCAGTCCTCACCTTGAGCTTGCCCAGCTCAAACTGGAGCACGTTTTGGGTGGTGGGCTGCACGAACACCGCCGGGAACAGTTTGGTGTTGGGCTCCACCTGCGGGGACAGCGCTGCTGTGAGAGCCCCGGGGTGGGCTGGGACCCCCAAAACTCACCTGGGGGGGGGGGTCAGGGCAGGGGTTCCAGCTCACCTGGAAGAAGGTGTTGATCTCCTTGCCGTTGGCTGTGAAGGTCATGAGCCCCGTGGCCAGGTCCACCAGGCAGCCGATGACCAGGTCGGTGTGGGACACCCTGGCCTGCTGGGTGGGGGTCGCAAACTCCCCCCCCCACACCATGTAGCAGTTGCTGCGCTTGATGCTGGGGGGAAAAAGGGGGTCAGACCCCCAAAACCCCACCAAAATACCCCAAAACCCCCAAAATACCCCCACACCATGTAGCAGTTGCTGCGCTTGATGCTGGGGGGGAAAAAGGGGTGAGACACCCCCAAAAATATCCCAGACCATGGGGCAGTTGACCTGTTAGGGGTCCCATTTTGGGGTCCCATTTGGGATCCTGTTTGGGGTCCATCTGGGATCCTGTTTGGGGTGCCTTTGGGGTCCTGTTTGGGTCCTATTTGGTTGGGATCCAATTTGGGGTCCCATTTAGGGATCCCGTCTAGGGGTCCCTTTTGGAGTCTCTTTGGGATCTCATTTGGGGTTTCTTTGGGGTCCCTTTGGGATCTCATTTGGGGTTTCTTTGGGGTCTCTTTGGGGTCCCTTTTGGGGTCCCTTTGGGGTCCCTTTTGGGGTGCCCGTGGGGTACCTGTCGTGCACGTTGCCGCGGTCGTCGCCCATGGTGACGGTGACGCTGCGCACACGGCTCAGCTCAAAGTCGGGGTCGTGCTGGTGGAAGTGGGGGGTGACCCAGCCCACCCAGGCACTGCCCGGCTCCTGCCCCGCAAACAGCCGCACCGAGTAATAGTACTGGGGACAAGGGACAGCGTCAGGGACATGGGGACAGGGTCAGGGACACAGGGACAGGGATATGGGGACAGGTGACCCAGCCCACCCAGGCACTGCCCCGCAAACAGCCGCACCGAGTAATAGTACTGGGGACAAGGGACAGTGTCAGGGACATGGGGACAGGGACAGGGACACGGGGACACGGGGACAGGGACAGGGACATGGGACAGTGTCAGGGACAGCCACAGGGACAGGGAACACAGGGACAGGTGACCCAGCCCACCCAGGCACTGCCCCACAAACAGCCGCACCGAGTAATAGTACTGGGGACAAGGGACAGCGTCAGGGACATGGGGACAGCGGCAGGGACAGCCACGGGGACAGGGACACAGGGACAGCCACAGGGACAGCCACAGGGACAGGGATATGGGGACAGGGACATGGGGACAGGGACACAGGGACAGGGGACATGGGGACAGGGTGTTTTGGGGGGATCTCAAGGGTCCCATACTGTGGTGGTGTTCATGATGACCTCAGGGCTTGGGGATTTTGGGGGATTTTGGGGGATTTTGGGGGATTTTGGGGGATTTTGGGGGTCCATACCGTGGTGGTGTTCATGATGACCTCGGGGGTTGGGGATTTTGGGGTTTTGGGGGGTTTTGGGGTTTCTGGGGGTCCATACCGTGGTGGTGTTCATGATGACCTCAGGACTTGGGGTTTTGGGGGGATTTTGGGGGTTTTTGGGGTTTCTGGGGGTCCATACCGTGGTGGTGTTCATGATGACCTCAGGGCTTGGGGATTTTTGGGGGGTTTTGGGGTTTCTGGGGGTCCATACCGTGGTGGTGTTCATGATGACCTCAGGGCTTGGGGATTTGGGGGGATTTTGGGGGATTTTGGGGTTTCTGGGGGTCCATACCGTGGTGGTGTTCATGATGACCTCGGGGTCGTCGCGCTCGTCGGGCACCACGTCCTCCTCCAGCCTGGGCACGGGAGGGGGCGCGGGGGGGGGCGCAAACGGCGTCTTCCGGCCCTTGAACAGGAACCTGGGGGGCACAGGGGGGGTCACCCCGCTCTGGGGACCCCCAGGGACCCCCCAACACCTAGGGAATCCCCCCAGCAACACCCCTTGAGGGCCAGACTGGGGACGCTCAGGGACACCCCCAGGGATGGGTGTCACCCCCTTTTGGGGACCCTCCAGGTTATTGGGGAGCCCCCAGGGATGGGTGTCACCCCCTTTTGCTGCTCCCCCAGGAATATTGGGGACCCCATTTTCGCTGCCCCCCAGCCAATATTGGGGTACCCCCTTTTGCTGCCCCCCCCAGCTAATATTGGGGTACCTCCCCCTTTCGCTGCCCCCCAGCCAATATTGGGGTACCCCCTTTCGCTGCCCCCCAGTGTTATTGGGGACCCCCCAGCCATGGTTGCCACCCCCTTTTGCTGTCCCCCAGCCAATATTGGGGACCCCCCTTTTGCTGCCCCCCCCAGCCAATATTGGGGTACCCCCCCCTTTCACTGCCCCCCACCCCCTTTCGCTGCCCCCCAGCCAATATTGGGGTGCCCCCTTTTGCCGCCCCCCAGCCAATATTGGGGTACCCCTTTCACTGCTCCCCACCCCTTTTCGCCGCCCCCCAGCCAATATTGGGGTGCCCCCTTTTGCTGCCCCCCAGCCAATATTGGGGACCCCCCTTTCGCTGCCCCCCGCCCCACGCACCCCCTCCTGGTCTTGCTCTTCTCGGTGGTCGCGTCCTTCTCGTTCTCTCCCCGCGGCGGCTCCCGGGAGGCGGCGCCGGCAGCACCGGGGGCCGCCCCCGCCGGTCCCTTCTCGGTCCCCTCGTCGCCCTCGGCGCTGCGGGGCCCGGCCGAGCGCCGCAGCCGCTCGAACTCGGACAGGGGCTCGGCGGCCGCATCCTCGGGGGGCTCCGGAGGGGGCGCCTGGGGCAGGGGCGTGGCGCCGGGCGTGCAGCGGAACGTGGCGTGGAACTGCACCGGGAGGCTGAGCCGCAGGAACAGCAGCTCCGGCGGAGCCGCGGGCGTCCCGGAGCTGCGGTGCGACAGCCGCAGGCACGGCGGGGAATCCACGGTGCCGTCCAGGCGGGTCACCTGCGATGGGGGGACAGCGGGGGTGGCACCGGGGGGACAGCGGGGGTGGCACCGGGGGGACAGGGAGGGGGACAGGGAGAGGACAGGGAAGGGGACAGGGAGGGGACCGGGGGTGGCACCGGGGGTGGCACTGGGGGGGACAGGGAGGGGGACAGGGAAGGGGACAGGGAGGGGACCGGGGGTGGCACTGGGGGGACAGGGAGGGGACAGGGAGGGGGGGACCCCGGGGATGGTGGGACACGGTGGTGGGGGATGTTTCACCTCATTTTGGGACACTTCACCTCATTTTGGGGACACTTCATCTCATTTTGGGGACACTTCATCTCACTTTGGGGATGCTTCCCCTCATTTTGGGGACACTTCATCTCATTTTGGGGACACTTCACTGCATTTTGGGGACACTTCATCTCATTTTGGGGACACTTCACCGCATTTTGGGGACACTCAGGGACAGGGAACCCCCAGAGATGGGGGTGTCACCCCGTTTTGGGGACCCTTGGAGAATTTTAGGGACTCTTTGACACCCCAAACCCCTCTCAGAGACCCCAAACCCCCCCTCACCTCGAGCTGGGGGTGCTCGGGGGGCACTGGGATGAACTGGGGCAGGCTGTGGCTGAACCAGAGGGTGATGGGGACCCCAAACCCCCCCAAAGCCCCCCAAAGCCCCCTCACCTCGAGCTGGGGGTGCTCGGGGGGCACTGGGATGAACTGGGGCAGGCTGTGGCTGAACCAGAGGGCGATTGGCCGTTTCATGTTGATGGCGAAGGGCTCGTAGCCCTCCTGGAGGCCGCAGATGCCGAAGTAGCGCAGGGTGCCCACGTCCTGGCCCAGGTTCAGGTGGCCCTCCTGGCCCAGCCCCAGGCTGCACACGGGGACAAAGCCTGGGGGGCACGGGGGGGACAGCACTGAGACCCCCAGAGACCCCAGACCCACCCCAGAGCCCCCAGATCCACCCCAGAGCCCCCAGACCCATTCCAGAGCCCCCAGACCCACCCCAGAGCCCCCAGATCCACCCCAGAGCCCCCAGACCCACCCCAGAGCCCCCAGATCCACCCCAGAGCCCCCAGATCCACCCTAGAGTCCCCAAACCCATTCCTGGAGCACCCAGATCCATCCTTGGATCCCCCAGACCCATTCCTGGTGCCCCCAGACCCACCCATGGTGCCCCAGACCCATTCCTGGTGCTCCAGACCCATCCCTGAACCCCCAGACCCATTCCTGGTGCCCCCAGACCCATCCCTGGTACCCCCAGACCCATCCCTGGAGCACCCAGACCCATTCCAGAGCCCCCAGACCCATCACTGGATCCCTCAGACTCATTCCTGGATCCCCCAGACCCACCCCTGGAACCCCCAGATCCACCCCAGAGTCCCCAGACCCATCCCTGGTACCCCCAGACCCATCCCTGGTGCCAGACCCATCCCTGAACCCCCCCAGAACCACCCCCAGATCCGTCCCCCTCCTCCCCCAGCCCCAGGTGACACCAGGGAGGTGTCACCAAGCCCAGTCCGGACCCCCTCTCACCGTCGGCCACCTCGAAGTCCCTGAAGGCCACCTCAGAGCCAGCGTCCCCCATCAGCACCTCCCCATTGAGGGTGAAGCTCATGTGGCACTCGCCCAGGTCGATGAGGCAGCCCACGACGTCCCCAGCCTGCCAGGGGCGCCCAAAGGACTCCCCGCCCACGTGCCACCGCTGGCCCTGGGGACACCGGGGACACCAGGGGTCACAGGGGACACCAAGGGGGTCACAGAAGGTGACAGTGGGATCCAGGGGGACTCTGGGGGTCCCCGAGTGTCCCCAAGCGTCCCATGCTGGTTCTGCGTGTCCCCATGTGTCCCTGAGTGTCCCCAGAAGGTTCTGTGTGTCCCTGAGTGTCCCCACGTGTCCCCACCTGTCCCTGTGTGTCCCCATGTGTCCCAAACAGGTTCTGTGTGTCTCTGTGTGTCCTTGAGTGTCCCTGTGCATCCCTGAATGTCCCCACATGTGCCAAATAGGCTCTGTGTGTCCCTGTGTGTCCCTGAATGTCCCCATGTGTCCCTACATGTCCCCAGTGTCCTCCACCTGTCCCTGTGTGTCCCAAGTAGGTTCTGTGTGTCCCCACCTGTCCCCACATGTCCCCACGTGTCCCCAGCACGTTCTGCATGTCGCCCATGTCCCTGCCTGTCCCCATGTGTCCCCCATGTCCCTGCCTGTCCCTGTGTGTCCCAAGTAGGTTCTGTGTCCCAAACAGGCTCTGTGTGTCCCCACATGTCCCCACGTGTCCCCAGCAGGTTCTGCATGTCCCTGCCTGTCCCTGTGTGTCCCAAGTAGGTTCTGTGTGTCCCTGAGTGTCTCTGTGTGTCCCAAACAGGCTCTGTGTGTCCCCGTGTGTCCCCAGCAGGCTCTGCATGTCCCCCGTGTGTCCCCGTGTGTCCCCTCGGTGTGTTCCCCATGTCCCCACCTGTCCCCGTGTGTCCCCAGCAGGTTCTGCATGTCCCCGCCTGTCCCCATGTGTCCCCTGGGCGTGTCCCCACGCTCACCCGGTGCCCGTTGAAGACGAAGGCCATGTCATCGGCGCCCAGCTCGGTGTCGGGTCTCAGCCCGGGCCGGGCCCAGCCCACGCGCATCTCCCCGGCCGTCACCGCCTGGAACTCGAAATACCAGCGGCCGCTGCGCACGGCCGAGCCCCGCTCTGCGCGGAACAGCCGCGGCCGGGGGGCGCGGGGACCCCGGGGAACCGCATCCTGTGAGGCTGGGGGGACACGGGGGTCAGCACCCCAAAAACAGCACCCAGAGAGCCCCAAAACAGCACCCATAGAGCCCCGCTCTGCGCGGAACAGCCGCGGCCGGGGGGCACGGGGACCCCGGGGAACCGCATCCTGCGAGGCTGGGGGGACACGGGGGTCAGCACCCCGGAAACGGCACCCAAACAGCACCCAGAGAGCCCAGAAACAGCACCCAGAGAGCCCAAAAACAGCACCCAGAGAGCCCCAGAAATGGGATACAGAGAGCCCAAAAACAGCACCCATAGAGCCCAAAAACAGCACCCAGAGAGCCCCAGAAATGGGATACAGAGAGCCCAAAAACAGCACCCACAGAGCCCCGCTCTGCGCGGAACAGCCGCGGCCGGGGGGCACGGGGACCCCTGGGAACCGCATCCTGCGAGGCTGGGGGGACATGGGGGTCAGCACCCCGGAAACAGCACCCAGAGAGCCCAAAAACAGCACCCAGAGAGCCCCAGAAATGGGATACAGAACCCCAAAAACAGCGCCCAGAGAGCCCCAGAAACGGCACCCAGAGAGCCCCAGAAATGGGATACAGAACCCCAAAACCAGCACCCAGAGAGCCCCAGAAATGGCACCCAGAAAGCCCCAGAAATGGCACCCAAACGGTCCCACCAGCTGCCAAATGTCCCCAGATGTCCCCAGATGTCCCCGAATGTCCCCGAGCCCCCCACTCACGCGTCTCCTGGTCGGGGGGCTCGATGTTGTAGCCGTAGCCCAGCAGGGTCCGCACGGCCTGGCACAGGCTCTCGCGGTTGGTGGCCTTTGTCCCCTCGTCCAGCAGGTTGTAAGGGACCAGCCGAGGGTTCCGCTTGTTCTTGATGTCCTGGGGACACGGGGACACGGCCATGGGGACACGGGGACAGCGGGCTTGGGGTGTGGGGACACGGGGACACAGCCATGGGGACACAGGGACACTGGGCTTGGGGTGTGGGGACACGGGGACACAGGGACACCAAGCTCAGGGGAGTAGAGACACCCCCAGAGATGTGGGGACATGGCGACACCAGGCTTGGAGCTATGAGGACATGGGGACACCAAGCTCAGGGGAGTGGGGACATGGGGACACCAGGCTCAGGGGCATGGGGACACCCCCAGAGGTGTGGGGACGTGGGGACACCAGGCCTGGGGCCATGGGGACAGCGAGCTCAGGGGAATGGGGACACCCCCAGAGGCATGGGGACACCCCCACAGGTGTGGGGACATGAGAACACGGCCATGGGGACATGGGGACACCAGCTCAGGGCCATGAGGACATGGGGACAGCCCCAGAGGTGTCCCCATGGGGACACAGGGCGGCGACACCACGGGGACAAGGGTGGATTTTGGAGCGTCCACAGGAGGGTTTGGGGATGTCAGGGGCGGGTGGGGGTCCCTCGGTGCTGTCCCCAGAAGGTCCCCAGAAGGTCCCCAGGAGGTCCCCACCTGGGTGGTGCTGTAGGTCCAGCCCTGCTGGACCCTGTCCCGAGCCCAGACGTTGTGGCCGTTCTCGGCCAGGCGATCGACCAGGGTCAGCTGGGCCGGCGTCAGCCGCACGTGGGACAGGTCCAGCGGTGCTGGCTTGTACCCGTTGGACATGGTGTACCTGGGCAGGGGGCACACCTGTGGGACCACCCCCAGGACACCCCGGGACCCCCACGGGGCACCCCAGGACCCCCAGAACTGCCCTCATCCATGGGGACCCCAAACGTCCTCCACGGTCTCCAAACTGAGACATCCCAACCCAACCTTGACCTGTTGGTCATGGTGTACCTGGGCAGGGGGCACACACCTGTGGGACCACCCCCAGGGCACCCCGGGACCCCCAGAACTGCCCTCACCTGTGGGGACCCCAAACCTCCTCCATGGTCTCCAAACTGGGACATCCCAACCCAACTGGGACATCCCCAACCCTACTGGGACATCCCAACCCAACTGGGACATCCCAACCCAACTGGGACATCCCCAACCCAACTGGGACATCCCCAACCCAACTGGGACATCCCCAACTCAACTGGGACATCCCAACCCAACTGGGACGTCCCAACTCAATCTTTACCTGTTGGACATGGTGGGAATGAGGCAGACACACCTGAGGGACCCCCCCAACTCCTGTAAGGACCCCCCCAGAAGCTCCTCCAGGACCCCAAAACTGAGACTCCCAGACTGGGACACCCTCAAACTGGGACACCCAAACTGGGACACCCCCAAACTGGGACACCCCCAAACTGGGACTTTCTTTGAAGGATCCCAAACTGGGACCTCAAACTGGGATCCAGTACAGAGACCCCCCCCAAACTGGGACCCCCCAGCCCCCCCAAATTGGGACCCCCAGCCCCTCCCAGCCCCCCCAAACCCACGTTTTGGGCAGTTTGATCTTCTTCAGGTTCTCCTCGGCCTTCTCATCCGCCATCCCCACGTGGCAGCCCAGGGCCAGCAGCGTCCTGGGGACACCCCAAAAATCAGCACCCCCAAATCTCTGACCCCTCCTCAAAGCCCCCCTACCCACAAATCCAGCACCCCCAACTCCAGGGGGCTCAGGATGAGGGGGGACCCCAAAAACCCCCAGCCTGTATTGGGGACACGGCCCAAAATGGGGGACCCCAAAACCCCCCCAAGTTCCCCCAAGTCTGAGGTGAGGGGTGACCCCAAAACCCCCCCAAAATCCCCCCAATCTGAGGTGAGGGGTGACCCCAAAACCCCCCCAAAATCCCCATAATCTGAGGTGAGGGGTGACCCCAAAACCCCCCCAAAATCCCCCCAATCTGAGGTGAGGGGTGACCCCAAAACCCCCCCAAAATCCCCCCAATCTGAGGTGAGGGGTGACCCCAAAACCCCCAAATCTCCCCAATCTGAGGTGAGGGGGGATCCCAAAACGATCTGGACCCCAACATGCTCCAAAGCCCCCCCAGTCTGAGGTGAAGGGTGACCCCAGAACCCCCCCAAGTCCCCCCAAAGAGGGGGGGACCCCCAAATTCCCGGTGCCCCCCTTACTTGAGGGTCTCCCCCGACATCTGGAGGTTGTAGCCACGCTCGGGCTCGGGGAGGCTGTGGAAGCTCAGCAAACAGGGGTGCAGGCGCTGCACGTCATCCCGGACCTGGGGCACCCCAAAAACACCTGCTGGCCACTGGGACCCCCCAAATCCAGCCAGGGACCCCCCAAAAATGGAGAATCCCAAAGGCGCCCCATGGGATCACCTTGAAAAGGACCCAAACCTTGGGGAACCCCAAAAAAGGGATCCCAGAAAGGGGTAACTCCAATTTAGGGCACCTCAAAAACACCTCCTGGCCACTGGGACCCCCAAAATCCAGCCAGGGACCCCCCAAAAATGGAGAATCCCAAAGGCGCCCCATGGGATCACTTAGAAAAGGATCCAAACCTTAGGGAACCCCAAAAAAGGGATCCCAGAAAGGGGTAACTCCAATTTAGGGCACCTCAAAAACACCTCCTGGCCACTGGGACCCCCCAAATCCAGCCAGGGACCCCCCAAAATGGAGAATCCCAAAGGCGCCCCATGGGATCACCTTGAAAAGGACCCAAACCTTGGGGAACCCCAAAAAAGGGATCCCAGAAAGGGGTAACTTCAATTTAGGGAACCCCAAAAAGGGAGCTCAATTAGGGGAGCCCTTCAAGGAACCTCCAATAGGGGATTTTGGGGGTTCCCTGGGGGGATTTTGGGGTTCCCTGGGGGGATTTTGGGGTTCCCTGAGAGATTTTGGGGTTTCCTGAGAGATTTTGGAGTTCCAAGGGGATTTTGGGGTGCCCAGGGGGGATTTTGGGGTGCCCCACTCACAGGCCCGTAGGTCCAGCCCTGCTCGATGCGGGTCAGGGCCCAGAGCTCAGGGTGGGTTTGGGGTTTCTATGGGGTTTTTGTGGGGTTTTGTGGGGTTTGGGGTTTCCGGGGGATTTGGGGGTGCCCAGGGGGGATTCTGGGGTTCCCTGGGGGGATTTTGGGGGCGCCCAGGGGGGATTCTGGGGTTCCCAGGGGGGATTTTGGGGTGCCCCACGCACAGGCCCGTAGGTCCAGCCCTGCTCGATGCGGGTCAGGGCCCAGAGCTCGTGGATGTTCTCCGCCAGCTTCTCCCGGATGCGCTCCAGGTGCGGGGGCAGCACGATCTGGGGCGGGGGCAAAAATGGGGGCGTTGGACCCCAAAACTCCCCAAAATCCCCCAAAATCCTTTCCCAGTTTCTTCAAAGCACCTCCAAATTCCCCTTCAAGCCCTACAAAATCCCCAAAACCCCCCTAAACTCTCCTAAACCCTGTCCCAATCCCACCTCCACCCCCCAAACTCCCCTAAATCCTATCCCAATCCCCCCAAACCCCCCCTCCACACCCCCAAATCCCCCCAAATCCCACCTCCATCCCACATAAACCCTGTCCCAATCCCACCTCCACACCCCCAAATCCCACCTCCATCCCCCCAAACCCTTCCATCGCCCCTAAATCCTATCCCAATACCCCCAAACTCCCCCTCCACAGCCCCAAATCCCCCCTCTACACCCCCAAATCCCCCCAAATCCCTCCAAATCCCCCCTCCACACCCCCAAATCCCCCCAAATCCACACCCCCAAATACCCTCAAATCTCATCTCCATCCCCCCAGATCTCATCTCCATCCCCCCAAATCCCACCTCCATCCCCCCAAATCCCCCCAAATCTCACCTCCATCCCCCCAAATCTCATCTCCATCCCCCCAAATCCCCCCTCCACACTCCCAAATCCCTGCTCCACACCCCCAAATCCCCCCTCCACACTCCCAAATTGCCCCAAATCCCACCTCCATCCCCCCAAATTCCCCCTCCATCCCCCCAAATCCCCCCAAATCTCACCTCCATCCCCCCAAATCTCCCCTCCACATCCCCAAATCCCCCCCAAATGCCCCCAAATCCCCCCTCCACAGCCCCAAATCCCCCAAATCCCCCCTCCATCCCCCCAAATCCCCCCCCCATCCCACCGAAACCCCATCGCAATGCCCCCAGACGCCCCCAAAGCCCCTCTCCGCCCCCCCCCTCACACCTGGCAGGTGTCCACGGGGCAGGGGGTGAAGGCCGTGTGGGGCAGGGCCCGGCTGGGCCCCAGGAGGCTGCGGGCGCCGGGCGGGGCCGAGCCGCGGTAGGCGGTCAGAGGCTCCAGGCGCAGCCGCTCGCGGGGCAGCAGCGCCTCGGCACAGGGAGCGTAGCCCGGAGGGGGCACGAAACGGAACTCGCCGTGCCGGCCCCCCAGCAGGAACCGGAGCCTGGCAGGGGGGAATGGGGGAGAGAGTGAGAGATGGGCCCATAGAAACCCCATAGACCCCATAGAAACCCCATAGAAACCCCACAGAAACCCCCCAGCAGGAACCGGAGCCTGGCAGGGGGGAATGGGGGAGAGAGTGAGAGATGGGCCCATAGAAACCCCACAGACCCCATAGAAACCCCACAGTGAGAGCCGGACCCATAGAAACCTCACAGACCCCATAGAAACCCCACAGAACCCCCCCAGCAGGAACCGGAGCCTGGCGGGGGGAAAAGGGGGAGAGAGTGAGAGATGGGCCCATAGAAACCCCATAGAAACCCCACAGACCCCATAGACCCCATAGAAACCCCATAGAAACCCCACAGAAACCCCCCAGCAGGAACCGGAGCCTGGGGGGGGAAAAGGGGGAGAGAGTGAGAGATGGGCCCATAGAAACTCCATAGAAACCCCATAGAGACCCCACAGTGAGAGCTGGACCCATAGAAACCTCACAGACCCCATAGAAACCCCACAGAACCCCCCCAGCAGGAACCGGAGCCTGGGGGGGAAAGGGGGGACAGAGTGAGAGCCGGGCCCATAGAAACTCCATAGACCCCATAGAAACCCCATAGAAACCCCCCAGCAGGAACCGGAGCCTGGGGGGAAATGGGGGGACAGAGTGAGAGATGGGCCCATAGAAACCCCATAGAAACCCCATAGAAACCCCACAGTGAGAGCCGGACCCATAGAAACCTCACAGACCCCATAGAAACCCCACAGACCCCATAGAAACCCCACAGACCCCACAGAACCACTTTAGGGGTCCCAGTCCCTTCTTTAGGGGTCCCAGCCCCACTTTAAGGGTCCCAGTCCCTTCTATAGGGGTCCCAGCCCCACTTTAGGGGTCCCAGTCCCTTCTTTATGGATCCCAGCCCCACTTTAGGATGCCCGCCCCACTTCAGGAATCCCAGTCCCTTCTATAGGAATCCCAGCCCCACTTTAGGGGTCCCAGCCCCACTTTAGGGGTCCCTGCCCCACTTCAGGGATCCCTGACTCCCCTTTAGGGGTCCCAGTCCCTTTTAGGGATCCCTGCCCCACTTCAGGAATCCCAGACTCTCCTTTAGGGGTCCCAGTCCCTTTTAGGGCTCCCACCCCCCAGTTTGGGGGTGTCCCCCCCCTCTCACCGGACCCCCGCCGAGAAGCTGGCCACGGGGCTGAACAGGGTGTCCAGGTTGAAGCCCTCGAGGACCCCCTGGACCGGGGCCCCGTTGAGGCGGAAGGAGGCGCTGGGGACCCCCAGGTCCAGGCAGCAGCTGACCACGTCCCCTTCGGCCAGAGCCCGGCGCTGGGGTGACCCCACGGCCTTGGGGACACCCCCTGGGGGGACAGGGGGGTCACAGGGGGGTCACAGGGGGGTCACAGGGGGGTCACAGAGGGACAGAGGGGTCACAGGGGGGTCACAGGGGGGTCACAGGGGGTCCCAGAGTGGTCCTGGCATGGTCCCAGGGCATTCCCAGAGGGGTCTCAGAGTGGTCCCAGAGGGGTCCCAGGGCGTTCCCAGGGTGGTCTCGGGGTGGTCCAAACAGACCCAGGGGGTTCCCAGGGGGTCCCAGAGTGGATCCAGGGTGGACCCGGGGGGGTCCCGGGGTGGCCCAAATGGACCCAGGGGGTTCCCAGGTGGTCCCAGAGGGGTCCCAGGGTGGTCCCAAGGTGGTCCCTGGGTGATCCCAGGGGGGTTCCCATAGTCCCAAGTGGATCCAGGGTGGTCCCAGGGTGGTCCTAGGGTGGTCTGAGTGGATCCAGGGTGGTCCCAGAGGGGTCCCAGGGTGGTCCCTGGGTGATCCCAGGGGGGTTCCCATAGTCCCAAGTGGATCCAGGGTGGTCCCAGGGCGTTCCCAGGGTGGTCCCGGGGTGGTCCCTGGGTGATCCCAGAGGGGTTCCCAGGGTGGTGCCCGGGTGATGCCAGGGGGGTTCCCATAGTCCCAAGTGGGTGCCAGGGTGGTCCCAGGGCGGTCCCGGTGCCCCCTCCTCCCTCACCTGTCCACAGGTGGAGGCCGTCGAAGGCGAAGGAGTTGAGGTCGTCTCCGGCGCCGTTGCCCCCCCAGCCCGCGCCCCCGCCCGGGGCGGGCCGGAAGCCCCCGGCCGCCCCCCAGCCCACGCGCAGGTGGGTGGGCACGGCCGTCACGAAGGGCTGGGCCCGCTCCACGGCCACCTCAAAGTACCAGCAGCGGAACTGCGTGGAGCCCGGCGCCGTGCCCACAAACAGGTTGGGGCGCACGCTGCGGGGAAAGGGGGACACCGTGATGGGAAGGCCGCGTGCCACGCCGGGAGATCCCAATTCCACCCCAAGAACCCCCAAATTCCACACAGGGAGATCCCAATTCCACACAGGGAGATCCCAATTCCATCCCAAGAACCCCCGAATTCCACACCGGGAGATCCCAATTCCACCCCAAGAACCCCCGAATTCCATGCCGGGAGATCCCAATTCCACACGGGGAGATCCCAATTCCACCCCAAGAACCCCCAAATTCCACACCGGGAGATCCCAATTCCACACCGGGAGATCCCAATTCCATCCCCAGAACCCCCGAATTCCACACCGGGAGATCCCAATTCCACCCCAAGAACACAAACCTCACCTCGAGAGCACCAAATCCCACCCCAAAGCCACGCAGGGACCCTCGGGATGAGCCCAGAGGCCTCCAGGAGCAGCTCAGGAGCTTCCAAAAGCACCTCAAGCACCTCCAGGCTCCCCCAAAACCCCCATAACTCCCATAACTCCCCTCCCTAGGACCCCACTACCACCCAAAGCCCCCCTAGGACCTCCTCAGACATCCCCAAGTTCTTCTAGAAACATCTCAACAACTTCCAGGTGCACCTCAACCACCTCCAGACCACCCAAAACCCCCTAAAACCCCCATAACCCCCCTCCCCAGGATCCCCCCATCATCTGAAGCATCCCCAGGACCCCCCAAAGTCCCCAAGTTCTTCTAGAAACATCTCAAGAACTTCCAGGAGTCCCCAAGTTCTTCTAGAAACATCTCAAGAACTTCCAGGAGTCCCCAAGTTCTTCTAGAAATACCTCAACAACTTCCAGGAGTCCCCAAGTTCTTCTAGAAACATCTCAAGATCTTCCAAGTGCACCTCAACCACCTCCAGGCTCCCCGAAAACCCCCGAAAACCCCCCAAGACCTCCCAAAAACCCCCCAAAACCCCCATAACTTCCCTCCCCCGGACCCCCAGGACCCCCCAGGACCCCCAGGACCCCCCAGGTCCCACCTGGTGACGTAGTTGACCATGCCGGTCTGCAGCAGCAGGTCGCGGCGGGGCAGGAGGTTCTCGGTGATCAGGTTCTGGTTGGAGCGCACGGCCACGGCATTGCAGACACACAGCGAGCACAGCACGTCCAGCACCTGCACGGGAGGGGACACCTGAGCGCACCTGGGCACAGCTGGGGACAGCTGGGGGACAGCCGGGGACAGCTGGGGACACACCTGAGTGCACCTGGGCACAGCTGGGGACACACCTGAGCGCACCTGAGCACACCTGGGCACACCTGAGCACAGCTGGGCACACCTGGGGGACAGCTGGGGACACACCTGAGTGCACCTGGGGACAGCTGGGGACACACCTGAGCAACCCTGGGCACACCTGGGGACAGCTGGAGACAGCTGGGGACACACCTGAGCGCACCTGGGGACATCTGGGGATAGCTGGGGACACACCTGGGGACACCTGGGCACACACGTGGGCACACACGTGGGCACACACCAGAGCACACACCTGGGTACACCTGAGCACACCTGCGCACACACCTGGGCACACCCCTGAGCACACCTGGGCACACCCCTGAGGGCACACCTGGGCACACACCTGAGCATACACCTGGGCACACCCCTGGGCACACCTGAGCACACACCTGGGCACACACCTGGGCACACCCCTGGGCACACCTGAGCGCACCTGGGCACACCCCTGAGGGCACACGCACCTTGTGGTTGCGGCCGTGCTTGTCGAGCAGGCTGATGATGGATTTGATGTGGTTCTCCTGGATGATGTTCAGCACCTCGGGGCTCTCGATCAGCACGCAGTACAGCACCTCCAGGATACCTGGGCACCACAGACAGGGGTCACAGCCTTGGGAGGGACCCCAGACCCATGGGAGGGACCCCAGACCCACAGAGGGGTCAGACCCACAGGGGGAGGTACCCCAGACCCACAGGAGGGACCCCAGTACAGCACCTCCAGGATACCTGGGCACCACAGATAGGGGGGTCACAGCCACCACAGGGACCCCAGACCCACCAGAGAGACCCCAGACCCATGGGAGGGACCCCAGACCCACGGGAGGGACCCCAGACCCATAGGAGAGACCCCAGACCCATAGGAGAGACCCCAGACCCATGGGAGGGACCCCAGACTCATGGAGAGACCCCAGCCCCCCACAATCCTCACAGGCCCCACAGGAGGGTTCTCAGCCCCACAGGAGGGTTCTCAGCCCCAGAGGAGCCCCCCCCAGCCCCACAGAAGCCCCCCAGGGCTGCCCCACTGACCCGAGGAGGCCTCCAGCCTGTCCAGTTTGCTGACCAGCCAGTCCAGGTTGGTGGAGAAGAGCGCGCAGTTGGCTCGGTTCCCCCGGATCAGCGAGGCTGGGGGGCACCGAGGGGTCAGGTCTGCCCCATGGCACCCACATCTGCCCCACAGAACCCACATCTGCCCCATGGAACCCACATCTGCCCCATGGCATTGACATCTGCCCCATGGCATTGACATCTGCCCCATGGAACCCACATCTGCCCCACAGAACCCACATCTGCCCCATGGCACCCACATCTGCCCCACAGCATTGACATCTTCCCCACAGCACCCACATCTACCCCACAGCACCCACATCTGCCCCACAGCATTGACATCTGCCCCATGGAACCCACATCTGCCCCACAGCACTGACATCTGCCCCATGGAACCCACATCTGCCACAGCATTGACATCTGCCCCCCAGCCTCCCATACCTGCCCCATAACCCCCCATATCTGCCCCATAGCCCCCCATATCTGCCCCATAACCCCCCATATCTGCCCCATAACCCCCATATCTGCCCCCCAGCCCCCATATCTACCCCATAACCCCCACATCTGCCCCCAGCCCCACCCAGCAGCTCGTAGAGCAGGTTCACGATCTCCTTCCAGGCCGCCGCCGCCTCCTCGCCCGCGGCCTCCCCGAACTGCGCCGCGGTGCTGTAGGCGCTCAGGCGGTCGATGCAGCTCAGCACCAGGGTCAGCATCCCCTGCGGGCCGGGGAGAGACCCCCAAACTGGGACCCCCAAACTGGGACCCCCACACTGGCACCAGGGTCAGCATCCCCTGCGGGCTGGGGAGAGACCCCCAAACTGGGACACCCACCCTGGGACCCCCAAACTGGGACCCCCAAACTGGGACCCCCAAACTGGCACCAGGGTCAGCATCCCCTGCGGGCCAGGGGGGCTGTGAGACCCCCCAGGACCCCCAAACTGGGGACCCCCCCCCCCATTCTGTGACACCTCCGAGGACCTCCACAACCCCACTGCAACCTCCCGGATTTGGGGAGGGGTCCTGGGGGTTGCACCTCCTGCTGGAAGAGGCTCTGGCAGCCCCAAAATGCCCCTAAACTCCCCCTGGGGCTCAGGTTTAACCCCTCTAACCCCAAGTTTAACCCCTCTAGCCCCAAGTTTAGCCCCTCTAGCCCCAAGTTTAACCCCTCTAGCCCCAAGTTTAGCCCCTCTAGCCCCAAGTTTAACCCCTCTAGCCCCGAGTTCAGCCCCTCCCGGGTTTGGGGGCGGTCCCGGGGGTCGCACCTCCTGCTGGAAGAGGCTCTGGCGGGCCCGCAGCGCCCTCAGGCGGCCCTGGCGCTGCTCGTGCCGCAGCTCGGCGGGCGGCGGCTCCAGGTACCCGATCAGGTCCCGCAGGCTCAGGATCACCCCCGCGATGGGCAGGGGGGGCGGCGGAGACCCCCGGGGCCGGCCCTGGAGGCTGTCCAGGCTCCTGGGGACGACAAGGGGGGGGGTCAGACCATCGGGACCACCCTAAAACCACCCCCAAAACTCCCCAGGACTCCCCCGGACCACACTGGGACCCCCAGAGCAGATGGAGGCCCCATAGAGCCCCGTGGTGCTGAAGATCATCCCCAAACCCCCAGGATCCCCAGGTGTTTCTGACCCCCCCAGGTGTTTCTGACCCCCCCCAGGTATTTCTGACCCCCAGGTGTTTCTGACCCCCCCCAGGTGTTTCTGACGCCCCCCAGGAACCCCCCAGGCCCCCCAGACCTGATGAAGGCCCCGTAGAGCCCCGTGGTGCTGAAGACCATGCGAGCCGCCTGCGACTCCTGGCGCTGGGAGCGGCTCAGGGTCAGCGCGTCGTCCATGTGCCCCTCCTGGTGCAGGATGGCCTGGGGGGGCAAAGGGGGGGTCACAGGGGTCCCTCAAACCCCAGAGACCCCCCTGAACCCCAGAGACCCCCCAGGAACCCACAGAGACCCCCCCCCCAGGAACCCACCTTCCTCTTGAGCAGCCCGAGGCGCAGGGCCTTGGGGTCGGGGGCGGCGTTGGTGACCCAGAGGCCGCTGGAGCTCTCAAAACCCCCTAAAACCCCCCAAAAACTCCCCCCCAAAGCCCCCCCAGCACATTTTAGGGACCCTAAAAGACCCCAAAGATCCTCCTAAACCCCAAAGATCCCAAACACTCCCCCAAAGACCCATCTAAGTGTCTCCTGGAGCTCTCGAAACCTCCTAAAACCCCCCAAAAAACTCCCCTCGAAGCCCCCTCCAATCCCCCCGGGGGTGATTTTGGGGTGTCCCCCGGTGATTTTGGGGTCCCACCTTCCTCTTGAGCAGCCCGAGGCGCAGGGCCTTGGGGTCGGGGGCGGCGTAGGTGACCCAGAGGCCGCTGTTGCTGTGCTGCAGGAAGCACAAGGACTCCCCATATTTGATCTCGGGGGGGCCCCATGCCCTCGATGTCCCTTTTTGGGGTCGTCTCCAGCTTCTCCTGTGGGGTCGGGGGGCACAGGGGGGGTCAGGAGGGTCTGGATGGGGACACGGAGTGGGGTGGGGTGGGATGGGGTCAGGGTGGGGACCAGGAGAGGGTTGGGGACATCATGGGGACATCCCAGAGATGTTGGAAATACGGAAGCAGAAGGTGGCCACGCTCACGGTGGGGACAAGGACAGGGACAGGGATGGGGACAGGGATGGGGACAGGGACCAGGAGAGGGTTGGGGACACTCGGGTGTCTCTCCCACCTTGGAGGCCCGGAAGCAGAAGGTGGCCATGCTCACAGTGGGGACAGGGACAGGGATGGGGACAGGGACCAGGAGGGGTTGGGGACATTCGGGTGACAGCCCCACCTTGGAGGCCCGGAAGCAGAAGGTGGCCACGCGCGTGTTGGCCGCCGTGGCCTCCACCATGGCCAGCCCGGTGGCCTCGGTCAGCGCCAGGTAGCGGCCGGTGGTGACGTGGCGCAGGCGGAAGGGCTGTCCCCAACGCAGGTGGCTCCCGCTCCAGCTGAGGGACACAGGGAGGGGACACTGATGTCACCCGGGGGGGGTTGGGACACGGGGATGGGTCGTGGGGACATGGGGGGGGACACAGGGGACACGGGATGGGTCATGGGGACATGGGAATGGGGACATGAGGACATGGGGTGGCACAGATGTGGCACAGGGACATGGGATGACACAGGGGACATAGGGATGGGTCATGGGGACACAGGGACATGAGGACATGGGGGGGACACAGGAGATATGGGGATGGGTCATGGGGACACTGGGATGGGTCATGGGACCATGAAGTGACACCGGGGACACAGGCTGAGGCCATCCAGATGTGTCACAGGGACATGGGGGTGACACAGGGGACACAGGGATGGGGACACCAGGACATGGGGTGGCACAGGATGTGGCACAGGGACATGGGGACACCAGACACAGGAACACATCTTGGGGGGGGACACGCCATGACCCCAGACCCCCCCTGGGACCCCAGAGAGTGTCCCCGGTGTCCCTGGGGGTGGTGACGCCCGTGTCACCCCCTGTCCCTTTGATGTCCCCCCTACCTGATGCGCAGGGGCTCCAGGCGCCACAGGGACCTGGCGTGGGCGCACACGGCGCCACCCTCGTAGTTGACAACGCTGCTGGGAGGTGACAAAGGGGGGGGGGGGGTCACACAGCCAGTTGGGGACCCCTCCGCACCCCAAATCTGGGGACAAACTGGGGACAGCCCCACCTGCGCTCCTCGCCCTGCTCAGGCGCCGTGGGGGTCAGGCACTCGTCCATGTGGCCGTGGAACAGGCGCAGGACGTGGCCGCCGGTGACAAACCCTGAGGGGACATTTTGGGGACGGGGCGGGGTCAGGGAGTTGGGGACACCCCAAAGGAGCCCCCCTCTCCCCACCCAGCCAAATTTGGGGTGTCCCGGGTGTCACCTTCCTCGGAGCCCGAGCAGATGGGGTTCATGTTCCACAGGGTCTGCATGAAGGAGGCGTCCACCTGGAGCTCCCCCGAGGCCGTGGAGAGGTGCTGGGACAGGTGGGACACGGGTGTGACACGGGTGGGACACGGGTGGGACACAGGTGGGACACAGGTGGGACACGTAGCCCCAGGTGTCCCCAGGTGTCCCCAGTGTCCCCAGGTATCTCTCTGAGGACATGCTGACCAGGATCAGGTCAGGTTCCTGTGTCCCCATGTCCCCCCTGTCCCTCTGTGTCCCCCTGTGTCCCCAGGTGTCCCAGGTGTCCACCCATGTCCCCAGGTGTCCCCAGGTGTCCCCAGGTGTCCCCTCTCACCAGGTATCTCTCCGAGGACACGCTGACCAGGATCAGGTCGTCTCCCACCCGAACCTTCTCCCCCTCCGAGCGCTGTTTGGACGCCGGGTGCATCGTCCACCAGCACGCCTCACCTGGGGTGGGGGGCACCCCAAATCAGCACCCCAAAACACCCCAAAACACCCCAAATCAGCACCCCGAAACACGCCAAAACAGCACCCCAAAACACCCCAAATCAGCACCCCAAAACACCCCAAATCAGCACCCCAAAACACCCCAAAGCAGCACCCCAAAACACGCCAAAACAGCACCCCGAAACACCCCAAAACACCCCAAATCAGCACCGCAAAGCACCCCAAATCAGCACCCCAAATCAGCACCCCAAAACACCCCAAAACACCCCAAATCAGCACCCCCAAACCATTCCCCGCACCTGGCGGGAGCCCAGCAACCCTCGGGGTCCCCCCCGTACCTGCTGCGTCCCTCTGCAGCCCCACGTCGAAGGCCAGCTTGTCGGTGACCGAGCGGGACGTGGTCAGGCAGCTCAGGTACTGCGAGGGGGGGACACGCGGTGATTGGGGGTCCCCAAAATCCCCGGAGCCCCCCAAAACCCTCCCAGCCCCCCCAGAGCCCCCCAGAGCCCCCCAGACTCACCATGCCGCTGTGGGAGTGTCTCAGCAGGATGGCGTGGCCGTAGAGCAGCGTCCGGTGTCCCCCACCCTGAGAGGACTTGGGGGGCACAGGGGGGTCAAGGAGGGGACCCCAAAATCCCCTGAGGCCTCCTGGACCCCCCAAAAAAACACCTTGAACCCCCCGAAAAAACCCCTGTGGGTTCTGTGTTTCAGACACAGCTCCTTGTGCATCGCTGCCCCATGGTTTTGGGGTCTCCCTCTTGTTTTGGGGTCTCCCCTTTTTTGGGGTATCCCCCTTGTTTTGGAGTCCCCCCCTTGTTTGGGGGTCTCCCTCTTGTTTTGGGGTCTCCCCTTATTTTGGGGTCTCCCCCTTGATTCGGGGTCTCCCCCATTGTTTTGGGGCCCTCCTGTATTTTGGGGTCTCCCCCTTATTTTAGAGTCCCCCCTTGTTTTGGAGTCCCCTCTTGTTTTTGGGTCTCCCCCTTGTTTTGGGGTCTCCCCCATTGTTTTGGGGCCCTCCCATTATTTTGGGGTCTCCCTCTTGTTTTGGAGTCCCCTCTTGTTTTTGGGTCTCCCTCTTGTTTTGGGGTCTCCCCTTATTTTGGGTCTCCCTCTTGTTTTGGGATCTCCCCCTTGTTTTTGGGTCTCCCTCTTGTTTTGGGGTCTCCCCTTTGTTTTGGGGTCTCCTCCATTGTTTTGGGGTCTCCCCCTTGTTTTGGGGTCTCCCCATGTTGGGGTCTCCTGTGCATTGCACCCCCCTTGTTTTGGGGTGCACCGTGCCTTGGACCCCCCCTCATGTCAGGGTCCCCCTCATGGTGGGATGCCCCCCAAATTGAGGATTCCCCTGATATTGGGGTCCCCAATTTCAGGATCCCACTCCCCATTGGGGTCACCCCTTATCAAGATCCCCAATTTTGGGGTCACCCCATTGAAATCCCCACAAATTTGGGGATCCCACTTTTGGGATCCCTTTAATATTGAGGCTCTGCCTTTTTGGGGGCCCCCTCCCATATTGAGGTTTCCCTCAAGTTGGGATCCCAAATTTCAGGGTCCCCCAAAACTGGGATCTCAAATTTAGGGGTCCCCCCAAACTGGGATCCCAAATTTCAGGGTCACCCCCATATTGAGGTTTTCCCCAAACTGGGATCCCAAATTTCAGGGTCACCCCACGTCCAGCTCCCCGATTTTTTGGGATCCCCAGCGGATTTGGGATCCCCCTTTTTGGGGTCCCTCCCAGTAGATTTGGGATCCCCCTTTTGGGGTTCTCCCAAATTGGGATCCCAAATTTAGGGATCACCCCACATCTGGCTCCCCAATTTTTTGGGATCCCTGGTGGATTTGGGATCCCCTTTTGGGGTCTCCCCTTTTTGGGGTCTCTCCATGCTCATGGAGGGGATTTTGGATCCCCTTTTTGGGGTCCCCCCATGCTCCTCCCCCCCGCGCTCACACTTTGGGGTCCATGCGGAATTTGGGGGGCTGTGGATGGATGGGACTGGGGGGGAAGGGGCACACCCGGACCCCTGGGTCCATGCGGGATGAGCAGAGCCCCCCCAAAATTTGGGGGGTGAGGAGGAAGAGGAGGAGGAGGAGGAGGAGGAGGAAGGGCGTGATGAAGGTGAGGATGAGGATTTGGGGTCACCACACCACAGTGGCACCTACCCACTTATCCAGATCGACCCCCTGGGTGGGCGGGGGGAGAGAAGAGGGGGGGTCACGGGGGGGGCTGGGACCCCCCCCCAAAAACACCAGGGACCCCCCAAAACCCCCCACCCCAAAAAGGACCCCAAAAACTGCTCAAGGAACCCCAGAATTACCCCAAAAACTCCTAAAGGAACCCCAGAATCTCCAGGTCTCTGCAGGATCCTAAACCCCCCCAAAAATGACCCCAAAATCTCCTCCAGGAACCCCACAGGATCCTAAACCCCCCAAAAATGACCCCAAAAACCCCTCCAAGACCCCCAAACCCCACCCATGAACCCCCAAGGATCCTAAAACCCCTTGTGGGGTCCCCAAATCTCCTCTTAAGGACCCCAAATCCTCTCTAGTGCTCCCCAAATCCCCTTTGGGACCCCAGAGTCACCTCTAGTGCCCCTCAAATTCCCTTTGAGACCCAGACCCACCTCGAGGTCCCCCCAAATCCCCTCTAGTGCCCCCCAAATCCCCTCTTAAGGACCCCAAACCACCTCCAGTGCCCCATGGGACCCCCAAATCCTCTCTTAAAGACCCCAAACCACCTCCGGTGCCCCCCAAATCCCCTCGGGGGGTCCCCAAATCCCCTGTGGGAGCCCAGACCCACCTCCAGTGCCCCCCAAATCCCTTCTAGTGCCCTCCAAATCCTTTCTAGTGCCCCCCAGATCCCCTCTAGTGCCCCATAAATCCCCTCTAGTGTCCCCCAAATCCCCTCTAGTGCCCCCCAAATCCCCTGTGGGAGCCCAGACCCACCTTGAGGGCCCCCCAAATCCCCTCTAGTGCCCCCCAAACGCCCAGTGGGAGCCCAGACCCACCTCCAGGGCCCCCCAAATCCCCTCCAGTGCCCCCCAGATGCCCTGTGGGACCCCAGACCCACCTCCAGTGCCCCCCAAACCCCCAGTGGGAGCCCAGATCCACCTCTAGTGCCCCCCAAATCCCCTGTGGGACCCCAGACCCACCTCCAGTGCCCCCCAAACCCCCAGTGGGAGCCCAGACCCACCTCGCTGCCGATGTCGGAGCTGTTGGCCAGCATCTCCTGCAGCGCCCGCACCGACAGCGACTGCTCCAGCACGAAGCAGCACACGGCCAGGTCAGGGGGGACATTCTGGGGACACAGAAAGGGGGACAGGGTCAGGGGACATTCTGGGGACACAGAAAGGGGGACAGGGTCAGGGGGACATTCTGGGGACAGAGGGGGACAAGGTCAGCGGGACATTCTGGGGACACAGAAAGGGGGACAGGGTCAGGGGGACATTCTGGGGACACAGAAAAAGGGGGACATTGTGGGGACAGAGAGGGGTCAGGGGGACATTCTGGGGACACAGAAAGGGGGACAGGGTCAGGGGGACATTCTGGGGACAGAGGGGGACAGGGTCAGGGGGGACATTCTGGGGACAGAGGGGGACAAGGTCAGCGGGACATTCTGGGGACACAGAAAGGGGTCAGGGGGGACATTCTGGGGACACAGAAAAAGGGGGACATTGTGGGGACAGAGAGGGGTCAGGGGGACATTCTGGGGACACAGAAAGGGGGACAGGGTCAGGGGGACATTGTGGGGACAAAGGGGGTCAGGGGGACATTGTGGGGACACAGAAAGGGGGGTCAGGGGACATTCTGGGGACAAAGAAAAGGGGGTCAGGGGTCATGGGGGACCCCTAAATTTTGGGGTTTGGTTTCTCTTAGAAGTGTTTGAGGCGGTGTTTTGCGTTCAGATATCCCAGCCCCTAAATCCTCCCTCAGATGCCCAAAATCCCCCCAAATCCCCCCCAAAATCCCCCCAAATCCCCCAAACTTGGGGTCTCCCGGGGTCCCCCCAGCCTCCCAGGAATTCTGGGGGTCTCCCCGAATTTTGGGGGTCTCCCCAGAGGCGGGGAGGGGTCTGACCTGTGCATTAGAGGTGGGCTCCAGGGAGCACAGGCGGTTCCCAAAGCCCTCGACCGACAGGCAGAGCTTGAGCTGCTCCTTCAGCAGCGTCGTGGTGCACTGCAGGACCACCTCATCATCCTGGGGGAAAACTGGGCTTCAGCACCCCAAAATATCCCCAGAACACCCCAAAATACCCACCAGAAACCCAAAATATCCACTAGAAACCAGCACCCTGAACCACCCCTCAGAACACCCCAAAAACCCCATTATGTCCCTATGGGGTGGGGTGGCACTGCAGGACCACCTCATCATCCTGGGGGAAAACCAGGGTTCAGCACCCCAAAATATGCCCAAAATACCCCAAAATGAAACCCCAAAATCACTGCAGGAGCAGCTCATCCTCCGGGAGGCAGACTGGGGGTTCAGTACCCCAAAATATCCCCAGAATCTCAAAATATCCCCCCAAAACCCCCCCAAAATATCCACAGAATCCCAAAATACTCCCAGGATGCCAAAATATCCCCCCAAAATATCCTCAGAACCCCAAAATATCCCCCAAAATCAGGATGCCTTGGATACCCCCAAACCCTTTTTTGGGGGTATCAGGACCCCCTGGGTACCCCCAAACCCTTTTTGGGGGCGGTCATGACCCCTTGGGTGCCCCCAGATTTTATGGGGGGGGGTCAGGAACCCCTGGGTGTCCCCCAAATCATTTTTTGGGGGGTCAGGACACCCTCTGAGTACCCCAAAACCCTATTTTGGGGGGGGGGGGGTCACGACCCCTTGGGTACCCCCAAATTTTATAGGGGGGGGTCAGGACCCCCTGGGTACCCCAAACCCTTTTTTGGAGGTTTAGGACCCCCCTTTCCTCCCCCCCCCCAAGGAGTTGGGCTCCCCCTCCCCCACCTGCTCCCATCACTCAGGGCCCCCCCCCCGAAATTGGGGGTGGGGGAGGGGCAGATTCCACCCGCGGGCCGGGGATGCCATGGGAGGGGACTGGGGGGGGAGGGGCGGCTCCGTGACTCAGTTTCCCCCTCCCCAAAAATCCCCCAAAATCTGCTGAGCTCAGCATTTCCCCCCCCCCCCCATGCCCAAGGTCACCCCTTCGCCCCCTCCCCCCCCCCCCCCCCAGTCTCATTTTGAGGCCAAACTGGGAGAAACTGGGACAGAACAACTGGGACGCCCCTCCCCCATCCCCCCCCCCTTCCCGACCCCCCTGGGGGGGATCTGGTGTCGCCCCTCCCCCCCCCAGCAGCTGCTCCCCCTCCCCCCTCCCCCCCCCCCGTGTTGCTTTTTTGGGAGCCCGGAACAGGTGGGGGGAGGGGTGGGGTGACCCCCCCCTTCCCAGGGCTCCTCCCAGTTCATCCCAGTTCATCCCAGTATCCCCAGTTTCCCTCCCCAGTTCATCCCAGTATCCCCAGTTTCCCTCCCCAATATCTCCCAGTATCCCAAGTTTCCCTCCCCAACATCTCCCAGTATCCCCAGTTTTCCTCCCCAGTATCTCCCAGTATCCCCAGTTTCCATCCCCAGTTGATCCCAGTATCCCGTTTCCCTCCCCAGTATCTCCCAGTATCCCCAGTTTTCCTCCCCAGTTGATCCCAGTATCTCCCAGTATCACCCAATAGCTCTTTGTATTCCCAGTCCCCCTCCAAGTTTATCCCAGTATCTCCCAGTTTCCTCTCCCAGTCCCCCCAGTTTCCTCTCCCAGTCCCCCCAGTTTCCTCTCCCAGTATCCCCAGTTCCGCTCCCCAAATCCCCCCAGTTTCCTCTCCCAGTATCCCTCCCAATTTCTCCCAGTTTCCTCCCAGTATCCCCCCCAATTTCTCCCAGTCCTCCCAGTTTCCACTCAGTTTCCCCTCACAATATCTCCCAGTATCCCCCCCGAATTCCTCCCAGTTTCCTCCCAGTATCTCCCCCAATTTCTCCCAGTTTCCCCTTTCCCAGTTTCCCCCAGTATCTCCCAGTATCCCCCTGAATTTTCCCCAGTTTCCTCCCAGTCCTCTCAGTTTCCCCTCCCAGTATCTCCCAGTATTCCCCCCAATTTCTCCCAGTTCTCTCCCAGTATCCCCCCCCAATTTCTCGGTTTGTTGCCAATATTCCCCCCGAATTTCTCCCAGTTTCCTCCCAGTATCCCCCCCAATTTCTCCCAGTATCTCCCAGTATCCCCCAGTTTTTCCCAGTATCTCCCAGTTCCTCACCGTCCGCAGGAACTGCACATCGTCCTCTCCTTCCCCCTCAGCCATGGCCGCGGGGGTTTTGGGGGTCCCGGCTGAAGTTTGGGGGGTCCCGAGCCCAGTTCAGGGGGTCCCGGGTGAAGTTTGGGGATTCCCGGGTGGTCTCAGGGGGTCCCGTCCCGCCCCCCCCCCGCGGGTGTCACCGATCGTGTCCCCCCCGGTGTCGCGAGGGCTGGCGGTGACACCTGCGGCCCCTCCCCCACCCGTGACGTGAGGGGGGAGGGTCCGGGGGGGGGGGAGGGGGCGGGAAACTGAGGCACGGACCCCCCTTTTGTCACCTGGAGGGGGAAACTGAGGCACGGACCCCCCCCTTTTGTCACCTGGAGGGGGAAACTGAGGCACGGACCCCCCTTTTGTCACCTGGAGGGGGAAACTGAGGCACGGACCCCCCCCTTTTGTCACCTGGAGGAGGAAACTGAGGCACGGACCCCCCCTTTGTCACCCAGAGCGGGAAACTGAGGCACGGACCCCCCCCTTTTGTCACCTGCAGGGGGAAACTGAGGCACGGACCCCTCCTCATGTCACCTGCAGGGGGAAACTGAGGCACGGAATCCCCCTCTTGTCACCTGCAGGGGGAAACTGAGGCACGGGATCCCCCCTTTGTCACCTGGGGGGGGAAACTGAGGCACGGACCCCTCCCAATGTCACCTGGAGGGGGAAACTGAGGCACAGACCCCTCCTCATGTCACCTGCAGGGGGAAACTGAGGCACGGACCCCTCCCAATGTCACCTGGAGGGGGAAACTGAGGCACGGACCCCTCCTCATGTCACCTGCAGGGGGAAACTGAGGCACGGACCCCTCCCAATGTCACCCAGAGGTGGAAACTGGAGGCAAGGACCATTCCAATCGTCCCCAACACTGGGGGATGAGGCCTCTGGCCTTTTAAGAGGAGGGGTCCCCACATTTCAGCCCAACACAGCCCGATGTTTTCGGAGGAGGGATTTTAGGAGCCATTCCACCTCCCTGACCCTCCTCCGGGTGGAATTTGAGGGCGGCTCACCGTGAAAATCCAGGCAGAGGAGATCTCAGAGCAGCATCCCCCAAAGTTCTCCACAGGCTCTCCAGAGCTCCTTGGTGTGAAGACCCCAAACCCCTCAGAGCACCCCTGAATCCCTCAGCATCCCCTGAGGCCCCTTAGTGACCCTCCAAAACCCCTCAGGTGACCCAAACCTCTCCTTTTCCCCTCACATTTTCCATCCTTTTCTCCCCTCACGTTTCCCTTTCTTTTCCCCTCACATTTTCCCCCCTTCTCCCCTCCCTCACGATTCCCCCCTTTTCTCCCCTCACGTTTCCCCGCCCTTTCCCCCTCACCTTTCCCCGCCCTTTTCTCCCCTCACATTTCCCTCTCTTTCTCCCTCCCATTTCTCTCTCTCCTCCCCTCACATTTCTCTCTCTTCTCCCCTCACGATTCCCGCCCTTTCCCCCTCGTGTTTCGCCGCCATTTTCCCCCTCACGTTTCCCCGCCCATTTCTCCCCTCACGTTTCCCGCTTTTTTCCCCTCACGATTCCCTTTCTTTTCCCCTCACGTTTCTCTCTCTTCTCCCCTCACATTTCCCTCTCTTTTCCTCTCACATTTCCCCCCCCTTTTCTCCCCTCATGTTTCCCCGCCATTTTCCCCCTCACGTGTCCCCGCCATTTTCCCCTTCACATTTCCCTGTCCGTTTCTCCCTTCACGTTTTCCATCCTTTTCTCCCCTCTCGTTTCCCGCCCTTTTCTCCCCTCGCGTTTCCCCACCATTTTCTCTCCTCGATTTAAACCTTAGAATGACGGCATAAGGAGATTCCCTCTCAATTTAGAGCCCTAAATAAAATAATGCGTAAAGAAGGTCTTCCCTCAATCTTGACCCTAAAACTGGTGAAAAAGGGGAGTGGTTCAGGGGGTCCCAGGGATGTTATGGGAATCCCTCGAGGTTTAGGGGGACCCAGGGGTTGTTTAGGGGGTCCCAGGGGTCGTTTAGGGAGTCACAGGGGTGATTTGGGGATCACAGGAGATATTTGGGGGGTCCTAGGGGTGATTTTGGGGTTTGGGGAGGGGGTTAGGGGGTCCCAGGGGTGGTTTAGGGGGTTATGGAAAGGTTTGGGAGGTCCCAGAGGTGATTTAGGGGGTTATGTGGAGGTTTTGGGGGTCCCGGGAGGGGGTTAGGGGATCCCAGGGGTGGTTTAGGGGGTTATGGGGAAGTTTGGGAGGTCCCAGGGGTGATTTTGGGAGTCCCGGGGGTGGTTTAGGGGGCAATGTGGGGGATTTAGGGGTTCCCGGAGTGATTTAGGGGGTTATGGGGAGGTTTTGGGGGTCCCGGGGGTGGTTTGGAGCAAGTTTTGGGGGGTCCCCGAGGTCTCTCCCCCCCATCCCGGTCTCAGCCCGGCTCCATCCCACGGGAATTTCTGCTGATTGCCCCAAATTCCCGGAATTCCCCGGGGGGGGGGCAGGACAAGGACCCCCCTTGTCCGGCGGCTGCGTGGGGGGGAGGGGGGGATTCCAAAAAAAGGGGGGGGTCCCCGAGCTGGGGGTGGGGGGGACGCGGAGCCAGCGGCAGAGCAGCAACGCAGCGGGAAGGTGAGGAGGGGAACTTGGGGTGAGGGCTGCGAAAAAGGGGCTGGGATGGGGCTTAGGGGGGATTTGGGGGGATTTGGTGGGGCTTGGTGGGGTTTGGGGGGGATTGGATGGGGCTTGGGGGACTTTGGTGGGGTTTGGGGGGGATTTGATGGGGTTTGGGGGGATTTGATGGGGTTTAGAGGGGATTTGGGGGGATTCGATGGGATTTGGGGGCTGTGGTTTGGTTTGGGGGGCTTTAATGAAGTTTGGGGGTGCAGTGGGAGAGATTTCGGTGGCTGTGATTGGGTTTGGTGAGGATTTGGGGGGCTCTGATGGAGGTTGGGGGGGATTTTGGGGGGATTTGGGAGACTGTAGTGGGGTTTGGGGTGCAATGGGGGGATTTGGGGGGCTGTAATGGAGTTTGGGGGCTGCAATGAGCATTTTGGGGTCTCTGCGCCCCTTTTCCAGGACCCATCACCACCGACCTCTGCTCGTTCCCCCCGAGACCCCCCCAAAAGAGGGACCCCCCACCATGGAGGTGAGGAGGGGTCTGCAGGGGGGGGACCCGGGGCTGGGGAGGGGTCACCGAGGGAGATCCCCTCCCCCTCAATGTCCCCCTGTGCCCCCTCCCATGCAGGAGGTGCTGGAGCTGGGCCCGGGCGCTGAATTGGGGAGGGGGCTCCGCCTGGCCCGCGACAGCCACGGGGTCTACGTGGCCGAGGCCCCCAAATCCCTGCGGCTGCGCCAGGGTGAGCGCACTGGGGACACTGGGGGGACACTGGGGGGGACACTGGGGGCACTGGGGGGACATGGGGGGGGACATTGGGAGGCACTGGGGGGACTGGGGGGGGACACTGGGAGGCACTGAGGGGACATTGGGGACACTGGGGGACATTGGGAATACTGGGGGGACACTGTGGGTGGCGCTGGGGGTGACAAGGTGACACTGGGGGTGATGAGGTGGCACTGGGGGTGACTCTGGGGGTGACAATGTGGCACTGGGGGTGACAAGGTGACGCTGGGGTGACACTGGGGGTGACAAGGTGACACCGGGGGTGGCACTGGTGGCACCGGGGGTGGCACTGGTGGCACTGGGGGTGGCACTGGTGACATTGGGGGTGACTCTGGGGTGACACTGGGGGTGACACGGCGCCCCCCGGGCCGTCCCACCCGTGTCCCCGCAGGTGACCGTGTCCTGGGGGTGAGGGTCTCCTTCGAGGGCGCGTCCCCCGAGGCCGTGGGGCGGCTGCTGGAGGGGGCCGGGGGCTGCCGCGTGTCCCTGCACCTGCGCCGGGGCACCCCCGGCACCCCCGAGGGACAGCGGGACGGCACCGCCAGAATGGTGAGAGACCCCCACGGGTTTGGGGGTCCCTGTGGGGGGGGGGGTCCCTATGGATGGGGGGGTCCCTGTGGATGGGGGGGTCCCTGTGGATGGGGGGTCCCTGTGGAAGGGGGGATCCCTATAGATGTGAGTCCCTATAGATGAGGGGGTGTTTGTGGGTCCCTATGGATGGGGGGTGGTCCCTATGGATAGAGGGTGAGGTTTTGGGGTGTTTGGGGGTCCCTGTGGATGGGTTTGGGGGTGTTTGGGGGTCCCTGCAGATGCAGAATGGCGTGTGGAGGGTCCCTATGGATGTGGGGTGGGGTTTTGGGGTGTTTGGGGCTCCCTGTGGGTGCAGAATGGTTTTTGGGGTGTCGGGGCTCCCTGTGGATGGGTTTGGGGATGGTTTCTGGGCTGTCGGGTCTCCCCACACCGCCCTGTCCCCCCAGCCCATGGCGATGCCCACGGCCCCCAAGAAGCCGCCCGCAGCGCCGCCCGTCCCTCCCGCCGCCGCCGCCGCCGCCCCGGTCTCGGTGGAATTGGCCCTTCCCAAGCTCCCGAAGCTTCCGAAGCCGCGCGGCGCCCCCGGCGCGGTGCCCGCGGTGCCCCCGGAGCCGCCGCGGCCCCGCCTGACCGTGCGGGAAGCGGCCGCGGCCCGGCCGCCGCCCCCGGAGCCGCCCGAGCCCGGCTCCCGCATCCCGGCCGTGGAGCTGGCGGCTCCCAAGGCCCCCCTGGGGCTGAGCCCACCCCCGTGGGCAAAGGGGGGCCCGGCCACGACCCCCGCCGGCGCCGGAGGAGATGAGGAGGGGGCTCGGGGCGCATTCCCGGCGCTCCGCGTCCCCTCCGTGCCCATCGACGTGCCCAAAGCCGCCGTGGAGCTGGTGCCGGAGCTCGGCCGCGCCGGCCCGGAGCCCCCCGGCAGCCCCCCGGACTCGGGCTCCAGGTTTGCCGAGGGGCTGCGGAAGCTCGGCCGGGAGCTGGAGGCTCCGGCGGTGGAAATCGCCCCCAAGCCCCCCAAATTCCGCCTGCCCCGTCTCGGGTGGGCGCTGGCCAAGCTGCGGGAGGGCGGCGGGACCCCCCCTCCGCCGTCGCCCCCCGGGATCGCCATTCCCAGCGTGGAGCTGGATCTGGGCGCCGTGGGAGACGCCGGGGCCAAGCTGAAGGTCCCCAAATTGTCGCTGGCGCCGTTCGGTGACATCGAGGATGGTCCCCGCTTCGGGGTCGGGGCCGCTCCGGGGTCCCCCCGGCTCCGCGCCCCGCGCTTCGGCATCGCGGCGGCGGCGCTGCCCAAATTCGGGGGCTCCAGCCCCGACCTCCGCCCCGGGGGGGTCCCCAAAGCGCCCCCGAAGCGGGGGGGCAGCGCCGAGAGCCTGAGCCTGGGCTGGACGGCACCGGAGCCCCCCGGGACGCTCCGCTCCAGACCCAAATCTCGGGGCGCTTCGGCGCCGCCGTGGCCGCCCCGGATCCCCATCCCCGCCGTGGGGTTCGCCCTGCCGGGACCGGAACCGGCACCGGCACCGGCACCGGAGCGCCCCGAGGCCCGCCGGGCTCCGGAACCGCCGGTGCTGAAGGTTCCGGTTCTGGAGCTGGCGCCGCCGGGCTTGGACGGCACCGCGGAGCCCCCCGGGCGCCGCTTTGGGGTGAAACTGCCCAAATTCGGGGCTGGCTCCTCCGCGGGCGGCGCGGGACCCTCCGGGAGGATGAGGAGGGGCGGCTCCAAGGCGGCGCCCGAGGAAGGCGGAGCCGCCCGCGATGGGAACCCCCGGCGGCGCCGATGGGTGCCCAGGGTGGGTTTCAGCCCCGGGGGGGCCTCTCCGGAGCCCCCCAAAGTGGGGAGGATGCGGTTCCCCGATGTGGAGCTGTGCCCCGGGGACCCCCAAAGCCCCGGGCTCGGGGGCGTCTCCTCCCGCTGCGATCCCGGGGGGCTCCGGGCTGAGGGGACCCCCAAATTCCAGCTGCCGCAGCTGGTGCTGAGCCCCCAAATCTGTGGAGAGCCGTGAGCCCCCGTTCCAGCCTGGCGGGGCTTTGGGGACCCCCCAAAAGCGGTGACTGAGCTCCCCCAGACCCTCTCTAACTCCCTCCATCCTTCCCAAATTCCTAATCCAGCTTTTTCTTTTTTTTTTTTTTTTCCGGGGGGATTTGAGGCTTTTGGGCCCATTTTTGGGGTGTTTCTATTAACCAGGGAAGGGGGGGCACAAGGCTGCTGCCCCCCAGCCCGGCCCTTCACGCTTGTTTTGGCCAGAATAAATGTTAATCCCAAAAAAAACTGGAGTGTGATGAGGCTGGGGGGGTCCAGGGAGGAATTTGGGGGATCTAGGAAGAGGTTTGGGGGTCCAGGGATGGGTTTGGGGGTCTAGAAAGGGGTTTGGGGAACCAGGGGAAGGTTTGGGTGTCCAGGAAGGGGTTTGGGGGTCTAGAAAGGGGTTTGGGGAACCAGGGGAATGTTTGGGGGTCCAGGGATGGGATTTGGGGGTCCAGGGATGGGTTTGGGGGTCCAGGGATGGGATTTAGGGGTCCAGGGATGGGTTTGGGGGTCCAGGGATGGGATTTGGGGGTCTAGGGAAGGGTTTGGGGTTCCAGGAAGGGGTTTGGGGGTCCAGGGATGGGATTTGGGGGTCTAGGGAAGGGTTTGGGGTTCCAGGAAGGGGTTTGGGGGTCCAGGGATGGGTTTGGGGCTCCAGGAAGGGTTTGAGGACCCAACAATCACACACCGCACCATCGCCACCTCCACCGAACCCATTTCTTTTATTTCCGCCCCCCAAACCCGGCGCCCCCCGCGGGGTCCCCCCGGCGCTACCGGGGCCCGCAGCGGCCGGCCCAGCTCCGGGTGTCGCCGATGTCGACGCTGTAGCGGGAGCTCCAATCGCGCTCGAACACGGCCCGGAGCCGCTCCCGGAACGTCCCCGCGCCCGGCCCGGGCTGCGCCACCACCAGCGCCGAGCCCGCCGTGCGCTCGAAGTAATCCCCGGACCAGTTGGATGTGCCTGGGGGGGGAAAACGGGGGGGACGCGCTGCAAAACCAGCTCAAAATGCGTCAGAACGCCCCAAAACGCCACCAAAACGCACCCAAATACCACAAAACCCCCCCAAAGTACCACAAAACCAACCCAAAGTGCCTCAAAACAACCCAAAATGCTCCTAAGTATCCAAAACCACCCCAAAAGACGACGAAACTCCCCCAAATATCCCAAAACATCCCAAAACAGCTCCACACGCACCAAACCACTCCCAAAATGCCCCTAAGTACCCAAAACCACCCAAAAATGACACCAAAACGCCCCCAAACACCACCAAAATGCTCCCAAACACTCCAACACGCCCTATAACACCCCAAATCACCCCAAAATACCCCCAACTCCCCTAAATGCACCAAAATACCCCCAAAGGCCCTAAACCACCCCAAAACACCTCCAAAACGCCCCCAAACACCCCAAAACTCCCCCCACACGCCCTGGAAATACCCCCAAACACCCTCGAAGTGCCCCCAAAACAGCACAAATCGCCCCAAAACACCCTACAACACCCCAAAACGCCCCCGTAATGCCCCAAGATGCCCCACAACACCCCAAATCACCCCAAAACACCCTATAACACCCCAAAATGCCCCAAATCACACCCCAAATCACACCCCAAAGCACCCCAAATGCCCCCAAACACCCCAAATCACCCCAAAGCGTCCCCAAACGCCCCCAAACCCCCCAAAGCAGCCCAGAGCGCCCCCACGCCCGCGCTGACCCACGTAGGCGGCCTTGTCGGTCACCATGTACTTGGTGTGGCTGACGCGGGCGAAGGGGATGCGGCTCTGGGCCGCGCTGGACGGCACCAGGAACAGGCGCTGCCGTGGGGACAGGGACTGTCACCTCTGGGGGGATTGGCACCTCCCAAAGGGACTGTCACCATCTCCCCAAAGGGACTGTCACCTCTGGGGGGATTGTCACCTCCCAAAGGGACTGTCACCATCTCCCCTGAGGGACTGTCACCTCCCCAAAGGGACTGTCACACCCCTACAAAGGACTGTCACCTCTGGGGGGATTGTCACCCACCCTGAGGGACTGTCACACCCCTACAAGGGACTGTCACCCACCCTGAGGGACTGTCACCATCTCCCCTGAGGGACTGTCACCTCTGGGGGACTGGCACCAGGAACAGGCGCTGCCGTGGGGACAGGGACTGTCACCTCTCAGGGACTGGCATGTCCCCAAAGGGACTGTCACACCCCTACAAGGGACTGTCACCTCCCCAAGGGACTGTCACCATCTCCCTGAGGGACTGGCACCCACCCTGAGGGACTGTCACCATCTCCCCAAAGGGACTGTCACCTCTGAGGGACTGTCACACCCCTACAAGGGACTGTCACCTCCCCAAGGGACTGGCACCATCTCCCTGAGGGACTGGCACCCACCCTGAGGGACTGTCACCTCTGGGGCACTGGCACCAGGAACAGGCGCTGCCGTGGGGACAGGGACTGTCACACCCCTACAAGGGACTGTCACCTCTGGGGGACTGGCACCATCTCCCCAAAGGGACTGTCACCTCCCAAAGGGACTGGCACCCACCCTGAGGGACTGACACCTCTGGGGGACTGTCACACCCCTACAAAGGACTGTCACCTCTGAGGGACTGGCACCTCCCCAAAGGGACTGTCACCATCTCCCCAAGAGACTGTCACACCCCTGAGGGGATTATCATATCCCCCTGAGAGGATTGTCACCATGATTGTCTACACCCCAAGGGGACTGTCACCCACCCTGAGGGGACTGTCACCCCCTGCCCAAAGGAGATTGTCACCACCCACCCTTGAGGGGATTGTCACCCCTCTGAGGGGATTGTCACACCTCGAAAGGACTCCCCCAAAAAGGACTGTCACCTGCCAAGGGACTGTCACACCCCCTGAGGGCACTGTCACCTCCCCAGGGGACTGTCACCCCCCTGATGTCACTGCCACCCCCCGATGTCACTGCCACCCCCCCAATGTCACTCCCCTCCCCAATGTCACTCCCTGATGTCACCCCCCTCAATGTCACCCCCTGATGTCACCCCCCGATGTCACCCCCCGTTGTCACCCCCTGTTGTCACCCCCTGATGTCACCCCCTGTTGTCACGCACCACCTGGACGCCGTAGCGGGTTCCGTTGTCGGCCAGGGCGGCCAGGGAGCGCAGGAAGGGGAACATGGCGGCGCGGCTGTGGGGCCAGCAGCCGGCCAGCAGCCGCAGCGCGGCCCCGCGCTCCACCACGGCGCGCCGCAGCCGCTCGTCGATGGCCGGCCAGAAGCGCCGCGGCCGCGAGAACTCCGTGCCCACCACGTAGCTCATCACCGCCACGTCCACGAAGGACTCGGCGCCGTCGATCACCGACAGGAGAGCGTCCAGGTCCGGGGTGCGGCCGGCGGCGCACAGAGGGGGCGGGGAGCTCTGAGGGGAGGGGGGAACACGGGGGGTTGGACCTTGGTGTGGTGACCCCTGGTGTGGTGACCCCTGGTATGGTGACCCCAGTGTGGTGACATCAGGGTGGTGACCGCCGGTGTGGTGACCCCCGGTATGGTGACCCCCGGTGTGGTGACCCCCGGTGTGGTGACCCCTGGTATGGTGACCCCTGGTGTGGTGACCCCCGGTGTGGTGACATCAGGGTGGTGACCCCCGGTGTGGTGACCCCCGGTATGGTGACCCCCGGTGTGGTGACATCAGCATGGTGACCCCTGGTATGGTGACCCCCAGCATGGTGACCCTCAGTATGGTGACCCCCAGTGTGGTGACCCATGGTGGGTTTGACCCATGGTGTGGTGACCCCCGGTGTGGTGACCCCCAGTGTGGTGACATCAGGGTTGGTTTGACCCCGGCATGGTGACACCCAGCATAGTGACCCCCAGTATGGTGACCCCAGTGTGGTGACATCAGGGTGGGTTTGACCCATGGTGTGGTGACCCTGGTGTGGTGACCCTGGTATGGTGACATCAGGGTGGGTTTGACCCTGGTGTGGTGACCCCGGTGTGGTGACCCCCAGCATGGTGACCCTGGTTTGGTGACATCAGGGTGGGTTTGGCCCCATTGTGGTGACCCACAGTGGGTGTGACCTCAGTATGGCAACCCCCAGCATGGTGACCCCATCGTGGTGACCCCATCGTGGTGACCCCGGTATGGTGACCCCCAGCATGGTGACCCCATCGTGGTGACCCCAGCATGGTGACCCCATCATGGTGACCTCAGTGTGGTGACCCCATCGTGGTGACCCCATTGTGGTGACCCCAGCGCCGGTGCGGCACCTACCGAGAAGAAGACGGCGGCCTCCGTGCCGTTGAGCGTCATCTCCAGCGGGGTCTCCAGGTTGATGGAGGTGGAGAAGCTGTCCGGCCACGGCGCCGGGATGGACGCGTCGGGGACGCCCAGTGACCAGTAGGCCTCGAAGATTTTGCCCAAATCTTTGGCCAAACAGCTGCAGTTGTAGATGGCGGCTCCGAGCTCCTTCACCTGCGGCGCGTGGGACGGCGTCGTTGTCCCTCCCCGATGGACGGGGTTGGGATGGCCCCGGTGATGGGGGTGGGGGTGCCCATCCCGTTGGGTTGAGCGCCAAGTGGTGGGTTTGGAACCGTCCGTGTTGGGTTTGGGTCAAGCTCGTTGGGTTTGGTGCCATCCATTGGGTTTGGGATCATCTGTGTTGGGTTTGGCACTGCCCATGTTGGGTTTGGGTCAAGCTCGTTGGGTTTGGGGTCATCTGTGTTGGGTTTGGCACCATCCATTGAGTTTGGCACCGTCCGTGTTGGGTTTGGGTCAAGTCATTGGGTTTGGGACCATCCATTGAGTTTTGGTCAAGCTCATTGGGTTTGGGGTCAACCCCATTGGGTTCCACACCAATCCCATTGGGTTTGGCACCATCCATTGGGTTTGGGGTGAACCCTATTGGGTTTGGGGTCAATCCCGCCGGGTTTGGCACCATCCACATTGGGTTTGGGGTCAACCTCATTGGGTTCCACACCAACCCCACCGGGTTTGGCACCATCCATTGGTTTGGGGTCAACCCCATTGGGTTCCAAACTGACCCCACTGGGTTTGGCACCATCCATGCTGGGTTTGGCACCATCCACGTTGGGTTTGGCACCATCCATTGGGTTTGGCACCATCCACGTTGGGTTTGGCACCATCCATTGGGTTCCAAACTGACCCCATTGGGTTTGGCACCATCCACACTGGGTTTGGCACCATCCATTGGGTTTGGCACCATCCATGCTGGGTTCGGCACCATCCATCGGGTTCGGCACCAATCCCACCGGGTTTGTCCCCACCCCTGTCACAACCCACCTGCGTCAGGGCCCTCCAGTCCATGTTGGCGCTGCCGATGTAGAGGTGGGCGCCGTCCACCAGCCAGAACTTGGTGTGCAGCACGCCGCCCGTCAGGCGCGGCAGGTCCACGGCGCGCACGGCCGCACCTGCGGCGCCGGCACCGCCGTCACCCACCCGAACCTGGACCCTCCCCCCGGATCCCACCGGGACCCCCAAATTGGGGGCGGCCCCGTCCCCGCTCACCGCTGCGCTCCAGGGCTCGGAGATCGTCCAGGGGCGCGGAGGGCGAGGGCGCGCTGACCGCAACGCGCACGGCCACGCCACGGGCCGGCAGCTGCTGCAGCGCCGCCAGGAGCTGCTCACCCTGAGGGCAAATGGGGACAAATCAGGGGAAATTGGGAAAATGGGGGAAAATGGGGAAATCGCGGGCCGGCAGCTGCTGCAGCGCCGCCAGGAGCTGCTCACCCTGAGGGAAAATGGGGACAGATCAGGGGAAATTGGGAAAAATGGGGAATTGGGGGGAAAATGGGGAAATGGGGAAATCACGGGCCGGCAGCCGCTGCAGCACTGCCAGGAGCCGCTCACCCTGAGAGGGCAGGGGAAAATGGGGACAAATCAGGGGAAAATGGGAAAATGGGGAAATCATGGGTCAGCAGCTGCTGCAGCGCCGCCAGGAGCTGCTCATCCTGAGGGGGGGAAAAATGGGGACAAATCAGGGGAAAATGGGAAAAATGGGGAAATCGTGGGTCAGCAGCTGCTGCAGCGCCGCCAGGAGCCGCTCACCCTGAGAGGGCAGGGGAAAATGGGGACAGATCAGGGGAAAATGGGAAAAATGGGGAAATCATGGGTCAGCAGCTGCTGCAGCGCCGCCAGGAGCCGCTCACCCTGAGGGTGGGGAAAATGGGGACAAATCAGGGGAAATTGGGAAAAATGGGGAAATGGGGGAAATGGGGAAATGGGAAAATGGGGGAAAATGGGGAAATCATGGGTCAGCAGCTGCTGCAGCGCCGCCAAGAGCCGCTCACCCTGAGGGCAGGGAAAATGGGGACAGATCAGGGGAAATTGGGAAAAAACCAGGGAGAAATGGGGGGAAAATGGGGGGAAATGGGAGGAAAAAACCAAGGAAAAATGGATAAAAACGGGCAAAAAAACAAGTGAAAAAATGGACAAAACTGGGGGGAAATGGGCAAAAATGAGCAAAAATAAAATGGGAAAAAATGGACAAAATTGGGGAAAAATGGGCAAAAATCAGGCAAAAGCCAGGTAAAAAACAGGGAAAACCACGCAAAAAAAAGGAGCAAAAATGGACATAAAAAGGGAAAAAAATGGGGAAAAAAAGGGGGAAAAAAGGGCAAAAATGGGTAAAAGAGGGGCAAAAAAATGGGGGAAAAAACAGGAAAAAAGGGCAAGAAATGCGTAGGGAGGTCGGAAGGGGCAGCAGACCTGCTCCGCGCTGGGCTCGTGCGTCCGCGTGTCGGCGTTGGTCAGTGTCCAGTAGAAGGAGGCGATGTCCACGCTGCGGGTGGCCCTGGCCAGCAGCTCCTGCCAGGCCTCGAAGGTGGAGGGGCCGGGCACGGTGCCCATGGCCAGGCCCTCGGGGATGCTCTCCACCAGCACGATCCTGCCCAAGTTGGGGGGGTTTGGGGGGTCCTGGGGGGTTTGGGGGATCCTGGGGGGTTTTTGGGGGGATTCTGGGGGTTTTTTTTGGGCAGTCCTAGAGGGTTTTGAGGGGTCATGGGGGGTTTTGGGGGATCCTGGGGGGGGGATTTGAGGGGTCCTGGGAAGTTTTTTGTGGGGTCCTGGGGGAGTTTTGGGGGGTCCAGGGGAGTTTTGGGGGTCCTGGGGGGGTTTGAGGAGTCCTGTGGGGTTTTTGTGGGGTCCTGGGGGGTTTTTGGGGTCCCCTCACCCCCACACCCAGCCTTACCTGCAGGTGTCCCCACAGGTGACGTCGGCGTCGCCGCCATGGGCGCGCAGGTGGAGGAGGAGGAGGAGGAAGGTGAGGAGGAAGAGGATGGAGAGGAGGACGAAGAGCGCGGCGCCGTGGGGGCGCTGGGGTTTGGGGGGGACAGACCCCAAAATTGGGGGTTTTTGGTTAATTTTGGGGGGTTTATCCCATCCACGATGCAGGGAAGGGCTTGGGCAGGGGGTACCTTGGGGGGCGGCGTCTCACGAGGCTCCGGAGGCTCCAGCTGGGGGGGAACGACCCCAAATTTGGGGGGTGGAGACCCCAAATTTAGGGGGAGGGGGTTGAAGCACACCCTGAAATTCCCAGGATCCCCCAAAATTCCCAGGATCCCCCCACCCCCATTCCCAGGGGTTCCTGTGGGAGTTTGGGGTTGGGGGAGCCCCAAAATTTGGGGAGTTGGGGGCTCTGTGATTACAAATTTAGAGGTTTGGCACCCCCAGATTTGGGTTTTGGGGCAGGGAATCCTCCCAGTTTGGATTTTGGGGTGTCCCAGGATCCCCAAATTTGGGGTTTGGGGCAGAGAATCCGCCCCATGTGGATTTTGGGGCGTCCCAGGAGTCCCAAATTCAGATTTTTGGGGTGTCCCCGGTCCTACCTGCTTGTAGGCTCCGTTCAGCCCCATCCTGACACGAGGCTGGAACAGGAAAATCCGGATTTACCCCTTGGGGGAATTTGGGGTTTCTGGGGTGCAGGGGCAGGGGAGGGACCCCAAAAATCCCCGGGGTTCAGAGGAGACCCCAAAGAATTCCCGGGATCCAAACGCTGGGAGGGGACGGGAAGGGACCTCCCCCACCCCAAAATTGGGGCTGGGCCCCCTCGGGGCAGGGTGGGGTCCCCAAATTTGGGGCAGGGCCAGGACGGGTTCAGGGATGTTTGGGGCCACTTTTGGGGTCAGTTTGGGGACACATTTAGGGCCATTTTAGGGCTGTTTGGGGACAAATTTAGGGTCAGTTTGGGGACACATTTAGGGCCAGTTAGGGTCTGGTTTTGGAGCCGCTTTGGGACAAATTTAGGAGCAGTTTAGAGACACGTTTAGGGCTGTTCTGGGGACACATTTGGGTCCATTTTGGGACATATTTGGGACCAATTTGGGGACACATTTAGGGTCCATTTGGGGACACATTCAGGACACATTTAGGGCCAATTTAGAGACACATTTAGGGCTGGGTTCAGGCTGGGTTTATTTAGGGCAGGTTTTGAGGCATTTTTGGGGCAGTTTTGGGACAGTTTCGGGAGAGTTTTTGGGGCGGGTTCGTGGCAGTTTTGTGGCAGTTTTCGGGCTGTTTGGGGGCAGTTTTGGAGCGGATTTTCGGACAGTTTCAGGACAGTTTTTGGGGCGGTTTTGGGGCAGTTTGGGGGCAATTTTTGGGGCAGATTTTGGAGCGGTTTCGTGGCAGTTTTGGGGCGATTTTGGGACAATTTCGGGACAGTTTTTGGGGCGGTTTAGGGCAGATTTCGGGACAGTTTTTGGGGTGGTTTCGCGGCAGTTTCGAGGCGGTTTCTGGGCAGTTTTTGGGGCGTTTCGCGGTCGCTCCCCCCCGTCCCCCCGTCTGTCTCCCCTTGGTACCGTCCAGCGCCGCCCTCACGCTCCGTCCGCTGGGGGGCGCCCTCCTCGGCCAGGCCCCGCCCCCTCCGGCGGCGCCTGACGTCACTTCCGGCGCGTCCCGTGAGGGGCCCCGGGATGGGGCGAGGGGAGGTGAGGGGGGAATGGGGGGGGGCTGGGGGGGTCTGAGGGAAAATGGGGAGGGGTCTGAGGGGAAAAGGAGATTGAGGAAGGGTCTGAGGGGGTCCGAGGGGTGAGGGTGGAGCGTGAGGGGAAAGAGAAAATAAGGAGGAGTCTGAGGGGAAAGGGAGATTGAGGAGGGGTCTGAGGGAAAATGGGGAGGGGGGTGTGAGGGGAAAGGGAAGTTGAGGAGGGGTCGGGGGGTCTGAGGGGTCAGGGGGGGTCTGAGGGGAAAGGGAAAATGGGGATGGGTCTGAGGGTTTGGGGGGTCTGGGGGGTTTTGAGGGGGTCAGGAGGAGGGAAAAGGGGGGGTCTGAGGGGAAAGGGACATTGAGGAAGGGTCTGGAGGGGTTTGGGGGGATCTGAGGGGTCAGGAGAGGTTTTTGGGGGTCTCTGGGTGGGGGGGATGTGGGGCAGCCCCTCAAAAACCCCCCCTGACCTCTCCCCTCACCCCCCCAGATTGCTCCTGCCTGATCCGGCGCTGCCAAATCCAGCTCGGCACCATGGGTGAGGGATGGACCCAAAAAAACCCCAAAATTCCCCCAAACGCCCCCAAAGTTCCCTCTGAAACATCCCAAAATTCCCCTCCCCCCTACCGCTAAACACCCCAAAATTCACCACAACCACCCCAAAAATTCTAAAATTTTCTGTAAAACACCCCATAATTAAAAAAAAAATAAATCCAAAATTCTCTGTCAAACAACCCCCAAATCCCCCAAATTCCTTAAAAAACCTCCCAAAAATCCCTTTCAAAATCTCCTGGCGAGGGCTGGGCCCCGAAAATCCCCAAAATCCCTTCCCAAACCCCTCCCCTGTCCCCCCCCATTCCTGTTAATCCAGGGACAGCTGGGAACGCCTGGAATGACCCTGGAGTCACCCTGGGCTGCCCCTCCCCCTCCTGGTCCCATTCCCCTCCCCCCCAGTCCCATTTCCCCTCCCTCCCCCAATCCAAATTTTTCACCCCAAATTCCCTTTCCTCCCCCTAAATCCCTTTTTTTGCCCCCAAATCCCATCTTCTCCCCTAAAATCACATTTTTTCCCTCCCCAAATCCCATTTTCTTAATCCCCAATCACATTTTTCCCCCCAAAAGTATTTTGTCCCCATTTTCCCCCAATTTTCCCAATTCTTCCCTATTCCCCCCTCATTTATCCCCACTTTCTCTTTTTTTTCCTCATCTTTCCCCATTTTCTCCTATTTTTCCTGTTTTTTTCCCATTTTCCCCCCATTTTTCCCTTTTTTTCCCACTTTTCCTTTTTTTCCCTGTTTTTTCTCATTTTTCTCGGGTTTTTTTCCCCGTTTTTCCCGTTTTTTCTCATTTTTTCCCGTATTTTCCCCCCATTTTTCCGCAGCCACCTCGGAGTGGCTCCGTTTCTTTGAGGACGCCGGGATCCCCCCGGGCCCTGCCCTGGGCTACGCCGTGGCCTTTGTGGACAACAGGTGGGGAAGAGAGACCCCAAAATGGGGAGAGAGAGGACCCCCCAAAATGGGGAGAAAGACTCCCAAAAATGGGGAGAGAGAGATCCCAAAAATGGGGAGAGAGATCCCCAAAAATGGGGAGGGAGAGACCCCCGAGAATGGGGGGGCAAAGACCCCTGAAAATGGGGAGAGAGACTCCCAAAAATGGGGAGAGAGACCCCCAAAAATGGGGAGAGAGATCCCAAAAATGGGGGAGAGAGACCCCCAAAAGTGGGGGGGAGTGATCCCAAAAATGGGGGAGAAAGACCCCCAGAAATGGGGGAGAAAGACCCCCAAAAATGGGGGAGAAAGACCCCCAGAAATGGAGGGGAGAGACCCCCAGAAATGGGGGGAGAGACCCCAAAAATGGGGGGGAGAGACCCCCAAAAATGGGGAGAGAGACATCCCAAAAATGGGGAGAAAGAGATCCCAAAAATGGGGAGAGAGACCCCCAAAAATGGGGGGGGAGAGATCCCAAAAATGGAGGGGAGAGACCCTCAAAAATGGGGAGAGAGACCCCCAAAAATGGGGAGAGAGATCCCTGAAAATGGGGGAGAGACACCTGGGAGAGACCCCCGGAAATGGGGGGGCAGAGACCCCCAGGAATGGGGAGGGAGGGAGGGAGGGAGAGACCCCTGAAAATGGGGAGAGAGACCCCCGGAAATGGAGAGGAGAGCCCCCCAGGAATGGGGGTGGATCCCGGGGCAATGTGGGTACGTGTCGGTGGATCCGGGCAGGAGGGAGGGGATCTCTGGAGCGGATCCCAGCGGATCCCAGCGGATCCCATCCTCCCCCCCTGCAGGATCCACAAGAACATGCTGCTGGACCTGACCAAGGAGCTGATGAAGGAGCTGGGCATCACCGTGGTGGGCGACGTCATCGCCATCCTGCGCCACGCCAAGGTGGTCCACAGGCAGGTACGGGATCCCCTGGGATCCCCTGGGACCTGCTGGGATCCCCTGGGATCCGCTGGGACCCGGGAACCCCCCAAACCTTCCCGGTGTTGTGGATCCCCCGCAGGAAATGTGCCGGGCGGCCTCGGAGTCACTGCAGCCCGAGGCTGTGGGGGGATCCCGGCGGGATCAGCGGGATCCACCAGATCACCAGCCCCGGGACCAGCCCCGGGATCAGCAGCGGGATCAGCAGCGGGATCAGGGCCGGGATCCGTGCGGGGCCGCGGGCAGGATGATCACCAAGAGCCTGAGCCGTGACCCCGGCCCGCCCCGCGCCCCCCGGAACCCGCCCGGCACCGGGATCTCCGTCACCGTCCCCAACGGGGCCGGTAAGGACCCCAAAGGGGGCTGTTCCCACCCAAAATAGATCCCTCGGGGATCCACTGTGGGGCTGGAGAGCCTGGGAGAGGGCAGGGAGATGGGGATCGAGGGATCCAGAGGGGCTGGGATTGATCCAAAGGGGCTGGGATTGATCCAGAGGAGCTGGGATTGATCCAAAGGGATCAGGGCAGAGCTGGGATCGATCCAGAGGGGCTGGGATTGATCCAGAGGGGCTGGGGTTGATCCAAAGGGATCAGGACAGAGCTGGGATTGATCCAGGGGGGCTGGGATTGATCCAAAGGCATCAGGGATGGAGCTGGGATCGATCCAGAGGGGCTGGGATTGATTCAGAGGGATCAGGGCAGAGCTGGGATCGATCCAGAGGGGCTGGGATTGATCCAAAGGGATCAGGGATGGAGCTGGGATCAATCCAGAGGGGCTGGGATCAATCCAGGGTGATCAGGGTGGAGCTGGGATCAATTCAGGGTGATCAGGGTGGAGCTGGGATTGATCCAGGGTGATCAGGGTGGAGCTGGGATCACTCCAGAGGGATCAGGGTGGAGCTGGGATCAATCCAGAGGGGCTGGGATCAATCCAGGGTGATCAGGGTGGAGCTGGGATCACTCCAGGGGGGCTGGAGAGCCCTGGGATCACCGCAGCCCAATCAGAAGGAGCAGATCCCCCCGGATCCCCCTGCACCCATCCCAGTGGATCCCCGCTCCCCGGATCCCTTTTCCCCCCTCCCCGCAGGCGGATCCGGCTCCGAGGCGCCGTCGGCGCTGCCCAAGCGGCGCCGGGTGACGGCCGAGGCCGAGGGCAAGTACGTGATCCGGCTGCCCAAGGGCACCACGGCCCGCAGCCGCCACATCCTGCGCCTGCAGGCGGCACGAGGTGCGTGCGCGGCGGATCCCGGGGATCCCGGGGGATCCTGGGGGATCCCGGGGTTTGCGGTCCTGGATTTCCCCTCCTGGGTCCCGGGGTTTGCGCTCCTGGATTTCCCCTCCTGGGTCCCGGGGTTTGCGCTCCTGGATTTCCCCTCCTGGGGGATCCCGGGGTTTGCGCTCCTGGATTTCCCCTCCTGGGTCCCGGGGCGTCCCCGGTGGATCCCAAATTTCCCCCTTTTGGATCCTGAATTTCCCCTCCTGGGTCCCCCACCTTCCTTTCCTGGATCCTGAATTTTCCTTCCTGGATCCCAAAGTGCCCCTCTTGAATCCTGGGGCTCCCTGGTGGATCCCAAATTTCCCCTCCTGGAGCTGGAGTTTTCCCCTCCTGGATCCCCAAATTTCCTCTCCTGGATCCCCAATTTCCTTTCTTGGATCCCCAATTTCCCCTCCTGGATCCTGAGTTTCTCCTCGTGGATCCAAGGTTCCCTGGTGGATCCCCAATTTCCCCTCCTGGATCTTGAATTTCCTCTTCTGGATCCTGAATTTCTCCTCCAGGATCCCAATTTCTTCTCCTGGATCCTGAATTTTTCCCTCCTGGATCCCAAAATTCCCCTCCCAGATCCCAAATTTCCCCTCCCTGGATCCCCAATTTCTTCTCCAGGATCCCAAATTTCCCTTCCTGGATCCCAAACGCCCCCCATTTTTCCCCCCAGAATCCCCAATTTTCCCAAAATCCCTGAATTTCCCCCCAAACCCTGCAGGTCTGGGCCGGCCCTCGGTGTTCGAGCGCCTCGGGGCCGAGGCCAAAGCGGCCGCAGCCGCCGGAGCCAAGGTGAGGGGGGGATCCCAGGGGATCCTGAGGGATCTGGGGGGGATCCAGGGTGGGGGTGGGGAGCAGGGGGGTGGGATCTGGTGTGGGGGAGGGGCTGGGTCCAGCTGGGATCTGATGGTGAAATACGGGAGAGCAGGAGAGGGGGCTGGGATCCTGGGGGGGGGGGAGGATCCAGTGGGGAAAGGATCCAGAGGGGAAAAGGATCCAGGGAAAGGAAGGATCCAGGATCCAGGGAGAAAAGGAGCCAGCAGGGAAGGGATCCAGGGAGGGAAGGATCTGGGATCCAGGGAAGGGAAGGATCCAGGGAGGGGAGGATCCAAGGGAGGGAAGGATCCAGAATCCAGAGCACCAGGATCCAGGGGAGGTGGGATCCAGAGAGGAGAAAGATCCAGGGAGGGAAGGATCCAGGATCCAGAGGGGACAAGATCGAGGGGAAAAAGGATCCAAAATCCAGGGATCGGGATCCAGGGGGAGAAGGATCCAGAATCCAGGGAGGGAAGGATCCAGGATCCAGAGGGTTGGGGTCCAGGGGAGGTGAGATCCAGGGGGAGAAGGATCTGGAGTCTAAGGATCAGGATCCAGAGGAGGTGGGATCCATGGGGGAAGGATCCAGAGGGGCACGGCCCAGGGGAGGTGGGGTCTGGGGGAAGCGTGAGCTGGGGGGGGAAGGATCCAGGGGATCCAGAGTAGGATGGGATCCAGAGAGAAGAGAAGGATCTGAGGCAGATGGGATCCATGGGGGGAGGATCCAGGGGATCCAGGGGTGCTGCAGGATCCAAAGCAGGCGGGATCCATGGGGGGAGGATCCAGGGGATCCTGGGGATCCATGGGGGGAGGATCCAGGGGATCCAGTGGTGGCACAGGACCCGGGATCCGCTGGGATCTGCCATTTGTCTCTCCCTCAGCCCTCGGGGGTGTTCAGCCGCCTGGGCGCCGCCCCGGAGGGCCCCGACCCGGCCGCGGCCGATGGCGGCGCGGGGGATCCGGCGGATCCCGAGGCGCTGCCCTACGCCGGCGTGCTGAAGAAGCGCCGGGAATGTTCCGGAACGGCGGCGACGGCGGCGCAGGACGGGGCCGTGTCCAGCTCGGGGGGCGCCTGGGGCTGCGGCCAGGTCAGCAGCTCCTCCTGCGGCCCCCGCAGCGTCTTCCGCAGGCTGGGCCGCAAACCCGACTGAGGGATCCGACCGAGGGATCCGACCGAGGGATCTGCCCCCGGGGATCCGCCCACGGGATCTGCTGGGATCCAACCCCGGCATCCAACCCCAGGATTGGTGGGAGTCGGCTGGGACTGACAGCGAGAACGGGGATCCTGGGAATGGGGATCCTGCTGGGACTGATCCTGCTGGGACTGATCCTGCTGGATCCACTGGGATCCTGCCCTGGGATCTGCTGGGACTGTCAATGAGAACGGGGATCCTGGGAATCCTGCTGGGACTGACAGCGAGAACTGGGATCCTGCTGGGTCTGATCTTGGGGATCCCAGGAGTGGGGATCCCGCTGGATCCACTGGGATCCCCCTGGGAATCCACAGGAATCTGCTGGGACTGACAGCAGGAACGAGGATCCTGGGAGTGGGGATCCTGCAGGAATGGGGATCCCAGGGATCCCAGGAGTGAGAATCCTGCTGGGATCGATCCTGAGGGATCCCTTGGGAATCAAGGGGAGATCCTGCCGGGAATCCCTGGTCGATCCCTTGGGAATCCTGCTGGAAAATGGGGGGATCCCCCAGGAATTGAGAGGGGATCCCCCAGGAATCCCTCCCCGATCCCTTGGCAAAGGGTGGATCCCGTGGGAATCCCGGCTGCAGATCCCGAGGCCAAACCAGCACCAAAATCTCCTTTTTTCCCCCCAATTTTCCCTTTCCCAGATCTTTTTTTGGGGATTTGGGGGTTCAGATAAAATTCCATCCAGAGGTGGATTTTTATTCCCATTTTTCCTGGATTTTATTCCTGTTTGTCCTCAATTTTTATTCCCATTTTCCTGGATTTTTATTCCTATTTTCCTGGGATTTTATTCCCATTTTCCCAGTTTTTTACCCCCAAAAAACATTTTACTCCAAAAATGATCCCTGGGGGGAATTTTGGGAGCAACTTCCCAAAAAAACCCCAAATTTTTCCCAAAAAAACCCAAATTCTTCCCAGAAATCCCCAAATCCTTCCCAAACCCCACAACAGGTGCTCAAAACATCCCAAAATTGCCTTAAATTGTGGATTTTGCCTCCAGCACCCCCAGGGCTTCCCGGAACTCCCAAAATTCCTCATTTCCCCCAAATTCCTTCCTCTTTCTGGCCAGAAACCCCCCAAAATTTGCTTTTTTCCCCCAAAATGGGTTCGGGGCAGAGAATTCCGAGGTGGGCGAGGTTTTTAATCAAGAAAAAAATGAAATTTGGGACTTTTTCCCCTGCACTTTTTGGCTTTTTCCCCAAATCTGGGATTTTTTCCCCTGCACTTTTTGGTTTTTCCCCAAATTTGGGATTTTTTCTCTCTTCACTTTGTGTTTTTCCCCCGAATTTGGGATTTTTTTCCCCCCCAAATTCCAGGGCCAGGATTTTCACTGCGCTTCGGGTGAATTCTCGCGGTTTTTCCGCTTCTCGCGGGAGCTTTTTTTGGCAATAAACGAGTGGAAAAAGTGTTAATAAACGCTAATTTATGCAGATTTATGTAAATGAGCTTTAATTAACGCTGGAGGGGAAGCCCCGCCCCTTCCGCCCGCCCCCTCTGCGTAACGTCGCCCTCTATGACGTCATAACCACGCCCCCGGGGCCGGCGCGCGCGCGGGGTCTCCCCCTCACGGCCCCCCCGCCCCCCCCCCCCGCGCTGTTTTCGCTCCCGTTTCCTTCCGTCGCCGCTTTTTAAATTAAATTTTATTTTTATTTTTCCTCTTTCCGGAACCGGGAGGAAATAAAAAAAAAAAAAAACCGCGAGTCCCGGGATGAGCGGCCGGAACCGGCCGGGCCTGCGGCGTCCATGACAGGTGAGACCTTGGGATGGTTCCGTTCTTCCCCCCCCCTCCCCACCCCGCCCCGCGCAATGGACTCGCCCGGCTCCCCTGAGGGGCAGCGAGGGCCGCGCCACCCGCGCGCTGCCGGAGGGGGGCGCTGCGTTTCCCCCCTTTAGCGGAGAGAATGGGCTCGTCCCGTTCCTGAGGGGGGGGTCGGGGGGGCCGCACCACGCGTGGGGGGAGGGGGAGGACACGCGGGGACACGGGGGGGACACGGGGGGGACAACGGGAGCTCCTTCCCCCCCGGGACCGCGCTGTGGTTGCGCCCGCTGCGGTTCCGTTCGCTTCTGTGGGGAGCGAACCACTCGGGAAATGGGGGGGGACTGGGGGCGTTCACTGTGTGTCCCCCTCAGGATGGGACCCCTCCCCAAATTCCGGACGAAATTCCTCCCCAAAATCCCAAATTTCCTCCTCGGGGAGGAGCAGCAGTGGCGTGGGACCCCCCCACCTAATATTTGCTCCCCAATTTTCCCCCCTCCCCAAAATTCCTCCTAAAATTCCCTTCCCCAAATTCCTTCCCTCATTTCCCTCCCCCCAAAAAAATTCCCCCGGTTTTCCGTCCCCCATAAAATCCCCCCAATTTTCCCTGCCCAAAAAATGCCCCAAATTTCCCTCCCCCAATTTCCCCTCCCCAATTTTCCCTCCTCCAAAAAATCCCAATTTTCCCCCCCAATTTCCCCTCCCCATTTTCTCCCCCCAATTTCCCCTCCCCATTTTCTCCCCCCAATTTTCCCCACAGAGCCGCTGTTCATTCCCAAATTTCCCTTTTCCTTTCCCCCAATCCCAATTTTGGCCGTTTTCTCCCCATTTTTTGGCCCCAGGAGGAGCCGGCGCCGGGAGCTGCCCTCGGATCCGGATCCGGCGCTCGGGTACGGGGCAGGGGCTGGGTCCCCGTTTAATTGGGGTCGCTAACGAGGGGGGAATGAGCCCCGCATCTCCCCTGTCCTTGTCCTGTCCCAAAATCCCATGGACTGGGCCCAAAATCCCATGGATTCATGTCAAAAATACCATGGACTGGGCCCAAAATCCCATGGATTCATGTCAAAAATCCCATAGATTGGGCCCAAAATCCCATAGATTGGTCCCAAAATTCCAAAATTCCATGGACTGGGCCCAAAATCCCATGGATTCATGTCACAAATCCCATAGATTGGGCCCAAAATCCCAAAATCCCATGGACTGGGCCCAAAATCCCATAGATTGGGCCCAAAATCCCAAAATCCCATGGACTGGGCCCAAAATCCCATGGATTCATGTCAAAAATCCCATGGATTGGTCCCAAAATCCCAAAATTCCATGGACTGGTCCTCAAATCCCATGGATTGGTCTTGAAATCCCATGGATTGGTCCCAAACCCTCACAGATCCCAAAATCCCACAGATCCATCCCAAACCCGTTATCGATCCCACTGTTGATCCCAATGATCCATTATTGATCCCATTATTGATCCCACTATTGATCCCATTGATCCCATCACTGATCCCATCTCTGATCCCGTTATCAGTCCTGGTATTAATCCCATTATTGATTTCATCGTTCCCATTATCAATCCCATTATTGACCCCATTGATCCGTTATCGATCCCATTATTAATGCCATTGACCCCGTTATCGATCCCATTATCAATCCCATTATTGATCCATTATTGATCCATTATTGATACATTATCGATCCCATTGATCCATTATCGATCCCATTATCGATCCCATTATTGATCCATTATTGATCCGTTATCGATCCCGTTATTGATCCGTTATTGATCCCACAGGTGCTCCCGGCCCCTCAGGGTCCCGGGGGGGCCCCGGGGGTCCCCGGGGGGGGCGGGGCCACCATGAGTGAGGCGCTGGTGGTCAAGGAGGGCTGGCTGCACAAGAGGGGTGAGCCGGGGGCGGGGCCTGGGCTCTGGGGGCGGGGCTTGGGCCCTGGGGGCGGGGCTTGGGCTCTGGGGGCAGGACTTGGCTTTGGGGGCAGGACTTGGGGGATTTGGGTTGGGGGATTTGAGATTAGAATGGGGATTTGGGATGGGGGATTTGGGATTGGGATGGGGATGGGAGATTTGGGGGATTTGAGGGATTTGGGATTGGGGCTTGGGGATTTGGGATTTGGGATTTGGGATTTGGGATGGGAGATTTGGGGGATTTGAGGGATTTGGGATTGGGGATTTAGGATTGGGCATTGGGACGGGAGATTTGGGGAATTTGGGATTGGGGTCAGGGTTTGGGATTTTGGGGATTTGGGATCGTGGGTGTAGCATGGGAGATTTGCCCCATTTCCATTCTCCCCCACCCACTCCCCATTAACCCTTTCACCCCTGATCCCCCCCCCCACTCCCCATTAACCCTTTCACCCCTATTTCCCCCATTAACCCTTTCACCCCTAATTCCCCCCATTAACCCTTTCACCCCCTAATTCCCCCACTCCCCATTAACCCTTCCCCCCATCCCCCCCAGTCCCCATTAACCCTTTCACCCCTGATCCCCCCTCACCCCCATTAACCCTTTCACCCCCATCCCCCCCACTCCCGTTAACCCTTTCCCCCCCAGTTCCCCCGTTAACCCTTTCCCCCCAGTTCCCCCCGTTAACCCTTTCCGCCCCTCACCCCAGCCCCGTTAACCCTTTCCCCGCCGCGCCAGGCGAGTACATCAAGACGTGGCGGCCCCGTTATTTCCTGCTCAAGAGCGACGGTTCCTTCATCGGCTACAAGGAGCGGCCCGAGAGCCCCGAGCACGGCCTCCCCCCCCTCAACAACTTCTCCGTGGCCGGTAGGGGCTCAGAGCGGGCCGGGGGTCGTACCCCAAACCCTCCCACCCTCCCTTTGCCCGGGTTTTGCCCGATTTCGCCGTTTCTCGCCCCGTTTCTCAGAGTGCCAGCTGATGAGGACGGAGCGGCCGCGCCCCAACACCTTCGTCATCCGCTGCCTGCAGTGGACAACGGTCATCGAGAGGACTTTCCACGTGGACACGGCCGAGGAGCGGTGGGCGCGGCTGGGGACCCCAAATCCTGCTGGGGGGATCCTAAATCCTGCTGGGATGGACCCCAAATTCCTCTGGGAGAGACCCCGATCCTGCTGGGGGGATCCTAAATCCCTTGGGATGGACCCCAAATTCCTCTGGGAGAGACCCCGATCATGCTGGGGGGATCCTAAATCCCGCTGGGATGGACCCCGATCCTGCTGGGGATCCTAAATCCCTTGGGATGGACCCCCCCCACATCCCTTGGGACAGACCCCAAATCCTGCTGGGAGAGACCCCGATCCTGCTGGGGGGATCCCAAATCCCTTGGGATGGACCTCAAATCCTGCTGGGAGAGACCTCAAATCCTGCTGGGGGGATCCTAAATCCCTTGGGACAGAGCCCAAATCCTGCTGGGGGGGATCCTAAATCTCTCTGGGAGAGGCCCCAAATCCTGCTGGGAGAAACCACAAAGGGAGACACCCCAAATCCCATGGGAGGGATCCTAAATCTCTCTGGGAGAGAGACCCCAAAGCCCTTGGGAGAGAGGTCCCAGTTTGGGGGTGGATCCCAGTTTGGGATCCCCATTTGGGCTCCCTGTTTGTGATCCATTCGATCCCTTTGCCACAGTGATGAGTGGATCCCTGCTTGTGATCCCTGTTTGTGACCCCTGTTTGTTTGTGATCCACTGGATCCAATTTCACAGGGAGCAGTGGCTCAGGGCCATCCAGGCCGTGGATCCCTGTTTGGGATCCCTGTTTGTGATCCACTGGATCCAATTTCACAGGGAGCAGTGGCTCAGGGCCATCCAGGCCGTGGATCCCTGTTTGGGATCCACTGGATCCCTTTCACAGGGAGCAGTGGCTCAGGGCCGTGGATCCCTGTTTGTGATCCCTGTTTGTGATCCACTGGATCCCTTTCCACAGGGAGCAGTGGCTCAGGGCCACCCAGGCCGTGGATCCCCGTTTGTGATCCCTGGTTTTTGTCCCTGTTTGTGATCCACTGGATCCCTTTCACAGGGAGCAGTGGCTCAGGGCAGTGGATCCCTGTTTGTGACCCCTGTTTGTTTGTGATCCACTGGATCCCATTTCACAGGGAGCAGTGGCTCAGGGCCATCCAGGCAGGGGATCCCTGTTTGGGATCCCTGTTTGTGACCCACTGGATCCCTTTCACAGGGAGCAGTGGCTCAGGGCCATCCAGGCCGTGGCCTCGGGGCTCAAGAGCCGCGCGCCGGCCCCGGAGCCGCCCGAGCTCGGGGGAGCCCCCGGGGATGGAGAGGACGGAGAGGCCGCCGGGAAAGCCCGCAGCAAGGCCGTGAGTGTGCCCCAAAATAGCCCCAAAACATGCCAAAAAATCCCACCAAAAACACCCAAAATAGCCCCAAAATATGCCAAAAAATCCCACCAAAAACACCCAAAATATCCCCGAAATATCCTTGAAATATCCCTGAAATATCCCCCAAAACCCACCCTAAATAGCCCCAAAATATCCCCAAAATATCCCTGAAATATCCTCCAAAGACCACCCATAATTTCCCTGAAATATCCCCCCAAAACCACCCAAAATATCCCTGAAATATCCCCAAAATATCCCCCAGAACCCACCTAAAATGTCCCTGAAATATCCCCCAAAACCAACCCAAAATATCCCTGAAATATCCCCCCAAAACCACCCAAAATATCCCCAAAACCAACCCAAAATATCCCCCAGAACCCACCTAAAATGTCCCTGAAATATCCCCCAAAACCAACCCAAAATATCCCTGAAATATCCCCCCAAAACCACCCTAAATAGACCCAAAATAGCCCTGAGATAACCCCAAAAAATCCCACCAAAAACGCCCAAAACATCCCCAAAATATCCCCCAAAACCCACCCAAAATATCTCTGAAATATCCCCCAAAACCCACCCAAAATATCCCTGAAATGTCCCCCCAAAACCACCCCAAAAAATCACAAAAAAACCTCAAAAAATCCCAAATAAACCCTAAAAAAATCCCCAAAAATTTCTATAAAATTCCCATAAAATCCCCCAAAAATCCCCACTCCCAAAACCCCCAAAATCTGTTATTTTTGCCCCATCAGAGCATGGCAGACTTTCATTACCTGAAAACGTGCCTCAACAAATCCCCCCAAAATCACCCCAAAAAAAACCCCAAAAGATCCCCAAAAATCCCCCCTAAGAACCCCCTGAAAAATTAAAAAAAAAAAAAAGAAATCCCAAAAAATCCCAAAAAATTACCAAAAAATTCCCAAATCCCTCCCAAAAAATCCACAAATCCCCCCAAAAAATCCCCCAAAAAGTCGCCAAAAAAATCCCAAAAAATCACAAAAAAAATCTGAAAAAATCCCAAATAAACCCTAAAAAATCCCCAAAAAATCCACAAAAAATCCCCCAAAAATCCACAAAAAAATCACAAAAAATCCCCAAAAAACCTGAAAAAATCCCCAAAAAACCCTCTAAAAATCACAAAAAAATTCCCAAAAAATTCCCAAAAAATCCCCAAAAAATCACCCAAAAATCTCAATAAATCTTAAAAAAATCACAAAAAAATTCCCATAAAATCCCCAAAAAATCCCAAAAAATCACAAAAAATCACAAAAAAACCTCAAAAAATCCCAAATAAACCCTAAAAAAATCCCCAAAAATTTCCATAAAATTCCCATAAAATCCCCCAAAAATCCCCACTCCCAAAACCCCCAAAATCTGTTATTTTTGCCCCAGCAGAGCATGGCAGACTTTGATTACCTGAAGCTGCTGGGCAAGGGCACCTTTGGGAAGGTGATCCTGGTGCGCGAAAAGGCCTCGGGGCGCTACTACGCCATGAAGATCCTGCGCAAGGAGGTCATCATCGCCAAGGTCTGGGCTGAAAAACGGGGATTTCGGGCAAAAACGGGGCCTGGGGGCAAAATGGGGATTATTGGAGTCGGATCCGGGCGCTTTGGGGCCAAAAATCAGCGTTTGGGGGGTGGGAAAGGGGAATTTATGGGGAAATAAAGGGCGGTTTTGGGGAGGTCATGGTGGTCGGGGTTTGGGGGGAAAAATTGGGGTTTGGGGGGTAAAAATGGGGGTTTTGGGGAAAAAAATGGGGGTTTGGGGGAAAAATGGGGATTTTGGGAGGTAAAAATGGGGATTTTGGGGGAAAAATTGGGGTTTGGGGGGGAAAATTGGGGTTTGGGGGAAAAATGGGGATTTTGGGGGAAAAAATGGGGGTTTTGGGGGAAAAAATGGGGGTTGGGAGGTAGAAATGGGGTTTGGGGGAAAAAAGTGGGGGAAAAATGGAGGTAAAAATGGGGGTTTTGGGGAGGTCATCGTGGTCGGGGTTTGGGGGGAAAATGGGGATTTTGGGGGAAAAAATGGGGGTTTTGGGGGAAAAAATGGGGGTTGGGAGGTAGAAATGGGGTTTGGGGGAAAAAAGTGGGGGAAAAATGGAGGTAAAAATGGGGGTTTTGGGGAGGTCATCGTGGTCGGGGTTTGGGGGGAAAAATTGGGGTTTGGGGGAAAAAATGGGGGTTTGGGGTGAAAAATGGGGGATTTTGGGAGGGTGAAAAATGGGGGTTTGGGGGAGGTAAAAATGGGGGTTTTGGGGAAAAAATGGGGGGTTTGGGGGAAAAATGGGGGTTTGGGGGAGGTAAAAATGGGGGTTTGGGGGAGGTCATCGTGGTCGAGGTTTGAGGCAAAAAGATTGGGGTTTGTGAGGTAAAAATGGGGGGTTTGGGGGAAAAATGGGGGGTTTGGGGGAAAAATGGGGGTTTTGAGGAGGTAAAAATGGGGATTTTGGGGGAAAAAATTGGGGGTTTTGGGGGGAAAAATGGGGGTTTTGGGGAGGTTGCCAAGGTGAAATTCAGGGCAAAAAATGGGGGTTTGGAGGAAAAAAAGGGGATTTTGGGGAAGAAAAAGGGGATTTTGGGGAAGAAGAAGGGGATTTTGGGTAAGAAAAAGGGGATTTTGGGGTGTGATTTGGGGCAGTTTGGGGAGGAGGGGAGAAGGGCATTTCTGGGGCGCTTTGGGATGAAAAACGGGATTTTGTGGGACGTTCAGAGGTGAAAAAAACGACGTTTTTGGGATATTCTGGGGCGAAACCCAGCATTTTTGGGACGCTTTGGAACGAAAAGTGGGGGTTTTGGGATATTCTGGGGTGAGAAATGGCATTTTTGGGTGAGTTTGGGCGGCACCTGAGCGTTTGCCCCCTCCACAGGACGAGGTGGCTCACACGGTGACCGAGAGCCGCGTCCTGCAGAGCAGCCGCCACCCCTTCCTGACCGTGCGTGGGGCCCGGGAACCCGGGCCAAAATAACGGGAATTCTGGGACAAAATCCTGAAATCCTGGGACAAAATCCTGAAATTCTGGGAGTTCCTGACCAAAATCCTGAAATTCTGGGACAAAATCCTGAAATTCTGGGAGTTCCTGCCCAAAATCCTGAAATTCCTGCCCAAAATCCCCAAATTCCGGGAATTCCTGCCCAAAATCCCGAAAGTCCGGGAATTCCAGGCCAAAAATCCTGAAATCCTGGGACAAAATCCTGAAATTCTGGGAACCCCGGGCCAAAATCCAGGAATTACGGGAATCCCTGCCCAAAATCCTGAAATTCTGGGCCAAAATACTGAAATTCTGGGAGTTCCTGCCCAAAATCCTGAAATTCTGGGAAATCCGGGCCAAAATCCTGAAATTCCGGGAATTCCGGGCCAAAATCCTGAAATTCTGGGACAAAATCCTGAAATTCTGGGAATCCCTGCCCAAAATCCTGAAATTCTGGGAGTTCCTGACCAAAATCCTGAAATTCTGGGACAAAATCCTGAAATTCCGGGAATTCCTCCCCAAAATCCTGAAATTCTGGGACAAAATCCTGAAATTCCGGGAATTCCTCCCCAAAATCCTGAAATTCTGGGAATTCCTGGCCAAAATCCTGAAATTCTGGGCCGAAATACTAAAATTCCGGGAATTCCTGCCCAAAATAACCAAATTCTGGCAATTCTGGGCCAAAATCCTGAAATTCTGGGAGTTACTGGCCAAAATCCCGGAATTCTGGGAATTCTTGCCCAAAATAACCAAATTCTGGGAATTCCGGGCCAAAATCCCCAAATTCTGGGAATTCCGGGCCAAAATCCTGAAATTCTGGGAATTAAATCCCAAATTTCTGGGAATTAAATCCCCAATTTCCAGTAACTAAATCCCGAATTTCCAGCAATTCCCTCCCCCAAAATCCCCGAATTTCCAGGAATTCAATCCCGAATTTCCAGCAATTCCCTCCCCCAATCCCCCAATTTCCAGAATTCCTCCCAAACCCCCGAATTTTGGGATTTTTCCCAAATTCCCGTTGTTTTTCCCCAGGCTCTCAAATACGCCTTCCAGACCAGCGACCGCCTGTGCTTCGTCATGGAATACGCCAACGGCGGCGAGGTGCCGGCTCTGCCCCCAAACTCGGCCTTTTTTACCCCAAAATTTGAGTTTTCCGTGGGGCTGGGGGGGTTTATCCATCCTACCCCCATTTTCCCCGAGTTTTTCCCCAATTTTTTCCCGTTTTTCTCCCGTTTTCCCCCAATTTCCCCCCATTTTCCCCTCACTTTTTTCCCCAATTTTCCCCCCCTTGGCCCCAAATTCTCTCCCCAAATTTCCCCCTACCCATTTTCCCAGGTATTTTCCATCAATTTTTCCCCAATTCCCCCCAAATTTCCCCAATTTCCCCCCATTTTTTCCTCTTTTTTCTCCATCCCCCCCATTCCCCCCCCAATTTTTCCCCAATTTCCCCATTTTTCTTCCATTTTTCCCCAATTTTCCCCCCAATGCTTCCCCATTTTTCCCCAATATTTTCCAAGTTTCCCCAGATTTCTCCCCAATTTCCCCCGATTTCTCCCCAATTTTCCCTCCAATTTCCCCACCGATATTTTCCCAATTTCCCCGTTTTTCCCCCAATTTCCCCCCCAATTTTCCCCAATTTCCCCACCCAATTTCCCCACCCAATTTTCATTTTATTTCCCCCCAATTTCCTCCCCCAATTTCCATTTTATTCCCCTTGATTTTTTCCCAATTCCCCGTTTTCCCCCCCATTTCCCCCCAATTTTCCCCCTCCATTTCCCTTTTATTTCCCCCCCAATTTCCCCCCAATATTTTCCCCAATTTCCCCCCTGAATTTCCCTTCTCTTCCCCCCGATTTTTCCCGATTTCCCCCCTTAATTTCCGTTTTATTTCCCCCATTTCCCCCCCAATTTCCCCCCAATATTTTCCCCAATTTTCCCCCTCCATTTCCCTTTTATTCCCCCCAATTTTCCCCCTCCATTTCCCTTTTATTTCCCCCAATTTCCCCCCTGAATTTCCATTTTATTTTCCCCCAATATTTTCCCCAATTTCCCCCCTCCATTTCCGTTCTATTCCCCCCGATTTTTCCCGATTTCCCCCCTTAATTTCCCTTTTATTTCCCCCATTTCCCCCCTGAATTTCCCTTCTATTCCCCCCCATTTTTCCCAATTTCCCCCCTCAATCTCCCTTTTATTTCCCCAATTTCCCCCCTGAATTTCCCTTCTCTTCCCCCCGATTTTTCCCAATTTCCCCTCTTTTCCCCCAATTTCCCCCTCGAATTTCCCTTTTATTCCCCCCGATTTTCCCCGATTTCCCTGCTTTTCCCCCCCATTTCCCCCCAATATTTTCCCCCATTTCCCCCCTCAATTTCCCTTTTATTTCCCCCATTTCCCCCCTGAATTTCCCTTCTCTTCCCCCCGATTTTTCCCAATTTCCCTGGTTTTTCCCCCCAATATTTTCCCCCATTTCCCCCCTCAATTTCCCTTTTATTTCCCCAATTTCCCCCCTGAATTTCCCTTTTATTCCCCCTGATTTTTCCCGATTTCCCCCCTTAATTTCCCTTTTATTTCCCCCCTGAATTTCCCTTCTCTTCCCCCCGATTTTTCCCAATTTCTGTGCTTTTCCCCCCAAATCTCCAGCTGTTTTTCCACCTGTCCCGGGAGCGGGTGTTCCCCGAGCCCCGCGCTCGCTTCTACGGCGCCGAGATCGTCTCGGCCCTGGAGTACCTGCACTCGCGGGACGTCGTCTATCGCGACATCAAGGTCCTGATCCGGGATCTGGGCCCGATTCCTGCGGGTTTGGGGAAATTCTGGGGGTTTGGGGGCGTCCCGGGGGGGCTGGGGCTGAATGCCCGGGGTTTGGGGTGGATTTTGTGGGGGTTTGGGCTGAATTTCTGGGATTTTGGGGCTGAATTCCTGGGGTTTGGGGTGGATTTTGTGGGGGTTTGGGCTGAATTTCTGGGATTTTGGGGCTGAATTCCTGGGGTTTGGAGCCAGTTCCTGGGGTTTTGGGCTGAATTTCTGGGGTTTGGGGTGGATTTTGTGGGGTTTTGGGCTGAATTTCTGGGATTTTGGGGCGGAATTCCCAGGGTTTGGAGCTGGTTCCTGGGGTTTTGGGCTGAATTCCTGGGATTTTGGGGCTGAATTCCTGGGGTTTGGAGCCAATTCCTGGGGTTTTGGGCTGAATTCCTGGGGTTTGGAGCCGGTTCCTGGAGTTTTGGGCTGAATTTCTGGCATTTGGGGGCTGATTTTGTGGGGGTTTGGGCTGAATTTCCGGGATTTTGGGGCCAAATTCCTGGGGTTTGGAGCCAGTTCCTGGGGTTTTGGGCTGAATTTCTGGGATTTTGGGGCTGAATTTCCGGCATTTGGGGGCTGAATTCCTGGGATTTTGGGGCTGAATTCCCGGGGTTTGGAGCCAATTCCTGGGGTTTTGGGCTGAATTTCCGGGATTTTGGGGCTGAATTCCTGGGGTTTGGAGCCGGTTCCTGGGGTTTTGGGCTGAATTCCCGGGATTTTGGGGCTGATTTTGTGGGGGTTTGGGCTGAATTTCTGGGATTTTGGGGCTGATTTTGTGGGATTTGGGGTGGATTTTGTGGGATTTTGGGCTGAATTTCCAGCATTTTGGGGCTGAATTCCTGGGGTTTGGGGTGGATTTTGTGGGGGTTTGGGGCTGATTTTGTGGGATTTGGGGCTGATTTTGTGGGGGTTTGGGCTGAATTTCCAGCATTTTGGGGCTGAATTCCTGGGGTTTGGAGCCGGTTCCTGGGGTTTTGGGCTGAATTTCTGGGATTTTGGGGCTGAATTCCCGGGGTTTGGAGCCGGTTCCTGGGGTTTTGGGCTGAATTTCAGGCATTTTGGGGCTCATTTTGTGGGATTTGGGGTGGATTTTGTGGGGGTTTGGGCTGAATTTCCAGCATTTTGGGGCTGATTTTGTGAGGTTTTGGGGCTGGTTTTGTGAGATTTTGAGGCTGATTTTGGGGTTGAATTCCTGGGATTTTGGGGACCATTACCAGGGATTTTGGGGCTGATTTTGTGGGATTTGGGGCTGATTCTTGGTATTTTGGGGACCATTCTGGGGATTTTGGGGCTGATTTCATGGGATTTTGGGCTGAATTTCCCGCATTTTGGGGCTGATTTTGTGAGGTTTTGGGGCTGATTTTGGGGCTGATTTTGTGGGATTTTGGGGCTGATTTTGTGGGATTTTGGTGCAAATTCCTGAATTCCCAGCTGGAGAATCTGATGCTGGACAAGGACGGGCACATCAAGATCACGGATTTCGGGCTCTGTAAGGAGGGGGTGACGGACGGCACCACCATGAGAACCTTCTGTGGCACCCCCGAGTACCTGGCGCCCGAGGTGAGGCTGGGAATTCCCTAAATTCCCCCAAAAAATCCCCAAAATTCCAGAAAAAATCACAAAATTCCAGAAAAAATCCCAAAATCCCAGAAAAAAATAAAAAAATCCCTGAAAATTCCCCCAAAATCCCCAGAGAATTCCCCCCAAATCCTGCAAGGACCTTCTGTGGCACCCCCGAGTACCTGGCGCCCGAGGTGAGGCTGGGAATTCCCAAAAATTCCCAAAAAAATCCCAAAATTCCTGAAAAAGATCGCAAAATTCCAGAAAAAATCTCAAATTTCCCCCCAAAAAATCCCAAAATTCCCGAAAATTCCCCCCAAATTCCCAGAGAATTCCCCCCAAATCCTGAGGGGCTTCCTCATTACTTGTCCCCGCTTTAGGTCCTGGAAGGTGACACCCATGACTTTGTCCCTGCAGGTCCTGGCAGGTCCCAGCCCTCACCTTTACTGCCACAGGTCCTTACAGGTGACCTCTATCCCCTTTAGGTCCTGGCAGGTCACACCCATGACTTTGTCCCCTGTCCCTGGCAGGTCACACCCGTCACCTTTACCCCTTTAGGTCCTGCAGGTGACCCCATTCCCCCTCTCCCCTCAGGTCCTGCAGGTGACCCCATTCCCCCTCTCCCCTCAGGTCCTGCAGGTGACCCCCACACCTTTACCCCTTTAGGTCCTGCAGGTGACCCCGTTCCCTCTCCCCACAGGTCCTGGCAGGTCACACCCGTCACCTTTACCCCCTCAGGTCCTGGCAGGTGACCCCATTCCCTCTCCCCTCAGGTCCTGGCAGCTCACACCCATGACTTTGTCCCCTGTCCCTGGCAGGTGACCCTGTTCCCTCTCCCCTCAGGTCCTGGCAGGTGACCCCGTTCGCTCTCCCCACAGGTCCTGGCAGGTGACCCCCTCACCTTTACCCCCTCAGGTCCTGCAGGTGACCCCGTTCCCTCTCCTCACAGGTCCTGGCAGCTCACACCCATGACTGTCCCCTGTCCCTGGCAGGTGACCCCGTTCCCTCTCCCCTCAGGTCCTGCAGGTGACCCCCTCACCTTTACCCCCTCAGGTCCTGCAGGTGACCCCATTCCCCCTGTCCCCACAGGTCCTGGAAGATGACACCCCATGACTTTGTCCCTTTAGGTCCTGGCAGGTGACCCCCTCACCTTTACCCCCTCAGGTCCTGGCAGGTGACCCTGTTTGCTCTCCCCACAGGTCCTGGAAGATGACACCCCATGACTTTACCTTCACAGGTCCTGGCAGGTCCCAGCCCTCACCTTTACCCCCTCAGGTCCTGCAGGTGACCCCGTTCCCTCTCTCCCCTCAGGTCCTGGAAGACAACGACTACGGCCGCGCCGTGGACTGGTGGGGGCTGGGGGTGGTGATGTACGAGATGCTCTGCGGGCGCCTCCCCTTCTACAACCAGGACCACGAGCGCCTCTTCGAGCTGATCCTGCTGGAGGAGCTGCGCTTCCCCAGGAGCCTGGGCCCCGAGAGCTGCTCCCTGCTGGCCGGGCTGCTCAAAAAGGATCCTAAACAGAGGTGAGATACACCTGGGTACACCTGAGATACACCTGGGCACACCTGGGTACACCTGGGTACACCTGAGATACACCTGGGTACACCTGAGATACACCTGGGTACACCTGGGATACACCTGAGATACACCTGGGATACACCTGAGATACACCTGAGATACACCTGGGTACACCTGAGATACACCTGGGATACACCTGAGATACACCTGGGCACACCTGGGGTACCCACACACACGGGTACCTGCGCTTCCCCAGGAGCCTGGGCCCCGAGAGCCGCTCCCTGCTGGCCGGGCTGCTCAAAAAGGATCCTAAACAAAGGTGAGACACACCTGGGCACACCTGGGTACACCTGAGATACACCTGGGATACACCTGGGTACACCTGAGATACACCTGGGGTACCCACACACACCTGGCACATTGAGGTCCTGCAGTCCCTGGGCCCCGAGAGCCGCTCCCTGCTGGCCGGGCTGCTCAAAAAGGACCCGAAACAGAGGTGAGACACACCTGGGTACACCTGAGATACACCTGGGCACACCTGGGTACACCTGGGTACACCTGGGTACACCTGGGTACACCTGAGATACATCTGGGTACACCTGAGATACACCTGGGTACACCTGGGATACACCTGAGATACACCTGGGATACACCTGAGATACACCTGGGCACACCTGGGTACACCTGAGATACACCTGGGATACACCTGAGATACACCTGGGCACACCTGGGGTACCCACACACACGGGTACCTGCGCTTCCCCAGGAGCCTGGGCCCCGAGAGCCGCTCCCTGCTGGCCGGGCTGCTCAAAAAGGATCCTAAACAAAGGTGAGACACACCTGGGCACACCTGGGTACACCTGAGATACACCTGGGATACACCTGGGTACACCTGAGATACACCTGGGGTACCCACACACACCTGGCACATTGAGGTCCTGCAGTCCCTGGGCCCCGAGAGCCGCTCCCTGCTGGCCAGGCTGCTCAAAAAGGATCCGAAACAGAGGTGAGACACACCTGGGTACAGCTGGGTACACCTGGGGTACAGCTGGGTACACCTGGGCACACCTGAGATACACCTGGGTACACCTGGGATATACCGGGGCACACCTGGGGTACCCACACACACCTGAGACATACTTGGGTACACCTGGGGTGCACCTGTGCCCACCTGCGCTCACCTATTCTCACCTGTTCCCACCTGTTCTCACCTGTGCCCTCACCCGTTGTCCCCTGTGCCCACCTGTGCCCTCACCTGTTCTCACCTGTGCTCTCACCTGTTCTCACCTGTACCCACCTGTGCCCACCTGTGCCCTCACCTGTGCCCTCACCTGTGCCCACCTGTGCCCTCACCTGTTCTCACCTGTACCCACCTGTGCAGGCTGGGCGGGGGCCCGGGCGACGCCCGCGAGGTGATGGAGCATCGCTTCTTCGCGGGCATCGATTGGCTGGACGTGGTGCAGAGGAAGGTGAGGCCCCGCCCACGGCCCCGCCCCGCCCGGGCGTGACCCCGGCCCTCACCTGGCGCGAGGCCCCGCCCCCCCCAGCTGGTGCCGCCCTTCCGGCCGCAGGTGACGTCGGAGGTGGACACCAGGTACTTCGACGAGGAGTTCACGGCGCAGAGCATCACGGTCACGCCCCCCGAGAGATGTGAGTGCACCTGGGCTCACCTGGGCCTTACCTGTCCTTACCTGTGTCCTTACCTGTCCCTGTCCATCACGGTCACGCCCCCCGAGAGATGTGAGTGCACCTGGGCTCACCTGGGCCTTACCTGTCCTTACCTGTGTCCTTACCTGTCCTTACCTGTGTCCTTACCTGTCCTTACCTGTCCCCGTCCATCACGGTCACACCCCCCGAGAGATGTGAGTGCACCTGGGCTCACCTGGGCTCACCTGGGCTGTCACTGACCCCTCACCTGTCCCTGACCCCCTCCCATCCATCACGGTCACGCCCCCCGAGAGATGTGAGTGCACCTGGGCCTTACCTGGGCTCACCTGGGCTCACCTGGGCTCACCTGTGTCCTCACCTGTGTCCTCACCTGTGTCCTCACCTGTCCTTACCTGTCCCTGTCCATCACGGTCACGCCCCCCAAGAGATGTGAGTGCGCCTGGGCTCACCTGGGCTCACCTGTGTCCTCACCTGTGTCCTTACCTGTGTCCTCACCTGTACCTTACCTGTGTTTACCTGTCCTGTCATCTCTTCCCTCACCTGTCCCTGTCCCTCACCTGTCCCCGCCTGTCCCCAGGTGAGCTCCTGGACTCTCCGGAGAGCGATCACCGGACGCATTTCCCGCAGTTCTCCTACTCGGCCAGCATCCGCGAGTGACACCTGGGACACACCTGGGACACACCTGGGGACACCTGGGACACACCTGGGACACCTGGGGACACCTGGGACACACCTGGGGACACCTGGGGACACACCTGGGGACACCTGGGACACACCTGGGACACACCTGGAACACCCCTGGGACACCTGGAACACACCTGGGCACACCTGGCACACCTGGGCTCCCCTGTGCGCCTTCCCCCACTGTCCGCCAACTGCTCTGGCTCCTCCCCCAGGCGCTCTGGCCCCTCCCCTGTGTCATATGGCCCCACCCCCAGAGCTCTGGCTCCTCCCCCAAGTGCTCTGCCCCCACCCCCAGGCACTCTGGCCCCTCCCCTGTGTCATATGGTCCCGCCCCCAGGCTCTATGGCCCCACCCCCAGGTGCTCTGGCTCCTCCCCCAGGTGCTCTGGCCCCGCCCCCTCCCCCAGGTGTTTTTGGGGGATTTTGGTGCCGTTTTTGGACGTTTTTTGAAAAAACCTCGACGTGGCCTTGACGCCCCCGGAGCTCCCAGTTCAAACCAGTTCAAACCAGTTCAAACCAGTTCAAACCAGTATCCAATCCCTGCTCATCCCAGTCCCTCCCAGTCCCTCCCAGTCCCTCCCAGTTCATCCCAGTTCGATCCCAGTTCGATCCCAGTTTATCCCAGCCCGGTTCAATCCCAGTTTGTCCCAGTTCAAACCAGTCCCTCCCATTTTGTCCCAGTCCCTCCCAGTCCATCCCAGTTCCGGGGCCCCTCCCCCACCAGCGTTGCCTCTGAGCCCCTCCCCCCCCTCATTTTGGGGCTTGGGGAGGGGCAGAAATTGCGATTTTTGTTGTTGTTTTTGGTTTTTTGTTTTTTTCCTCTGGAATTGCCCAAATCTGGCGGAATTCACGGGAAAATCGTGGGAGGGGGGAGGGGTGGGAGGATGGGGGAGGGGCAGGGGCGGGGGGGGGATGAGCAGCGAAAAAAATTAAATAAAAATTGAAATTTTTTTTGGTTTTTTGCTCTTTTTTTTTTAATTTTTGACACCCTCCAAATCTGTGACGCCCCCAAATGTTCCCAAAAACCCCCAAAATTTTTTCACCCTCAAATGTCCCCAAAAATTTTTAAAAAAATCCCCAAAACCCCAAAATTTCCCGTCCCTACCCACCAAATGTCCCCAAAAATCTCCAAAAGTCCCCAAAATAAAAAAAAAAATTAAAATCCCTCAGATTTTTGCCATCGCCCCAATGTCCCCAAATGTCCCCAAAATCTTCAAATTTTTGTCACCCCTCCCCGCAAAATATCCCCAAAAATCCTCAAAAAAAAAAATCCTAAAAAATTAAAAAAAAATCCCCCAAAATTCCAAGAATCCCCGAAATTTTTTCACTCGTGGCCCCCAGTGTCCCCAAATCCCCCCAGACCCCCCTAAATCCCTCCAAGGTTTTCACTCCCGTGTCTCAAATGTCCCCAAAAACCTCAAAAATCCCCAAAAATCCCAAATTTTTCTCCCCTCTCCCCGCAAGTGTCCTCCGATCCATCGCTCTGTCCTCCGATCCATCGCTCTGCGCTCGATTGCACCTCCCCGGCACAGCTGCTCTCTCCCTGTGATTGGCAGCTTCATTCAGCCAATAGGAGCGCGAGGCGGGCTCAGCGATGCCCAATCGGAGCGCGCGGTGCGGAAGGGGGCGGGGCCGAGGCGGCGGCGCGAGGCGGCGGCGGGAGCCATGAAGTGAGGGGGGGGAGGGGCGGGAAAAGGGGGGCGCTGAGGGGGGCTTGGGGGATATTGGGGAATGTGGGGGGAAATTGTGGGAATTTTGGAGGATCTGAGGGGATTTGGGGGATTTTGGGGTGATTTGAGGGGATTTTGGGGGCTCTGAGGTAATTTTGGAGGGATCTGAGGGGATTTTGAGGGGATTTTGGTGAGATCCATTCCCAGGATCCCCTCAGGCTGAACGTGCACGGGCTCCTGGTGCTGTCCCAGTCCCCAAGACCCCCAAATCTCCCCCAATTCCCCCCGAGTCCCCTCGAAACTGCCCCCAGAATCCCCCGGGATCCACCCGGTGCCACTGGATCCCCTGGGATCCCCTCAGGCTGAACGTGGACGGGCTCCTGGTGCTGTTCCCCTATGAGTTCATCTACCCCGAGCAGTTCTCCTACATGCTGGAGCTCAAACGCACCCTGGACGCCAAGGTGGGATCCACTGGGGGGAAAACGGGGAGGGATCCAATGGGGGGGATCCACTGGGATGGATCCAATGAGGAATCAACGGGGGGAATCCAGTGGGGGAAAATCCACGGAGGGGATCCAATGGGTGGGATCAATGAGGGATTCAAGGGGGAGGGATCCACCGAGGGGGGATCAGCTAGGGAATCCGATTGGGAGGGATCCATTGGGGATCCTCGGAGGGAATCCACTGGAGGGATCCACTTGGGGCGGGGGAAGGGGGGGGGGAGATGGGGGACAGGGACAGATGGACAACGGGGGGGATCCACTGGAGAGAATCCACAGGGGGGGATCCACAGGGGGAAACGCATTGGGAGGGATCCACCAGGAGGGATCCACCAGGAGGGATCCACCAAGGGATCCGGGCCCCCCCCCGTGACCGCCCCTTCCCCCCCAGGGCCACGGGGTTCTGGAGATGCCGTCGGGGACGGGCAAGACGGTGTCACTGCTGGCCCTGATCATCGCCTACCAGCGCGTGAGCCGATCCCGGGGGATCCGGGGGGATCCGGGGGGATCCTGAGGGGTCTGGGGGCTTCTGACTGCTCCTGGTGGATCCCAGAGGCTCCTGGAGGATCCCCTTGGGTTGGGGAGGGGGAGGGGGGGGGGTTCGAGTGGATCCCAGGGGATCTGGGGGGAGCTTGATTGGTTGGGGGTGGGGGTGGGGTCCTGGTGGGTCCCTGAGGATCCTGGGTGGTCCCAGGGTGTTCTGGCAGGTCCTGGCAGATCCCAGTGGGTCCCAGCAGATCCTGGATTATCCCAGGGGATCTGGGCGGGTTCTGGCAGATCCTGGCAGATTCCAGCAGATCCCAGTGGATCCCAGCAATCCTTTCTTCCCCCCCAGGCCCACCCCCTGGACGTGTCCAAGCTGATTTACTGCTCCCGCACGGTGCCCGAGATTGAGAAGGTCAGCGGGGAGGGGATCCCTGGGCTGGATCCCTCGGGTGGATCCCTCAGGGTGGATCCCTCAGGGCTGGATCCCTCGGGGTGGATCCCTCAGGGTGGATCCCCTCAGGGTGGATCCCCTCAGGGCCGGATCCCCTTCTCTCCCCTCACGTCCCCGCGTTCCCCCCGCAGGTGGTGGAGGAGCTGCGGAAGCTTCTGGAATGCTACGAGCGGGAGCTGGGGGAGCCCCTGCCCTTCCTGGCGCTGGCGCTGAGCTCCCGCAAGAATCTCTGCGTGCACCCCGAGGTCGGGGATCCAGAACGGGGATCGGGGGGGATCTGGGGGGCCTGGGACTGGGGAGGAAGCTCAGGGGCTTGCAGGGATCCCAGGGATCTGGGGGGTCCAGGGGGATCTGGAGGGATCTGGGCCTTTTGTGGGGGCTGGGTGTGGCAGGGGGGTCACAGGGATCCCAGTGGATCCCAATGGATCCCAGCCCCAGGTCTCTGCGCTCCGCTTCGGGAAGGAGGGGGGATCACGGGGGGTGTCAGGGGTCTCTGGGGGCTGTGTGTGGATCCCAGCAGATCCCAGTGGATCCCAATGGATCCCTGCCCAGGTCTCCACGCTCCACTTCGGGAAGGAGGGGGGATCACGGGGGGTGTCAGGGGTCTCTCAGGGCTGTGAGTGGATCCCAGTGGATCCCTGCCCAGGTCTCCGCGCTCCGGTTCGGGAAGGAGGGGGGATCATGGGGGGGTGTCAGGGGTCTCTCAGGGCTGTGTGTGGATCCCAGTGGATCCCAATGGATCCCAATGGATCCCTGCCCAGGTCTCCGCGCTCCGCTTTGGGAAGGAGGGGAGATCGTGGGGGGGTGTCAGGGGTCTCTGGGGGCTGTGAGTGGATCCCAGTAGATCCCAGTGGATCCCTGCCCAGGTCTCCGCGCTCCGCTTTGGGAAGGAGGTCGACAGCCGCTGCCTGGCCCTGACGGCCTCGTACCTGCGGGACCCCCCCGAGGGAGCCCGGCCCAGCTGCTCCTTCTTCCAGGTCAGCCCGGGGGATCCGGGGGGATCTGGGGGGGATCCTGGGGGATCTGGGGGGTCCTGAAGGTTCCAGGGGGATCTGAGGGGATCCTTGGAGGATACCAAAGGGTCTGGGGGGGGTTGGGTGGGTCTGGGGGGGATTTGGGGGGGGGGCTGTTCCCCAATGGATCCCCTGGGACCCCCCCATTGGTTCCCTTGTTCATTTTGGGGACCCCAGCCCCATTCTGGGATATTCCCACCCCATTCTTGGTGACCCCAGCCCCATTTCAGGGACTCCCACAGACCCCAGCCCCACTCTGGGGTGTTCTCCCCCCATTTTGGGACATCCCCACCCCATATTTGAGCCCCAGCCCCATTTCAAGGACCCCAAATCCCATTCCAAGGACCCCAAATCCCATTTTTTGCTGTTCTCCCCCCGTTTTTTGCTGTTCTCCCCCCGTTTTTTGCCGTTCTCCCCCATTTTTTGCTGTTCTCCCCCCGTTTTTTGCTGTTCTCCCCCGTTTTTGCTGACCCCAGCCTCATTTCTCTCCCCCCCTCAGGAGTTCGAGGCCCGGGGCCGGCAGAGCCCCCTCCCCTTTGGGGTTCACAACCTGGACGATCTCCGGGCGCTCGGGCGCCAGCGCGGCCTCTGCCCCTACTTCATGGCCAGGGCCTCTGTAAGGAACCCCAAAATATCCTAAAATATCCCTAAAATATCCCTAAAATATCCCCAAATACCTGCCCCTACTTCATGGCCAGGGCCTCTGTAAGGAGTCCTAAAATATCCTAAAATATCCCTAAAAATATCCCTAAAATATCCCCAAATACCTGCCCCTACTTCATGGCCAGGGCTTCTGTAAGGAGTCCTAAAATATCCTAAAATATCCCTAAAATATCCCTAAAATATCCCCAAATATCTGCCCCTACTTCATGGCCAGGGCCTCTGTAAGGAGTCCTAAAATATCCCAAAAACACCCCTAAATATCCCTAAAAATACCCTAAAAATATCCCCAAATACCTGCCCCTACTTCATGGCCAGGGCCTCTGTAAGGAACCCCAAAATACCCTAAAAATACCCTAAAAATATCCCCAAATATCTGCCCCTACTTCATGGCCAGGGCCTCTGTAAGGAGTCCTAAAATATCCTAAAAATACCCTAAAATATCCCTAAAATATCCCTAAAATATCCCCAAATACCTGCCCCTACTTCATGGCCAGGGCCTCTGTAAGGAACCCCAAAATACCCCCAAAATATCCTAAAATACCCCAAAAATATCCGAAAAATATCCTTAAATATCTGCCCCTACTTCATGGCCAGGGCCTCTGTGGGAAACCCTAAAATATCCCGAAAATGTCCTAAAAATATCCCTAAAAATATCCCTAAAATATTCTCAAATATTTGCCCCTACTTCATGGCCAGGGCCTCTGTGAGAAACCCTAAAATATCCCAAAAATGTTCTAAAAATATCTGTAAAAATATTCTTAAATATCTGCCCCTACTTCATGGACACAGCATCAGTAAAACACCCTAAAAATATTCTAAAAATACCCCAAAAATATCCTAAAAATGTCCTAAAAATATCCCAAAACCTCCTGGGGAACCCAAATCTCTCTGGGCACCCCAAAGCCCCTCAGGGGAACCCCAAATTTCTCTGGGGACCCCAAACCTTCCCCCAAACCCTTCCCTAAAATCTCCTCTCTCCACCTGCCCCTATTGGCGCTTTGATTTTTCCCCATAAAATGACCCCAAACCCCCCTGAATGACCCCAAATCCGCCTGAGTGACCCCAAATCCCCCCCAAGTGACCCCAAATCCCTCTGGGTGACCCGAAATCCCTCTGGGGAACCCGAAATCTCTCTGGGGAACCCCAAAAATTCACCCAAACCCTTCCCTAAAAGCTCCTCTCTCCACCTGCCCCTATTGGAGCTTTGATTTTTCCAGACAAAATGACCCCAAATCCCTCCCTGAGTGACCCCAAATCCCCCCCCAAGTGACCCCAAATCCCTCTGGGGACCCCAAAACTCCTCTGGGCACCCCAAAACCCCTCAGGGGAACCCCAAATCTCTCTGGGGAACCCCAAAACTTCCCCCAAACCCTCCCCTAAAAGCTCCTCTCTCCACCCGCCCCCATTGGCGCTTTGATTTTTCCACACAAAATGACCCCAAACTCCCCCTGAATGACCCCAAACCCCCCTGAATGACCCCAAATCCCCCCAAGTGACCCCAAATCCCCCTGGGGACCCCAAAAGGGCCCTAAACAGCCCCATTTTTGCAGCTGGCCCACGCCAACGTGGTGGTGTACAGCTACCATTACCTGCTGGACCCCAAAACCGCCCCTATGGAACCCCAAAACCGCCCCAAACCTCCCTAAAACCTGCCTGGGTGACCCCAAAACTCCTCTGGGGGACCCCAAAACTCCTCTGGGCACCCCAAAACCCCTCAGGGGAACCCCAAACCTTCCCCCAAACCCTTCCCTAAAAGCTCCTCTCTCCACCCGCCCCTACTGGCGCTTTGATTTTTCCACACAAAATGACCCCAAACTCCCCCTGAATGACCCCAAACTCCCCTGAATGACCCCAAAACCTGCCTGGGTGACCCCAAAACTCCTCTGGGGACCCCAAAAGGGCCCTAAACGTCCCCACTTTTGCAGCTGGCCCACGCCAACGTGGTGGTGTACAGCTACCATTACCTGCTGGACCCCAAAACTGCCCCTATGGAACCCCAAAACCGCCCCAAACCTCCCTAAAACCTGCCTGAATCACCCCAAAACTCCTCTGGGTGACCCCAAATCCTTCCCAAGTGACCCCAAATCCCCCTGGGCACCCCAAAAGGGCCCTAAACGTCCCCACTTTTGCAGCTGGCCCACGCCAATGTGGTGGTGTACAGCTACCATTACCTGCTGGACCCCAAAACTGCCCCTATGGAACCCCAAAACCGCCCCAAACCTCCCTAAAACCTGCCTGAATCACCTCTGGGTGACCCCAAATCCCCCTGGGGACCCCAAAAGGGCCCTAAACGGCCCCATTTTTGCAGCTGGCCCACGCCAACGTGGTGGTGTACAGCTACCATTACCTGCTGGACCCCAAAACCGCCCCAAACCTCCCTAAAACCTGCCTGGGTGACCCCAAAACTCCTCTGGGGGACCCCAAAACTCCTCTGGGCACCCCAAAACCCCTCAGGGGAACCCCAAACCTTCCCCCAAACCCTTCCCTAAAAGCTCCTCTCTCCACCCGCCCCTATTGGCGCTTTGATTTTTCCACACAAAATTACCCCAAACCCCCCCTGAATGACCCCAAACTCCCCTGAATGACCCCAAAACCTGCCTGGGTGACCCCAAAACTCCTCTGGGGGACCCCAAAACTCCTCTGGGCACCCCAAAACCCCTCAGGGGAACCCCAAACCTTCCCCCAAACCCTTCCCTAAAAGCTCCTCTCTCCACCCGCCCCTATTGGCGCTTTGATTTTTCCACACAAAATTACCCCAAACCCCCCCTGAATGACCCCAAACTCCCCTGAATGACCCCAAAACCTGCCTGGGTGACCCCAAAACTCCTCTGGGGACCCCAAAAGGGCCCTAAACGTCCCCACTTTTGCAGCTGGCCCACGCCAACGTGGTGGTGTACAGCTACCATTACCTGCTGGACCCCAAAACCGCCCCAAACCTCCCTAAAACCTGCCTGAATCACCCCAAAACTCCTCTGGGTGACCCCAAATCCTTCCCAAGTGACCCCAAATCCCCCTGGGCACCCCAAAAGGGGCCCTAAACGTCCCCATTTTTGCAGCTGGCCCACGCCAACGTGGTGGTGTACAGCTACCATTACCTGCTGGACCCCAAGATCGCCGGGCTGGTGTCGGCCGAGCTCGCCCGCTCCTCGGTCGTGGTGTTCGATGAGGCTCACAACATCGGTGCTGCCCCAAAAACCCCAAAAAAACCCAAAAAAAAACCCCAAAAAAAACCCTAAATCCTGGGGTTGGGTCATTGAGGGGGGATTTGGGGTGATTTGGGGGAGGTTAGGGGGGGATTTAGGGGGGATTTGGGGTCATTGAGGGGGGATTTGGGGTCATTTGGGGGAGGTTTGGGGTCGTGGTGTTTGATGAGGCTCACAACATCGGTGCCGCCCTAAAACCCCAACAAAACCCCAAAAAACCCCAAAACCCCCCCAAAAAACCCAGATTCTGGGGGGTTGGGTCATTCAGGGGGGATTTGGGGTGATTCAGGGGGGATTTGGGGTGATTCAGGGGGGATTTGGGGTCATTTGGGGGAGGTTTGGGGTCGTGGTGTTCGATGAGGCTCACAACATCGGTGCTGCCCCTAAAACCCCAAAAAAAACCCAAAAAAACCCCAAAAAACCCGAAATCCTGGGGGTTGGGTCATTGAGGGGGGATTTGGGGTCATTTAGAGGGGATTTGGGATCCTTTAGGGGCAGTTTGGGGTCACCCCCAGGGGGATTTTGAGGGGGGTTGGGGGTGATTTTTGGGGGATTCTTTGGATATTTTGGGGTTTTTTTCTGGATTTTGGAGTGGGCTTTGTAGGATTTTGGGAATTTTTTTTGCTGGATTTTGGGGTATTTTGGGCTATTTTTAGTGGATTTTAGGGTGGGGTTTTTTTGCTGGATTTTTGGGGTATTTTGGGCTATTTTTAGTGGATTTTGGGGTGGGGTTTTTTTGCTGGATTTTGGGGTATTTTGGGTTATTTTTAAGTGGATTTTGGGGTGGTTTTTTTTGCTGGATTTTGGGGTATTTTGGGTTATTTTTTAGTGGATTTTGGGGTAGGTTTTTTTCTGGATTTTGGGGTATTTTGGGTTATTTTTTAGTGGATTTTGGGGTGGGTTTTTTTGCTGGATTTTGGGGTATTTTGGGTTATTTTTTAGTGGATTTTGGGGCTGTTTTTTGCTGTTTTTTTTGGGGGTTGGTTTGCAGGATTTTGGGGTCATTTTGGGGCATTTTGGGGTGATATTTTTGATGACATTTCTGCACTCCCTGTCCCCAGACAACGTCTGCATCGAGGCCATGGGAGTGACCATCACCCGCCGGACGCTCGACCGCTGCCAGGCCAACGTGGCCACGCTGCAGAGCCACGTCCAGCGGTCAGCGGGGTCGAGTTTGGGGATTTTGGGGGGATTTGGGGGTTTTTGGGGTCTCAGGGATGGGATTTGGGGTCTCAGGGATGAGATTTGGGGGTTTTAGGGGGGATTTTGGGGTGCTCAGGGTGGATTTTGGGGTGCCATGGGTGTGACCATCACCCACTGCAGAGCCACGTCCAGTGGTCAGTGAGGCTGGGGTTGGGGTTTTGGGGGGATTTGGGGTTTTTTGGGGCCTTTTGGGGTCTCAGGGATGGGATTTTGGGTCTCAGAGATGGGATTTGGAGGTTTTAGGGGGGATTTTGGGGTGCTCAGGGTGGATTTTGGGGTGTGACCATCACCCACTGCAGAGCCACATCCAGCGGTCAGCGGGGTCAGAGTTGGGTTTTTTGGGGGAATTTTGGGGTCTCAGGGATGGGATTTTGGGGTTTTAGGGGTGATTTTGGGGTCTCAGGGTTGGGATTTGGGATCTCAGGAGGATCTCAAGGATATTTTTAGGATCTCAGGGGTTATTTGGGGTCAAGGAATCAGATTCTCCCTGCCTGGCTGAGGAGTGCCAGCGATTGGGGCAGGGGCTGCGGGGTGGGTTTAGGATCTCAGGGTTGGGATTTGGGATCTCAGGGTTGGGATTTGGGATCTCAGGGCTGGGATTTGGGATCTCAGGGTTGGGATTTGGGATCTCAGGGCTGGATTTGGGATCTCAGGGTTGGGATTTGGAATCTCAGGGGGTTATTTAGGATCTCAGGGTTGGGATTTGGGATCTCAGGGGTCCTTTGGGGGTCCATTTTAGGATCAAGGAGTCGGATTCCCGCCGCCTGGCCGAGGAGTATCGGCGCTTGGTGCAGGGGCTGCGCGAGGCCGGCGCCGCCCGCGACTCCGACCTGTTCCTGGCCAACCCCGTCCTGCCCGACGAGATCCTGCAGGGTACGGGATCCATCGGGATCCACTGGGATCTGCTTGGGGTCACAGGAACCCCCAAAACCCTCGGGATCCACCCCAAAATCCTCAGGGTCAGGGTCCCCTCTCCATGCTCAGCTCAGGGAGACCTTTTGGGGTCTGGGATCTGCTGGGATCTGCTGGGATCAGGGGAACTCCCAAAACCACAGGGATGGTTTGGGATGGCTTTGGGGTTTTGAAGTTTTTGGGCTGCTCCTTACCCCGTTTCTCCCCATTTTTTCCCCATTTTTCCCCATTTTCCCCCATTTTTCCCCTTTTTTTCCCCATTTTTTCCCCGTTTTTCCCCGTTTCGGAGGCCATCCCAGGCAGTATCTGCACGGCTGAGCACTTTGTGGGGTTTGGGGTGGATTTTAGGGTTTTGGGGTGATTTTTTCCCCGTTTTTTCCCATTTTTCCCCCCGTTTTCCCCCATTCCAGAGGCAGTTCCAGCAGTATCCGCACAGCCGAGCACTTTGTGGGGTTTGGGGTGGATTTTGGGGTTTTTGGGGTGTTTCTGACCCCGTTTTCCCCCCATTTCCAGAGGCAGTCCCAGGCAGTATCCGTACAGCCGAGCACTTTGTGGGGTTTGGGGTGGATTTTGGGGTTTTTGGGCTGTTTCTGACCCCGTTTTTCCCCATTTCAGAGGCAGTTCCAGGCAGTATCCGTACAGCCGAGCACTTTGTGGGGTTCCTGCGCCGTTTGGTCGAGGCACCTTCGGGCTCAGCTCCGGGGGCCCCGAGTGCAGCAGCTGAGCCCCCCGGCCTTCCTGAGGGAGCTGAGGGACAGGGTCTGCATCGACCGCAAACCCCTCAGGTCTGGCACCCCAAAAAAATGGGATCTGCACCCCAAAAAACCCCATAAAACCCCCAAAAATGGGATCTGCACCCCCAAAAATGGGATCTGCACCCTAAAAACCCCTTAGAGAGCCCCCCCGGCCTTCCTGAGGGAGCTGAGGACAGGGTCTGCATCGACCGCAAACCCCTCAGGTCTGGGCACCCCCCAAAAACGGGTCTGGGACCCCAAAAAACCCCATAAAACCCCCCAAAAAACCCCATAAAACCCCCAAAAATGGGATCTGCACCCCTAAAAACCCCTCAGAGAGCCCCCCGGCCTTCCTGAGGGAGCTGAGGGACAGGGTCTGCATCGACCGCAAACCCCTCAGGTCTGGGACCCCCAAAAAATGGGTCTGGGACCCCAAAAATGGGATCTGCACCCCCAAAAAAACCATAAAACCCCCAAAAATGGGATCTGCACCCCCAAAAAACCCCTCAGAGAGCCCCCTGCATTTCTGAGGGAGCTGAGGGACAGAGTCTGCATCGACCGCAAACCCCTCAGTCTGGCACCCCCAAAATATGGGCTCAGGACCCCCAAAAACTGGATCTGCACCCCAGAAAACCCCCCAAAAATGGGTTCAGGACCCATCAGGACACCTTAAAATGGATTTGGACCCCTTAAAATGGGTTCAGAACCCCAAAAAAATTGGATCTGCACCCCTAAAACCCCCCCAAAAATGGGATCATCACCCCAAAAAACAGTTTGGGGGCCCCCAAAAAATCTTTTCCTTGGAGGATTTTTGGGGTTTCTGGGGTGATTTTTGAGGGGTTTTGGGGTCTCAGGGTTTTGGGGGGTTTTTGTGGGGTATTTTTGGGGTTTTTGGGGTGTTTTTTGGGTTTTTGGGGTCCCTGAACCCCGATTTTGGCTCCCCTGTCAGGTTCTGTGCCGAGCGCCTGCACTCCCTGCTCCGCACCCTCCCCATGGGGGATTTTGGGGTGGTTTTTGGTGTTCCTGGGGTTTTTTGGGGTGGTTTTGGGGTTTTTTGGGGTGGTTTTTGGGGTTTTTGGGGTCCCTGAACCCCAATTTTGGCTCCCCTGTCAGGTTCTGTGCCGAGCGCCTGCACTCCCTGCTCCGCACCCTCGCCCTCCCCGATGTCGCCGATTTCTCCCCCATCACCCTCGTGGCCAATTTCGCCACCCTGGTCAGCACCTACAGCAAAGGTGGGCACAAAAAACCCCCAAAAATACCCCAAAAATACCCTAAAAATACCCCTAAATCCTGGTCAGCACCTACAGCAAAGGCGGGCACAAAAACCCCCAAACCACCCCAAAAATACCCCAAAAATACCCTAAAAATACCCCAAAAATACCCCTAAATCCTGGTCAGCACCTACAGCAAAGGTGGGCACAAAAAACCCCCAAACCACCCCAAAATACCCTAAAAATACCCTAAAAATACCCCAAAAATACCCCTAAATCCTGGTCAGCCACCTACAGCAAAGGTGGGCACAAAAACCCCCAAAACCACCCCAAAAATACCCCAAAAATACCCTAAAATATCCTGTAATGCTGGCCAGCACCTACAGCAAAGGTGGGGACAAAAAGCCCCCAAAACCACCCTAAAAATACCCCAAAAATACCCCTAAATCCTGGTCAGCACCTACAGCAAGCTGGGGTCAAAAAAAAACCAAAAATGCCCCCCAAAAAACCCAAAATGCCCCCAAATCTCTCCCAAATTCCTTGAAATCCTCTCTGAAATCCCTGAAATCACCCCCAAAATCCTTAAAAAAACCCAAAATCCCTAAAAAAACCCCAAAATCCCTAAAAAAAAACCCCCAAAATTCCCACCCTCAAAAAAACCAAAATCCTCCCCAAAATCCCTCCAAAAAACCCCAAAATCTCCCCCCCCAAAAAACCACCAAAAACCCCCAAATCCCCCCCACCCCAAAAAATCCCAAATTCCCCCCAAAATCCCCAAAAAGCCCAAAATTCCCCCAAACCCCCCAGGTTTCACCATCATCATCGAACCCTTCGACGACCGCACCCCCAGCATCGCCAACCCCGTCCTGCACTTCAGGTTTGGGGCAATTTGGGGAATTTTGGGGGTTTTTGGAGGCTTTGGGGGTTTTTGGGGTTTTTTTTTGGGGTTTTTGCAGAAATTTTGGGTTTTTTTGGGGGGATTTTGGGGCTTTTTTGGGGGGGATTTTAGGGAGATTTTGGGTTTTTTCAGGGAGGATTTCGGGGATTTTGAGGGGGGGAATTTGGGGAATTTTTGGGGATTTTGAGGGGGATTTTAGGGAGGATTTTGGGGTTTTTGAGGGGGATTTTGATGTGGGTTTGGGAGGTTTTTAAGGGGCATTTGGGGTTTTTTTAGGGGGGATTTGGAGGGGTTTTTCTGGGGAAGTTTGGGGGGATTTTAGAGGAGATTTTGGGGGGGATTTGGGGTTTTTTGGTGGGGGGATTTTGAGGTGGATTTGGGAGGTTTTTTGGGGGGCATTAGGAGTTTTTTGGGAGGGGATTTTGAGGTGGATTTGGGGGGAATTTCACAGGGAATTTGGGTTTTTTTGGGGCCATTTTGAGGGAGTTTTAGGGCTGATTTTGGGGGAATTTGGGGTTTTTTGGGGGGGGGATTTTAAGGTTTTTTGGGGAGGGGATTTTAAGGTTTTTTTTGGGGGAAATTTTGGGGGGCATTTGGGTTTTTTGGGGGGGGATTTTGTGGGGTTTCTTGACGGGGTTTTGGGGGGATTTGAGGTGGATTTGGGGTTTTTTGGAAGGGGGGGTTTGGGTTTTTATTGGGGGGGATTTTGAGGGCATTTTTGGGGTCCCCCCCCAGCTGCTTGGACGCCTCCATCGCCATCCGGCCGGTGTTCGAGCGCTTCCAGTCCGTCATCGTCACCTCGGGGGTGAGACACCCCAAAAACACCCCAAAAACACCCCAAAAACATCCCAAAAAATACCCAAAAAACATCCCAAAGATACCCCATAAACACCCTAAATATCACCCCAAAAACATCCCAAAATCACCCCAAATATCACCTCAGAAATACCCCAAATATCACCCCAAAAATACCCCAAATATCATCTCAAAATCACTCCAAAATCACCCCAAAGGCCACCACCAAAACCACCCCAAAAACATCCCAAAAATACCCCAAAAACATCCCAAAAATACCCCAAAAAACATCCCAAAGATACCCCAAAAACACCCTAAATATCACCCCAAAAACATCCCAAAATCACCCCAAAACCTACCCCAAAAAATACCCCAAAAACATCCCAAAAATACCCCCAAAACACCCCAAATATCACCCCAAATATCATCCCAAAATCACTCCAAAATCACCCCAAAACCACCCCAAAAATACCCCAAAAACACCTCAAATATCACCTCAAAACCACCCCCAAAAACATCCCAAAAATACCCCAAAACTACCCCAAAAATCAGCCCAAAAACGTCCCAAATATCACACTAAAAATATCCCAAATATCACCCCAAAAGCACTCCAAAACCACCCCAAAAACATCCCAAAAATACCCCAAAAAACACCCCAAATTTCACCACAAAAACATCCCAGATATCACCCCAAAAATATCCAAATATCACCCAAAACCATCCCAAAATCACCCCAAAAATATGCCAAATATCACGCCAAAAATGCCCCCATATATCACCCCAAAACCACCCCAAATATCACCCCAAAACCATCCCAAAATCACCCCAAAAATACCCCAAAAACATCCCAAATATCACCCCAAAGATATCCCAAATATCATCCCAAAATCACCCCAAAAATACCCCCAAAACACCCCAAAATCACCCCAAAAACACCCCTAAATCCCCCTACAAAAAACCCAAATCCCCAATAAAACCCCAAATCCCCCAAATCCCCCTTAAAGCCCCGAAATCCCTCCCAAAATTCCCCCAAAATCCCCAAATCCCCCCTCAAAAAAGCCAAAATCCACCCCAAAAACCCCAAAATCCCCCCCAAATCCCCCCCAAATCCCCCTGACCCCCCTTTCTTTGGCCCTGCCCCCCCAGACTTTGTCCCCCCTGGAGTTTTACCCCAAAATCCTGGATTCCAGCCCGTTACCATGGCAACCTTCAGCATGACCCTGGCCCGCACCTGCCTCTGCCCCATGGTGGGTCTGGGGGGGATTTGGGGAGGTCCTGGGGGGTCCCTGGGGGGGGTTTGGGGGGTCTGGGGGGGGATGTGTGGGGGAATCTGGGGGGGTTTGGGGGATCCTGGGGGTAAATTTGAGGGGATCTGGGGGGGTTTGGGGGGAATTTGAGGGGATTTGGGGAGGTCCTGGGGGGTTTTGGGGGATCTGGGGGAATTTGGGGGGTCCTGGGGGGCTTAGGGGGGTCCCTGGGGGGGATTTGGGGGGTCCTGGGGGAGTTTGGGGGTCCTGGGGGGGATTTGGGGGGGAATCTGGGGGAGTTTGGGGGATCCTGGAGGTAAATTTGAGGGGATCTGGGGGGCATTTGGGGAGGTCCTGGGGGGATTTGGGGGGATCTGGGAGGGTTTGGGGGGGAATTTGAGGGATTTGGGGAGGTCCTGGGGGGCTTTGAGGGGATTTGGGGGGAATATGAGGAGCTCTTGAGGGGATTTGGGGGTCTGAGGGGAATTTGGGGGGTCTTGGGAGGGTTTTGGGATGGTCCTGGGGGTATTTGGGGGGTCTGGGGGGATTTGGGGGATCCTGGGAGGGTTTGAGGGGGAATTTGAGGGGATTTGGGGGTCCTGGGGGTGTTTGGGGGGTCCTGGGGGGGATTTGGGGGGGTCCTGGGGGGGGATTTGAGTGGTCCTTGGAGGGTTTTGGGGGGATTTGGGGGGTCCTGGGGGGGTTTTGGGGGGGAATTTGAGGAGCTCTTGAGGGGATTTGGGTGGTCTGGGGGAATTTAGGGGGTCCTGGGGGTTTTTGGGGGTCCTGGGGGGGTTGTGAGGGGTCTGGGGAAGGATCTGGGGGGTCTTGGGGAGAATTTGAGGAGCTCTTGAGGGGATTTGGGGGGTCCTGGGGGGATTTTGGGGGTTTTGGGGGGGTCCTGGGGGGGTCTCAGGGATTTTTTGGGGAGGATTTTGGGGGGGTCCTGGGGGGATTTTGGGGGGTCCTGGGGGGATTTTGGGGGGGTCCTGGGGGGGTCTCAGGGATTTTTTTGGGGGAGGATTTTGGGGGGTCTTGGGGGGATTTTGGGGGGAGGATTCTGGGGGTCCTGGGGGGATTTTTGGGAGGATTTTGGGGGGTCCTGGGGGATTTTTGGGGAGGATTTTGGGGGGTCCTGGGGGGATTTTGGGGGGATTTTGGGGGGTCCTGGGGGGATTTTGGGGAGGATTTTGGGGGTCCTGGGGGGATTTTGGGGGTTTTGACCCCCAGCCCCCCCAGATCGTGGGCAGAGGCAATGACCAGGTGGCCATGAGCTCCAAATTCGAGACCCGTGAGGACATCGGTGCGGATTTGGGGCAAAACCCGGGGCTTTTGGGGTTCTGGGGTTTTTGGGGTTTTGGGGGCTCTGGGGAGGGGTCTCAGGCTCATTTTGGGGGAAATTTTGGGGGAAATTTTGGGGCTTTTGGGGTGGCCGTGAGCTCCGAATTCGAGACCCTGCGAGGACATCGCTGGGGCTGGGGGGGGATTTGGGGGAAAATTTGGGGAGAATTTGGGGGTTTTGGGGTCTGGGGGATTCTGGGGAGGGGTCTCAGAGGGATTTTGGGGGGTTTGGGGGATTTTAGGGTTTTTTGGGTCCAATAACCCCAAATTTCCCCCAAAATCCCAACAGAGACCCGGAATTAGGGGCAGCTGCTCCTGGAGCTCTGGGGGAGGAATTTTGGGGCAATTTTGGGGGTTTTTTGGGCCATTTTGGGGATTTCTGGGGGGATTTTGACTTCTTTATGGATTTTTGGGGTTCCAAATGACCCAAATTTCCCCGAATTTCCCCCAAAATCCCAGTGGTGACCCGGAATTAGGGGCAGCTGCTCCTGGAGCTCTGGGGAGGAATTTGGGGATTTCTGGGGGGATTTTGGAATTTTTTGGGGTCCCAATAACCCAAATTTCCCCGAATTTCCCCCAAAATCCAGTGGTGACCCGGAATTATGGGCAGCTGCTCCTGGAGCTCTGGGGGAGGAATTTTATGGGGGGATTTCTGCGGGAAATTTTGACTTTCTTGGGATTTTGGGGTTCCAATGACCCAAATTTCCCCGAATTTTCCCCAAAACCCCAGCGGTGACCCGGAATTAGGGGCAGCTGCTCCTGGAGCTCTGGGGAAGGAATTTTGGGGGGATTTCTAGGGAAATTTTGAGGTTTTGAGATTTTTTGGGGGTCCCAATAACCCCAAATTTCCCCCAAAATCCCAACAGAGACCCGGAATTAGGGCAGCTGCTCCTGGAGCTCTGGGGGAGGAATTTTGGGGGATTTCTGGGGGATTTTGGAATTTTTTGGGGTCCCAAAAACCCAAATTTCCCGAATATCCCCCCAAACCCCCAGCGGTGACCCGGAATTATGGGCAGCTGCTCCTGGAGCTCTGGGGGAGGAATTTTGGGGGATTTCTGGGGGGATTTTGGAATTTTTTGGGGTCCCAATAACCCAAATTTCCCCGAATTTCCCCAAAACCCCAGCGGTGACCCGGAATTATGGGCAGCTGCTCCTGGAGCTCTCGGCCGTGGTCCCCGACGGCCTCGTGGCTTTTTTCACCAGCTACGTTTACCTGGAGAGCACCGTGGCCTCGTGGTACGAGCAGGTGGGAGCCCAAAAACAGCCCAGGATCACCCCAAAATATCCTCCAAAATCACCCCAAAAATACCCCCAAAAAAGGGCCCAAAACCCCTTCGAAAATCCCATTTAAATGGCCAAAAATAGCCCCAAAAATACCCCAGAATCACCCCAAAACATCCCCAAATCACCCAAAACCCCTTTGAAAATCCCATTAAAATGGCCAAAAATACCTACAAATCACCACCAAAATAGCCCCAAAATATCCTCCAGAACACCCCAAAAATAACCCCCAAAAATGCCCCAAAACCCCTTCGAAAATCTCATTTAAATGGCCAAAAATACCTACCAAATCACTGCCCAAAATAGCCCCAAAAATACCCCAGGATCACCCCAAAATATCCTCCAAATCACCCCAAAAATATCTCCAAAATCCCAAATATATACCCCTAAATACCCCCAAAAATACCCCCAAAAATTCCCCAAAATTCCACCAAAAATACCCCAGAATCACCCCAAAACATCCCCCAAATCACCCCAAAACCCCTTTGAAAATCCCATTAAAATGGCCAAAAATACCTACAAATCACCACCCAAAATAGCCCCAAAATATCCTCCAGAACACCCCAAAAATAACCCCCAAAAATGCCCCAAAACCCCTTCGAAAATCTCATTTAAATGGCCAAAAATACCTACAAATCACTGCCCAAAATAGCCCCAAAAATACCCCAGGATCACCCCAAAATATCCTCCAAATCACCCCAAAAATATCCTCCAAAATCCCAAATATATACCCCTAAATACCCCCAAAAATACCCCAAAAATTCCCCAAAATTCCATCAAAAACACCCCAGGATCACCCCAAAAAATCCCCCAGATCACCCCAAAAATACCCCCAAAAAATGGCCCAAAACCCCTTCGAAAATCCCATTAAAATGGCCAAAAATACCTACAAATCACCGCCCAAAATAGCCCCAGAAACACCCCAAAAATATCCCCCAAATCACCCCAAAAATATCCTCCAAATCCCAAATATATACCCCTAAATCTCCCAAAAATACCCCAAATCC